>NW_020173491.1:4530854-4911739 GCF_003031525.2 Neophocaena asiaeorientalis asiaeorientalis | reverse complement strand
AAAAAAAAAAAAAAAAAAAGTCTACAGATAACAAACACTGGAGAGGGTGTGGAGAAAAGGGACCCCGTGTACACTGTTGGTGGGAATGTATGTTGGTGCAGCCACTATGGAAAATAGTATGGAGGTTCCTCACAAAACTAAAAACAGAACTACCATATGATCCAGCAGTCCCACTCCTGGGCATATACCTGGACAAAACTATAATTCAAAAAGATACCTGCACCCCTATGTTCATAGCAGCACTGTTCACAATAGCCAAAACATGGAAACAACCTAAATGTCCATCAACAGATGACTGGATAGAGAGGATGTGGTACATATATACAATGGAATACTACTCAGCCATAAAAAGGATGAAATAATGCCACTTGCAGCAACATGGATGCAACTAGAGAATATCACACTAAGTGAAGTTAAGTCTGAAAGAGAAAGACAAATACCATATGATATCACGTACACCTGGAGTCTAAAATATGACACAAATTAACCTATCTAAAAAACAGAAACGGACTCACAGACGTAGAGAACAGATTTGTGGTTGCCGAGGGGGAGAGGGAGAAGGATGGACTGGGAGTTAGGGGTTAGTGGATGCAAACTATTACATTTAGAATGGATAAACAACAAGGTCCTAATGTGTAGCCCAAGAAGCTATATCCAGTCTCCTGGGATGAATCATAATGGAAAAGAATATTTTAAAAAGAATGTGTATATGTGTATAACTGAGTCACTTTTCTGTACAGCATAAACTAGCACAACATTGTAAATCAGCTATATTTCAAATAAATAAAAGGAGATGTGATTACTCATGAGAATATGTAGACTAAAAAGAGGATAAAAACAGAACCCCAGCAAACTAGCAGAGAAAGAGAAACCCTTAAAGAGTAAGAGAGGTAGGGGCTTCCCTGGTGGTGCAGTGGTTGAGAGTCCGCCTGCCGATGCAGGGGACACGGGTTTGTGCCCCGGTCCGGGAAGATCCTACATGCCATGGAGCGGCTTGCCCCGTGAGCCATGGCTGCTGAGCCTGTGTGTCCGGAGCCTGTGCTCTCCAACGGGAGAGGCCACAGCAGTGAGAGGCCCGCGTACCGCAAAAAAAAAAAAAAGAAGAAGAAGAGAGGTAGGAGGAGAAGCAGGGCAGACGAGGACATGAAAGCTCACAAAAGTTCACAAAAGAGGATGTGGTCATCAGTGTCAATTAAGCAAAGAACTCAAATAACACAAGGACCATTCAATCTAGAAACTGGTTAGTTATTGGTGACCTTTTCTAGAGTAGTTTCACGAGAAAAATAAGGCAGATGCTTTTTGCAGGAAGTTGAAGAGTGTCTGTTAGATGAGGAATTGGAGACACAAGTATACATTACTCTTTTTAGAAAGTTGGATGTAACATGGCGGGGGAAATGTGTATCTAGAAAGAGATACATCTTTTTATTTATTTTTTATTGAAATATAGTTGATTTATATTATTAGTTTCAGGTGCACAGAATAGTCATTCAGTATTTTTATAGATTATACTCCATTATAAGTTATTACAAGATAATGGCTGTAATTCACTGTGCTATACAATATCCTTGTTGTTTATCTATTTTATATATAGTAGTTTGTATCTGTTAATCCTGTACTCCTAATTTGTCCCTCCTCTTCCTTCTCCCCTTTGGTAACCACAAGTTTGTTCTCTATATCTGTGAGTCTATTTCTGTTTTACTTGTACATCCATTTGTATCGTTTTTAGATTCCACATATAAGTGATATCATACACTATGTGCTTTCTCTGACAGACTTCACTAAGTATAATATTCTCTGGGTCCATCCACGTTGCTGCAAATGGCAGCATTTCATTCTTTTTTTATGGTTGAGTAATATTCCATTATGTATTACACCACATCTTCTTTATCCATTCATCTGTTGATGGGCACTTGGGTTGCTTCCATGTCTTGGCTATCGTAAATAGTGCTGCTGTGAACGTTGGGGTGCGTGTATCTTTTTGAATTAGTGTTTTCATTTTTTCTGGGTATATACCCAGGAATGGAATTGCTGGATTCTGTGGTAGTTTTATTTTTAATTTTTTGAGGAACCTTCATACTGTTTTCCACAGTGGCTGAACCAGTTTATATTTCCACTGACAGTGCACACGTGTTCCCTTTTCTCCATATCCTCTCCAGCATTTGTTGTTTGTAGACTTTTTGATGACAGTCATTCCAAGAGGTGTGAGGTGATATCTCGTTGTGAATTTCACTTGCATTTCTCTAATAATTAGCAATGTTGAGCATCTTTTCATGTGCCTGTCAGCCATCTGTATGTCTTCTTTGGAGAAATGTCTGTTCAGGTCTTCTGCCCATTTTTCAATTGAGTTTTTTGGTTTTCTGATATTGGGTTGTATGAGCTGTTTATGTATTTTGGATATTAACCCGTTGTCGGTCGCATCATTTGCAAATATTTTCTCCCATTCAGTAGGTTGTCTTTTCATTTTGTCAATAGTTTCCTTTGCTGTGCAAAAGCTTTTAAGTTTAATTAGGTCCATTTTGTTTAGTTTTGCTTTTACTTCTTGCCTTAGGAGACAGATCTAAAAAAAATATTGCTACAACTCATGTCAAAGAGTGTTCTGCCTGTGTTCTCTTCTAGGAGTTTATGGTTTCATGTCTTACATTTATGTCTTTAAACCATTTTGAGTTTATTTTTCTATATGGTGTGAGGGAATGTTCTAATCTAGAAAGATATATATCTTTTTTAAAAGCAGCTTCTTAGAAATGTAATGAACACATTTTAAATTGCACTTTTTTTTTTTTTTTTGCGGTACACGGGCCTCTCACTGTTGTGGCCTCTCCCGCTGCGGAGCACAGGCTCTGGACGTGCAGGCCCAGCGGCCATGGCTCACGGGCCCAGCCGCTCCACGGCATGTGGGATCTTCCCGGACCGGGGCACGAACCCGTGTCCCCTGCATCAGCAGGTGTTCTCAACCACTGCGCCACCAGGGAAGCCCTTAAATTACACTATTAAAGTACACAGCTTGGTGAGTTTGGGCCTATGTATACACCTGTGAAACCATCACTATAATCAAGATAATAAACATATCCATCATTCCGCAAAAGTAGAAAAATATATATTTTAGTAAGCTGAAGGGAAGGAGCTAGTAGAAAGAGAAATTGACTTTATAGGAGAGAAGATAATAGAGCAGAGGCAAAGGAGCAGTGAAATCTAAATATTTACCTCAGCTGTTCATTCAAGGGCCTTTTTTTTTTCTTTTTCTGTTTCCCTGGTATAACCTGTATTACCACTTAAGGTGTAATTTTTTTTAATAAGTGATGTCAAAATAAATGATAGATTTCTTTATAATACAGTATCATTTACAGAAAAACAGTGTAGTCATAGAATTTAAGATTGAGACTATACACCAAAAGCACTCAGACTTCCTACCACTTCAAAAGCCAGTTTGTATCTTTATATGTCAATACTTTAAAACCTCTAAACTGTGTGTCTTCTCTTGCAGCCCAATTAAAGGATATTGCCTATGGCACCAAGCAGTACAAATTTAAACCAGAAATCACGCCAGATGACTCCGTTGATGAGTTTGATGAAACCATTCACTTAGAACGAGGCGAAAACCTATTTGAAATCCATATCAACAAAGTAACCTTTTCTTCTGAAGTGTTACAGGCATCTGGAGATAAAGAGCCTGTCACCTTCTGTACCTTTGCTTTCTATGATTTTGAACTACAGACAACTCCCATAGTGCGGGGCCTTCACCCAGAATATAACTTTACTTCTCAATATCTCGTTCATGTTAATGACTTATTCTTACAATACATTCAGAAAAATACTATAACTCTTGAGGTCCACCAGGCTTACAGCACAGATTATGAAACAATCGCGGCATGTCAATTGAGATTCCATGAAATTCTAGAAAAAAGCGGTCGAATATTTTGCACAGCAAGTTTGGTTGGTGAGTACAATCTTATAAACTTTGGCTGTTTGAAGCACTGACTGGTTTATACATTAATATGGTGTTCCACATTAGTATCTTCTCTCTCAGATTCAAGGTGCCTTTAGAGTAAGGACAGCATTCTGATATAGCTGCCCACAGTTGATTGGACTCTCTTAAGTGTCACTAATAATGTCAGTACAATGGCTATTAATTTTTTAAAGCTTATTAGTGCAAATGTTTATTTACCATGTTGATATCCTTGTTTGATTAAACATTAATTGTAGTACTTTTTTTTCTTTTTTTGCGGTACGCGGGCCTCTCACTGTTGTGGCCTCTCCCTTTGCGGAGCACAGGCTCCGGATGCGCAGGCTCAGCGGCCATGGCTCACGGGCGCAGCCACTCCGCGGCATGTGGGATCTTCCCGGACCGGGCACGAACCCGCGTCCCCTGCATCGGCAGGCGAACTCTCAACCACTGCGCCACCAGGGAAGCCCAATTGTAGTACATTTATCAAAGTTTTTAAGGAGCTTATCATGTTATCACTGTTACTAAGCACTGGGAATACAGTGATCAGTGGTAAATAAGACAGAGCCCCTACCTTCATGTAGCTTACCTTCTAGAGGGGAAGATGGGCCATAAAAAAAATATACATATCATTAGATATGAAGAAAAATTATCAGAGCAAGAGGCTAAAGAGAGAGATGGAAGGTTGCTAATTCAGATGAGGGCTTCCCTACGGGGTGCCATTGGTAAAGACCTGAATAAAGATCCACGTCAGGATCCAGAGGAAGAATGTTTCCAGCAGAGGAAACAGCAAGTATTGTACAAAGGCCTGAGGGAGGAACAAACCTGCCATGTTGGAGGAACAGCAAGGAGGCCATTGGCTAGAGCAGAGATGAGACTAAAGCAATAGGCAGGGACCAGATCTCACTGTAGAGCCTTGTGGGTCATGGTGAGGTGTTTGGGCTTTTTTTTCCTCCGAGTGATGCAAGTCATTGGGTGGTTTTGAGGAGAGAAGTAACGTGATCACACATAGGTTTTAGAAAAATCACCCTGAGTGCTGTGGGAAGAACAGTCTGTATGGGCCAAGCAAGAAAATAGGACCATTATCAGGCTATTGCATTAATCTGTGGAAAGATGTTGGTGGCTTGTATTACGATGGTAATGAAAGTAGTGATAAGAATTGGTTATATTCAGTGTATATTTGATTAACTCTTCCTTAAAAGCATGCTCATCAATTGAATGTAGAGTAATGAGGGAAGCAGAGGAGGTGAGAATTTCTGGTGTGAACAGCCAGGACAATGATGAGGCCATTTATCGAGGTAGACCTGGGCAAGGAACAAATTTGAGGAAAAAAGCTAAGAATTGTGTTTGAACAGGTTAAGATTGACCTGCCTATTAGACAGCCAAGTGGAAATGTCACCTAAACAGTTGGATATACTAGTCTGAAGGTCAGAGATTGAAATATAAAAGCAGGATTCATTAGCACACAGAATATATTTTAAGCCTTGGGCCTAGATAATTTCACATAGAGAGTGAGTATATATAAAGAAGAGAAGGTGACCAAGGACTGAGCCTTGGGAGACTCCAAAATGCAGAGTTCAGGAAGAAGAGGAAGAGCCAGCAAAGGAAACCAAGGAGTGGCCAGTGAGGTGGGAGACAAACCAAGAGTATACAGTATCCTAGAGGCCAAGTGAAGAAACCTTTTCAAGAAGAAAGGAGGGTGCATAATAGCCAGGTCATGGCAGCAACCTAAATGCCCATTGACAGACGAATGGATAAAGATATGGCACATAGGTACAATGGAATACTACTCAGCCATAAAAAGAAACGAAATTGGGTCATTTGTAGAGATGTGGATGGACCTAGGGACTGTCCCACAGAGTGAAGTAAGTCAGAAGGAGAAAAACAAATATCGTATATTAATGCATGTATGCGGAATCTAGAAAAATGGTGCGGATGAACTGGTTTGCAAGGCAGAAATAGAGACACAGATGTAGAGAACAAACGTATGGACACCAAGGGGGAAAAGCGGGGGTGGTGGTGGGATGAACTGGGCGATTGGGATTGACATGTATACATTGATGTGTATGAAATAGATAACTAATGAGAACCTGCTGTATAGAAAATAAATAAAATTCAATAACTACATAAATTTAAAAAAGGAAAACTTTTTTAAGTGACCAAGGAAAAAAGGAAGGAGGGTGACTTAGGTTCTGGGGAGGGATTTTATTTTATTGATTGCATAGGTGATACAGTCACATGGTTCAGAAGAACTTGCCCTCAGAAAACTTAGTGTGGGGCTTCCCTGGTGGCACAGTGGTTGAGAGTCCGCCTGCCGACGCAGGGGACACAGGTTTGTGCCCCAGTCCCGGAAGATCCCACATGCCGCGGAGCGGCTGGGCCCGTGAGCCATGGCTGCTGAGCCTGCGCGTCCGGAGCCTGTGCTCCACAACGGGAGAGGCCACAACAGTGAGAGGCCCGCGTACCGCAAAAAAAAAAAAACTTAGTGTGGTGGAGAAGTAGACTGGTGAACTGCCGATTGTGCCAAAGCAGTCAGTGCCCTAATGAGGACACCTTTCTTCGTTTCTGCAAAGGAACTATAGAACTCTTAAGTCTCCTGGGAGCCCTAGAGGAAATCATCACAGAGGAAGAAAGAGAAAGAGCTGCCTGAGTTAGAAGGCATACTACAACTACAACCCCAGCAAGAGGGTGTGCAGGGCAGACATGCGAGGGTATATTACATACGGTATAGATTTGGCATAGCTATGGTGTTTTTCCCTATACTTACGGCATGGTAGGAAAATGGGAAGGTGCCAAAGATTTCTCGAAAGTTGAATTCATATTCCATTCATAATTTTGAGGTTTCATTTTGTATCTGTCAGACTACATTGAGTGCAACTTGTTAAAAAATAAAAAGTAGCATCAGAAAGAATCGTGGAGTATTTGACTCAATGTTTAGATTTTTCTTTATATTTTAGAAAGATTGAAATAGTATAAACCGGGCTACCTCAAACATAGTTTGACATAGTTTTTTAATAATATTTAACGTACGGTGGAACTCGTACTTGCAGAAGTAACTTTATTTTCTTTATCTCTCTTATTTGCCAATCACACATCATTTGTGCAAGTCATATATTATTTTACTCAGTATAAAATTTATAGTTTTAATGTATAATACCATTGATGTATTTTTTACTGGTATATATTTTGATTTATGGGACTATTTTAACAGTGAGTTATGTATTGGTTTGTAGGAACTAAAGGAGACATCCCCAATTTTGGCACAGTAGAATACTGGTTCCGATTAAGAGTTCCCATGGATCAAGCAATTCGACTTTATCGAGAACGGGCAAAGGCTTTGGGATATATAACATCAAATTTTAAGGGGCCAGAGCAAATGCAATGGGTAAGCTTGTTTGACTTTACGACCCTTTTATGACACAGAAATTTTATAGTATTTCTTTATATTATCATGCTTTAAACCGAAATCATTTTCTTTCACAGCCATCAAGTGGCTTTTTTTAACTTTTTATTTTGAAATAATCATAGACTTACAGGAAGTAGCAAAAATAGTACAGAGGTCCTGTGTAGCCTTCACCCAGCTTCTCCCAATTATAATATTTTATGTAACTATAGTGTAGTATCAAAACCAGGAAATTGATATTGGTACAGTACTATTAACTAGGCTACAGACTTTATCCAGATTTTGCGAGTTTTTACATGCACTTATGTGCGCATGCCATGTGTACGACTACTTGTGTGTGTGTGTGTGTGTGTGTGTGTGTGTGTGTAGGAAGAAGCAGAGTTCAGTGCAGTTTTATCATGTGTATATAATCATGTAACTACCACCACAGTCAAGATACAGAATTGCTCTTTTACCACGAAGGAACTCCCTTGTGCTATCCAGGACAGTTTCGAAAAAGAGAATTGCAATACGATTATTACACATCAAGTGACTTTCGTTACAATTTCCACTGTTAAGGAAATGGATAGCTATTATTGAGCTTTCATTTATTCTCCTTTTTTCCAACTGTTTCCAACTTCTTCCAAGCTGTTTAAGAAACTTTTAGGTTTCTGAAATGCAGAGTAAAATATAAAATGAATATTCTTTTCCTGAGAATTAGAAGTATGAATGCAATTCCTCAGAGCAGCATTTTCTAAACTATGTTTCATGGCGTCTTAATAGCCATATTTCCAAAAGAATTCCATGATCCAGTAAATGCAGAAAACACTGAATTTAGAAGAATTCAATAGGATCCTTGACTTCAGGGCTTCTCATGTATACCGTGAATCTCAAGAGGAAGCATAAAGTATACACTTATGTTAAGTAACAAAGGGTTAGAATATAGTAGAAACATTTTGGAATGTCTGTTCAAGTCATTATTCTCTTTTTTCATTTGGACCTGCCGTCTTCTAATCCGTGGGGCTGGGCCCCCAGTGGCCAGCTTTACGTTTGGTGATCCTGTTCTCTCCCACTCCACCCAATTATGACTAATGATTCAGGAATATCCACCTGCCCCCAGCTGAGCGAATCAGATTCTGCTTTCTGAGATCAAGAGAAAGCAAGACTCCCCGTGCCTGGAACATGTAAAGTTGGGAGCTGTGGGACAGCCATCTGCTACCATGCTAAATGGCAAAGGAAAGAAAATGGGACTGGAAGGAGAATAATGAACAAGCATACAGAGAAAAATGGAAACTAGATGGAGAGTAAATTCCTGTAGTTTTCCAGTCCCATTACCTTCCGTAGATACAACCACATTTCTGCTATACAGTTCTATGAAATAACCCTGTAGCCTTATATAAAAGTCTCTTTTCATTGTATTTGCTGGGTGGAATTAGTTTCCATAACTTTCAATTAAAAGAACCATGACTAATATAACATTGATTCCGAAACTTAAAGAATGACACCCGTTTCCCAGAGATCATCCTTCTGGACTAGTATTCTTCAGAACACACTTTGGGAAACACTGTTATGGAAAAGGGAATTAGAGATAGAGAAACCCCATGATTTATTAATTTTTGTGGTTTAAAGAGTTTTAGACTCCCAGTTTATGGGTTGAATGAGTCATTTGCTGTTGGAATTTCAGCTTTTGTGGGTAGACTCAGGGGGAGAAACCGAGGGGGTACTTTCTGAGTCCTTCCACTCAGTCATCTATAGCTGGATGCAAACGAGCCCTGGGAAAGCAGTGTTGTGATTCCCTTCTCAGATTTCGCCTCTCCACACCACCAGATGTCTCCACCAAGGAGATCATGACTTCAGTTCTGTTTTCCTTCTCCAGTAAACTTCTCTAGAAACAAAAGTTCCAGATGTCCAATCCAGATTCAAAAATGCAGTGAAAGAGGGGTCCCTGTATGGAAGGTAGAGAATTACCTGACACCACAAGGCACTGCAACACTACATTCTTTGTCCCAGATCACATCAGCTATGGAAGGCTTAGCAGTTAGTCAATGCAGGTGTTTGCTAGGATACTTGCGCACTGACTAATAGTCCCAAAAAGGGCCATAGAGTAGTTTCTGACCCTGCCTGACAACTCCCTTTGCTCATCTCTCTTCTGAAATGTCCTTCCAATCCAAGGTTTTACCCCTCCAATCTTTATCTCTCACTCTGTTTTCTTGTTCCTTGGCCTCAGGTATCTGCTCCCCCAGATCACATTGGTTCAGGATGAGGGCCAACCCAAATATAACAAAATCATCTCTGTGGGTGGGTACCATCAAATTCATTGGTTTCTCATTTAAGAACACGATATGATCAGAATAACTGGAATGGTTGAAGGAGTAGCTCCTTTTTTTTTTTAGACATATTTATTCAGCATCATGATCAGACTATTACATTTAGCAATCAACAGCATGGGTGCAAAAAATCTACATTAAAACCCTTTGTTGGGGGGCTTCCCTGGTGGCACAGTGGTTGGGAGTCCGCCTGCCGATGCAGGGGACACACGTTTGTGCCCCGGTATGGGAAGATCCCACATGCCGCGGAGCGGCTGGGCCCGTGGGCCATGGCAGCTGGGCCTGTGCGTCCGGAGCCTGTGCTCCCCAGTGGGAGAGGCCACAGCAGTGAGAGGCCAGCATACCGCAAAAAAAAAAAAAAACAACCCTTTGTTGGAATGCTTTACACTTTCCACAGAACAGAAACTAAAAGAACCTGTTATACAATTAGTCACAAATACAGTCCCCGAGTTTTTTTGCCCATACACATGAGTATTGTCTAAAACATGTCTTCTTTGTAGCATCTAGGCCCTGCCACCACTTTGCTTGGCTGAGTTCACAAATCTGTTGTAACCTATAGCTTCCCTGTCACTTCTCTGGCTCTCCTCTCCTGCTAAGCTTTGTTTCCTGGCAGTAATTAAAACCTTCTGCCACTGCCATAGCTCCTGCTGCTGCTGGAGCCACCATAGCTACCTTGGTTTCGTGGTTTGGCAAAGTATTGGCCTCCACCACCATAGGGGCCAGAACTTCTGCCTCCAAAGTTTCCTCCTTTCATGGGCCCAATATTTGAAGATTGATTGTTGTAACTGCCAAAATCATCGTAGCTTCCATCACCTCCAAAATGGCTTCAATCATTACCAAACCCATTATAGCCATCCCCACTGCCACCATATCCATCACCACCACGGCTGCCACCAAAGCCAGCTCGGCCACTGAAATTTCCTCCACGACCAAAGGTGTCATTCCCACCAAAACCCCCTCCACGACCACCACCAAAGTTTCCAGAACCACTTCGACCTCTTTGGCTGGATGAAGCACCAGCCATCTGTTGCTTAGGTAGGGCTTTCCTTACTTCACAGTTGTGGCCATTCACAGTGTGGTATTTCTGAATGACAGTCTTGTCTACAGAGTCATGGTCATCAAAGGTTATGAAAGCAAAGCCTCTCTTTTTGCCACTGCCTCGGTCAGTCATGACTTCAGTCATTTCAGTTTTCCCGTACTGCTCAAAATAATCTCTTAGGTGATGTTCTTCAGTGTCTTCTTTAATGCCACCAACAAAAATCTTTTTCACAGTTAAGTGGGCACCAGGTCTTTGAGAATCTTCTCTTGAGATGGCCCTCTTTGGTTCCCCAACTCTTCCATCCACCTTGTGTGGCCTTGCCTTCATGGCCGCATCCACCTCCTCCACAGTGGCATATGTGACAACCCCGAAGCCTCTGGAGCACCTGGTGTTTGGATCACTCATTACCACACAGTCTGTGAGTGCTCCCCATTGCTCACAATGGCTCCTCAGACTGTCATCGGTTGTTTCAAAGCTCAAACCTCCGATGAAGAGCTTCTGCAGCTGTTCGGGCTCTTTGGGAGACTCTGACTTAGACATGACGGCAGTGGAGGGGAGAGGCATCAACGATGCTTACCTGGCGGCGTCCACGAGCAGAAAGGAAGGAGTAGCTCTTAATAAAATTGTGAACTAGGGGACATTTGTCTTGGACCTAACTGCTCACTTTACCTGTTAATTATTAAATAGAATTAAAGAACATCAGATTAACTATTTTCTTGGCTTTATTTGGTTTTAACAGCAATCTCTACATGTATGCTCAGTCTTCTATATTTGCTGCTAATAGCATCCGTACATACGTTCTAGAGAGTATTGGTTTTAAATAAGAGTCGAGTCTTTTACTGAGAAATTCACTTTGAAGTGAAAATCTGCAGCTTTTTGTCCATCTACAAAATTATTTTGTTTGGGGGTTGGCAGCTGTTGTTTACTTTTCACTGTATTATTACTATGATATAAATATGTATGTTTTTCCAGTTAAGTCAGCAAGCACCCAAAACTGCTCAGCTCAGTTCTACTGATTCCACAGATGGCAACTTAAATGAACTTCATGTTACAGTAAGATGCTGCAGCCGCCTGCAGTCCCGAGCAAGCCACCTTCAGCCACACCCATATGTTGTGTACAAGTTTTCTGACTTTGCAGACCATGACACAGCCGTCATTCCCTGTAGCAGTGATCCACAGTTTGATGATCATATGTGTTTCCCAGTGCCGATGAATATGGATTTGGATCGATACCTTAAGTCAGAGTCTCTGAGTTTTTATGTGTTTGATGATAGTGATACCCAGGAGGATATTTACATAGGAAAAGTCAATGTGCCTCTGATTTCATTGGCACATGACAGGTGTATTTCAGGTAAGCCTATTTCTTGAATCCATGAAATTGTTTTAAAAACAAAAACACCACCTAAATTATACCTCAGTGTTATGGATATGATCTGTTTGTAACAATCTTCCTAGCCTTCTCAGATAATCTTAAACTTTGGGCCCATAATATTATATTGTTTTAGTTATTTTCTTAGTAGTTGTTCCAGGGATTACAGTATGCACCTCAGCTTGCCACAGTCAAACTTAATGCTAATAACTCTGTTAAAATTTAGAAAATCTGCTCCAGTATAATTCCATTCCCTCCCCCCTCCTCTGTGATATTGTTGTCATATATATGTACATAGTATGCCTGTATATGTTATAAACTCAACAGTACAATGTTATAATTATTGCTTTATATAACTTTGTCCTTTAAGAGAAGGAAGAATATATGTAATTATAGGAGACTTTTAAAAACTTACATATTTACCATCTCTGGTATTCTTTATTTCCTCATTTGGATTTGAGTTACTGTCTGGTGTCATTTTCTTACTCCAAATAGCTCTATTTCCTCCCCCTCTTTTGTGTTATTATTTCATATATTTTTTAATCTTTACATGTTATAAGTCCAGGATTATAATTTTATAATTATTGTTTTATGCAGTTGTTTTTTAAATCAGTTAAGAGGAAAAACATATTTATACTGTGTTTTATAATTACCTATGTAATTACCTTTATTCACATCTGTTCCTTCATGTTGATTTGAGTAACTGTCTGGTGTCACTTGCTTTTAGCCTGAAGAAACTCTTTCAATATGTCTTGTAAGTCAGGTCTGCTGGCAATGAATTCACTTAATCATTGTTATTTGGGAATGTCTTTATATTTTAGCTTTTATTTTCTGAAGGGTAGTGTTGCTGGATATCATATTCTTAGTTGTCAGGTTTATTTTCTCTAAGCACTTTGAGTACATCAGGCAGTTGATTCTGGCATCCGTTGTTTCTAATGAGAAATCATCTGTTAATCTTATTATGGTCCCCTTCTACATGATACAGTTTTCAAGATTTTTTTTTTTTTTTTTGGCTTTTGACAATTCAACTCTTAATGTGTTTAGGTGTGGATCCCTTTGTGCTTATTCTACTTGGAATCTTTTGAGCTTCTTTATGTGTAGGGTACTGTTATGCACCAAATTTGGGGAATTTTCTGCCCTTACTCCTTCAGTTATTTTTTCTGTCCTTTCTTCCCCTTCTTAGATTCACGTTACACATATGTTCATATGTTTAATGGTGTCCTACAGGTCTCTGAGGCTCTGTTGATTTTTTTTCATTTTTTCTCTTCAGATTGGATAATCACGGTTGATCAATCTTCAAGTTCACTGATTCTTTCTTCTGCAGCTCATATCTCCTACTCAGCTGCTCTATTGAATTTTTTCATTTCAGTAATTATACTTTCTAACTCCAGAATTCCTTTTTAACTGTCTCTTTTTTATTGAGATATAGTTGATGTATAATATTAAATGTTATAGGTATACAACATAGTGATTTGTAATTTTTAAGGGTTATACTCCATTTATAGTTATTATAAAATATTGGCCGTATTCCCTGTGTTGTACAATATATTCTAGTTCTCTTTTTTTATAATTTCTATCTCTTTATTATATTCTCTGTTTTATAAGTCATTGTCATCACACTTTCCTTTAATTCTTTAAATATGGTTTCTTTTAGCTCTTTGAACGTATTTATAATAGCTGCTCTGAGGTCTTTGTCTCCTAAGTCTAACATCTGGATGCCCTCAGAAAGTATCTGTGGATGACATTTTGTCTCCTGTTTCTTTGCATATCTCATGAATTTTTGTTCTTGTTTAAAATTGGACATTTAGTACACTATATTGTAGCATCTCTAGATTCCAGCCCTCCACAGGGTTGCTGTTGCTGTTGCTGTTGTTGTTTGGTGACTTGCCTGGACAAGTCTGTAGTCTTTTTCCCTCACTATAGCCACTGATGTCTCTGCTAAGTTTTTGTTTGCTTGTTTTATTCTTGGTTTAATTTTAAGCCTGAACATAGTTTAGTGGTCAGCCAGTGGTTGTTGAGAGTTCTGTTTAAACAGCTTGAGCTGGCAGGCTTCCACCCTTTGCCTATGGATCAGTGTATGGCTTGGGTAATGCATTCAAAGTTCAGACAGTCTACAAGTCTCACATTCAGCCAGGGACAAGTAGCGTACTAGTGTCTTTTCTGACTCCCACTGTCTTTACTGAGGTTCAGTAGATTTTCTTAAATAAATGCTTCTTAATTTGTTGTATGCCTTTGATCAGTTTCCAGAGTTCTTAAATGATTATTTCTGTTCATTTTATCCAGTGTTATCATTGCTTTTTGTGGAATATATTTACTGATCTCTTCACTCAGCCATTCTGTAAGTCTCACCTGTGCCTGTAGTAGAAGTTTCTCACCTCCCTATATTCCACCTGTGTCCTTTTTGCTACCTAAAGTCTAGAGTTGTTTAGTTTTTTCTTTCCTAGCCAGCCATTAAAAGAAGTGTCAAACACTTGAGAACCAAGTAATGGATACCCATAAACAAAAGTTATGCTTGAAATATAGGTTTGTTTTTTTCATGTCAGGGATTTTCATACTGAAAATTCTAGAATGATGATTAAAATTTGTGACTCAATATTATGTATTCAGCTAGGTGATACTTTTTGTTACTGCTATATGTTTTGGGTGGTTTGTTTATTTTATGGACATTTTTTGCTGTGTTACTGTTAATCTGGAATAATTTAACAAATCCCAGTAAAATGTATTTAAAATTAGAACTATGTAGTAATATAAAGACTCCTTAGGATACATATATTATTTGAAATTTTGAAGTTTTAATATATTTTTCTACAGACACACAAGAATATCAAGTCAAAATGAAGCTTGTTATCTGAGCTATAACCCAGATAATATCTTAGAGGAAGGCTAAGAATTCTGAAGAATCTCTGAATTTAATTTCAGTGAATTAAAATATTTATAAGTCAATTATCTCATCTTTGAATTAGTATTATCTCTGAGGCCTTAACTTCTGAAAGCAGTCTGCTTGAGAGATGAACCTATCATAGATCCTTTTGTCTTATTTTGTTCTCTTAAGTCATTTGACTTGTGAGTAAAAGCCAGACTTATTTTTAATAAGTTGTGGGTAGTTCTTTTTGCTCTTCTTTAATTTTTATGGTAATAAAACTTCACTCTAGCATTAATTAAAATTCTTTTTGTAATTTGACAGGAATATTTGAGTTAACAGATCATAAAAAGCATCCTGCAGGAAGCATCCATGTTATACTGAAATGGAAATTTGCTTACCTTCCACCAAGTGGATCCATAACAACTGAAGACTTAGGGAATTTCATACACAAAGAAGAGTCTGAAGTTGTTCAAAGACTACCTCCAGCATCCTCTGTTAGCACACTAGTTGTAGTGAGTAACAGTGACTTTGAATTTCCTATAAAAGTAAATAGCCACATAAAAGAGAAAAAAAAAATCTGAAAGGTATGTTCATCATTCTCAGTTTGACATATTGGTTTATCTTAGGCACCAACACCTAAACCAAGACGTTTAACACCTAAAGATAAGAAGGTATCTTTTGTGGATATCACACCGTATCAGTGTTCTGTAAGTAGTAAACACTCAAAATACTAATTTTTTTTCCCATAACAAATATTCGGAATAAATGATATAGTATACCCTCCCTGATTTAAACGGAAACAGATAAATAAAATACTTCTTCCCTTAAAATGTTACCTTTGTAATTTGGCACTGTGTATAAGTGTTAAATGTTCTTACTCTTTGATCTGAACCCTCCTTTGGCCCCATATCTCTCTTCAGATACTGCCCGAATCCTCTGCCCCCATTTACCATAAAGCAAAACAGAACAAAACTCTTCGAAAAGTTGTCTTAATTCCATCTTCCTTTCCTCATACTGTTCTTGCTCACACTAGTAAAACTTTTCCTCCTTAAAGCCACTCTTGCTAAGGTCACAGTGACTTTCACTTTGCCATTTTTCACAGTGGCCGATTCTCAGTCTCCATCTTAATCTCCCAGTAACCTTTGACACAATGGAATACTTGCTCCTTTTACTCTTGGCCTCTGGGATACCATGCCTTCCTAGTTTTCCTCCAATTTAGCCAGTTATTCTTCTCATTCTCCTGGATCATAACTCTAAATGTTGAAGTACCTCAGCAGTCAAACTTCAGACCTAGACCTCTTCTCAATCTGTATCTAAGTAAAGAGATGTTATCCAAAAAACAAAAAAGCAAATGAACAAACATAACAAAACAGAAACAGAGTTACAGATAGAAAGAACAAATGTGGTTGCCAGAGGAGAGAGGGACAGCGGGGGAGAAGCAAATAGATGAAAGAGGAAAGGAGATACAAACTTCCAGTTGTAAAATAAATGGGTCACAAGTATGAAATGTACAATGTGAGGAATATAGTCAGTAACTATGTAGTATCTTTGTATGGTGACATATCATAACTAGACTTATTGTAGTGATCATTTTGAAATGTAAAGAAATAGAGAATCACTGTGTTATGTAACAGGAACTAACATAGTGTTGTAAGTCAATTATACTTCAAAACCAAACAAATTCATAGAAAAAGAGATCAGATTTCTGGCTACCAGAAGCAGGGGATGGGGGAGGGACAACTGGATTAAGGTGGTCAAAAGGTACAAACTTCCAGTTATAAGATAAATAAGTACTAGGGGTGTCATGTCCAACATGATAAGTATAATTAACACTACTATATTTTATATGTGAAAATTATTAAGAGAGTAAATCCTAAGTGTGTGTGTGTGTGTGTGTGTGTGTGTGTGAAAAAGTCTTATCATGATTGGGGATTTAATAATAAATACAAAGTAACATACATGCATGTTTTCACATTAATGTAAGGAGACCTGTACTCCTCCTGAAGATATGAAGGAAATTTCACCAGAAGTGGAACATACACCAGAAATAGAAATTAATATGCCAACTGTTTCACATATTCCTGAGGTATGTGTTTGTATTAAAATTATTGTGAAAGGTTTGTTTTTTAAAGACTTTGTCTTTGCATTGACATGGATCAAGAAATCATATCGTTGATCCTATTTTTATATATGACTTCCTTGGAATAGAAATGTCAAAAATATCACAAGTATAACAGTTACAATTAAGCAGACATTAGTAGGTAGTAAATACATATGTGAATTAAAGTATAATGTAAAATTCATTTTGAGATTAATGCTTTTTTATTCTTAGTTTATAATCATATTTTAATTTATCTGCATATTTTCATTTATACAGCTTAAGTGATTATTTTCTAATGACTCATATATATAGTGCATGTAGTGCATATTTACGTGCTTAATTATCATTCAAGTGCTTCAGCAAGAATGCTATAAATGTGATCTTAGCAATAATATATCAACGTGCTTTTATTTCTTCAGGTTTCTCAGGAAAGCAGTGTAGATAAGGTAAAAGAGAATACAGAGAAAGTACAACAAGGAAAAGATGATGATGTGTCTTTACTCTCTGAGGGTCAGCTTGCAGAACGAACTTTGACTTCTTCTGAAGATGAAACAGAAATAACTGAAGAACTGGAACCAGAAGGTGACTTTCTTTTTTAAATTAACATTATTTCCTTAACTCTGTTTTATTTAATCTGTTAGCACGTGCATGCCTCATAGAACATCTTCATTTAATAGTGACTGTACTTCCTGATAGCTGTTTCTTGACAGAAATGATGGGATATATATAAGTCAGTCTGGTCAGCTGTGGTCAGGTGGAATTGTTGCATATCTTCTTATTTCAACTTGGAGCACCACAACAGAATGCAAGTATTGTGGCTGACCATGTTCCCAGTTTATATTTTAAGTGACTTTTTAACCTCTTTGGGTTCAGTACTGTTATCTGGGTTATTCTAGAGGATTTGACTTTTTAAAAATTAAAACTAAGAACTCAGACCAATAAAAGACAACTTGCATCATGATTTAATTTATATAAACATCTAGAAAAGGCAAACAGATTAATCTGTTGTGACAGAAAGCATTTAAGTGGTTGCCTAGGGAAGGACGAACGGGAATAGAAAGGTGCAGAAGGAAAGAGATTATAAGGGGGCATGAGGAAATTTTGGGGGGTGATAGATATGTTCACTGTCTTAATTGTGGTGGTGGTTTCACAGAATTACATATTTGTCAAAATATATAGTTTCAGAATGTAAATCCAGATTTTGTACTTTAAATTTGTATGGTTTATTATATGTCAGTTTACTGCAATAAAGCTTTAAAACCTTTAAAAATGTTTTTAAATAGTAGGAACAACTTGATTTTGACACAGTAGTATTGGTTAGGCTGTTAGACATTATTACCATGTTCTTCTCTTTAAACAAATTTTTTTTAATTTCGTACTAGAGCAAGCTACATTCTTATTTCCTTTGTTTCTGCTAAAACTAAACCTAGAATTTTGCAGTCATTTTTTTCTCTTTTCTAAAATGTAATATAAATATCTTTACTGCTTAAAAAAATCCAGACATGATTACCATATTGTTCTTTTAAGGTTATCCTTGTAATGTATGCTTATTTCTCTCCATGTCACAAGGTGCAAATATAATTGGTTTAACAGATTTAAACCAATAAAATTTTATTTTTTAACAGATGAAGAAGACAGATCAGCTTCTGACAGTGATGAGTGTATTATTCCAGGTCCTACCGCCAAGACCATCAAACAGGTCAGTAACCTGATATCAACTAGAAATGTTCTGAAATAAAGCTGCTTTTCATTCATAGTTTATCAGTCTTCATATATGAAAATCTTAAGGCAGAATATTTCTGGAAAATTTTTAATGTGTTATCATAATCTTATCCAAGTAATCATCTAGTACGAGAAAATTTTATTTACACTTTCATTATGTAACAGACCATAACATGTAAGTGTTATTTTTGCTTACATGTTTAAGAGTACCTAACATCAGTAGCTTCAATAGTTACTTGCTAAAACCAGCTGACTTCTCTGACTCCTTTTCAGAACCATTATACAAAGATGTATTAAATCAAATCTGAACTTTAAAGAATTCAAAATGTGAGATTGCATTTAAAACTATAATAACTTACACATGTGAATTCATAGGCTATTCACATGTGTAAGTTATCTAAATATGTCACTGATAAGCTATTAAAGTTATTTCATTCCGCCAAAAAATTAAACCCTTAGAAGGTAATTAATTTCATATAGGTCTACTTCGCTTGTTTTGTAGCACATTGCTGAAAAGTAGTATGTAAATTGAAATTTTGAGAAGAAAATTATACTTTAATTTACATAGGAAGTGTCCCACTTACCAGAGCATTTTTCATTGTAAGGGGAGAAAAAGTTTTTATAAAGTAAATGTAAGTAAAGTGCTAGCTTTTTCTATTCATCTACATTAATTTTCCTGAAATGATTAATTGTATTCCTTTTCTTTAGAATTTCTACTTTATTTTTAAGAATTGCAATACTTATTTCAACTCTTAAAATCTCACATTCTTAGCTTAATCTCTCTGCAGAACAAACCCATAAAACAGAACATTTCAGTTGTCACAGATGCCTCCGTACAATAGAGAAATCCGTTGTTTCCATGATTGACAAATACAAACAGATGATTATAAATACAAACAGAACAACTCATCTGTCCAAAGTTTTATTATAATTATTATTATATAGTTATTAATTATAATAACATCATCTAACATACAATGTACTGATATATGGAATCATTATTGTTCAAAAGTGATAAATTAAAAAAGGAATCTTGCATATGGTTGCCTGAAGACTTAATTATAGCATTTAGTTCAATTCAGTTTAATTCGTTTGCTTTGTCAAATCTGAAATTGTTAAATTATTTTATCAAAATAAATCAAATTATTTCAGTGAATAGAAATTCTCTACCCTCTACTGGAAATTTTTGATAATGGGAATCAATGGGAAAATGAGCCTCTTGTGTGGAATTTAGCTGTCTAGCCATTTGTATTAGTCAGTTTTCCAAAGAAACAGAACCAATAAGATATATTTATATAGAGAGAGAAAGAAAATTACTAAAAGGAATTGTCTCTCGTGATTATGGAGAATATGGAGTCCCAAGATCTGCAGTCTACAAGCTGGAGACCCAAGGAAGTCAATGGCTTAGTTCCAGTCTGAGTTGGAAGACCTCAGAACTAGGAGAGCCCATGGTGTGAGTTCCTGTCCGAAAGCAGGCAGGTAGGAGACCTACAAAGAGTAGATGTTTCAGTTCGGTTCAAGGGCAAGAAAAGACCAATGTCCCAGCTCAAGGCAGTCAGGCAGGAAGAGTTCCCTATTACTCAGCCCTTTTGTTCTATTCAGGTCTTCAATTAATTGGATGAGGCCCCATCCACATTAGAGAGTATAATCGGCTTTACTCAGTCTGCCAATTCAAACGTTAATCTCATCCAGAGACACCTTCACAGACTTACCCAGAATAACGTTTGACCAAATGTCTGGGTACCTCGTGGCCCAAACAAGTTGCATATAAATTTAACCATCACGTCATTTTACTAAGAACACTCAATTCATTACATCAAGAGTAGTAAGCCTGCAAGCTTGATTCAGATATCTCTCTCACATGGTTCACATTTCTTTCTCCGTAGTTCTGCAAGACTCTGCTTACTTTCATCACGATTTTTGAAAGGCTATATTGTTTAACCTTTTGAACATAACAATATGAGATACTGAATCAGTCCTAGGGTCTACAGGACTAGTACCAAGGGGTATATTTATCTAGCCAATCTACAAACAGCACTCATCTCTCTTGTTATAACTCAGCGATTCCCAGGGATTCACCATCTGCAGTTTGCGATCACTCTTCCGTAAGGAGGTAGATATAGTGTTCCAGCCCTGCCCTCAGGAAACATTACATTCATTGGGAAGATGTTTTCATGAAAAAGTCAAGTAGTAATTCAGCAGTTAAATTACAATATAAAACAATGTCAGGAGACAGTACCAATGATTAATAGTCAGATATTTGAGCTAAAGAATAAAGCTGTTTGGGACCTATCCTCCTCATTTTCCAAATGAGTAAACTGAGATTTTGAAATAAGGTGACTTGCTGACAATCATGCCACTAATTAAGGAAGTTCAGAGGAAGGAGAAATTCGGAGTGATTTTTCAACAGACTTCATTAAGGATATGCCCACAAGCTGGCTCACCCACCCTTTCTCATAGTTTCGTGTCTGCTTTTTCTCATTTTAAGCTGACTTTTTCTGCTTCACTTGCTTACTGCCCAGATAGCCACGCAGAACACCCAGCCCCAAGGAGAAGGATCTGATGAGCCACGTCTAGCCTCTGGATTGGGTCCATCTTTATCAGTTGTGCTCCTTTGACCCATTTAGCTGTGGCCAGTCACACAGTAGAAAGGAGTGTCCTGTTTTAACTGTGACAACTCAAAGATGTGGATATATGGCAGCAGGGAGAAAATCATGTGCATTTTTACTGCAGGCAGGGATGCACATTATGTTTCAGAAGTCAAGAATACACTAACTGGAGAAGCCTTTCTGTAGAAAGGGATAGAAGACTTCAGTTACAATGGTGAAGACTAAATGTTTTGGATTTTATCCAAGAGACACTAGGGAGACATTGCAACAGTTAATTTTATTTTCGAAACATTGTATTCATCATCTAAGAGTAACTTTCAAAGTATGGAGAAATGCTATCTAAATTATGTCATCTTAGACCAATGATTTTCAACTGGGGGCAATTTTGCCACCCAAGGGACGTTTTGGCAATGTCTGGAGGCATTTTTGGTTGTCACACTGGGAGGGACTACTACTGGCATCTAGTGGTTAGAAGTCAGGGTTGCTGCTAAAGATGCAGCAAAGCATAGGACCCACGACAAAGAACTGTCTGGCCTAAAATGTCAATAGTGCTGAGGTTGAGAAGTCCTATATCAGACTTTCAACAGAATCATGTATATATTGACAACATTGCTAGCATCTCAGTGCAGTTATACAGTGCTCTTAACTAAGAGTAAAGAACTTTGATTTAACCAAGAAGTTTAGTGAAAGAGCTGTTCTTCTAAAATATTCAATTAATTCTAAGGTACACATATATTTTTCCTTTGTAGTAAACTGGGTTTTTTCCTTATTACTTCCAGAAAAGTAATTTGTGTTACTTTGCTACAGCCTAATACAGCCTTCACTACCATTCCAAAATGTGATTTCCTATAATGGTTTTAGATGCTGTCTCAGAAGTGTGAATATCGTTTAAAGCAAGCGGCTATTTTAAGCAATGCTTTGTGCCTTGGTAGCCATTAATCAGCTCCCACGTGGTTCTAAAAATTCTACTTTTTTTTTTTTTTTTTTAAAATTCTACTTTTAGTAGAAGGTAATGACCAGAATCTTATGTTCATAGGTGAAATTTAGTTTTGTTAAATTATATAACAAATACAGTAAAATAGTATGATCTGTAAGCACAGAAACAAAATAAGAGGT
This sequence comes from Neophocaena asiaeorientalis asiaeorientalis, assembly GCF_003031525.2. Classification (NCBI taxonomy): domain Eukaryota; kingdom Metazoa; phylum Chordata; class Mammalia; order Artiodactyla; family Phocoenidae; genus Neophocaena; species Neophocaena asiaeorientalis. Next base: position 4,889,271 of record NW_020173491.1, on the reverse strand, counting down.
CATCATAATGTTGAAATATAGCATTTTCTAGTGATTGTACCAGTTTTTCTGTGTGCTACTTTTGCAAACCGTTTGATATGAGTCATGGAACCTTTTTCTTTAAAGATTCCATAAGCAGTACAAAGAACTCCTGAATACGTTTCACTCCGATTCATCAGTTGTTAACATTTGTTCATACTCTTTTTTTTAATCATTTCTCTTCTCTCTCCTGTATATGCTTATATGCAGTATGTATACATCATAAACACACATTCTTACATACATAGTTGTAATGAATCATTTGATAGTTGCAGAGATCATGCCCCTTTACCCCTAAGTACTTCAGAATAATAATACTGTAATCTACAGTTCTTATTAAGATTTTGCCAGTTGTCCCAGTATTATCCTTTATAGCATGTTATTAATCTGGTCCAGGATCAAATCCAGATCACACATTGCATTTAGTTTTCATTCCTCTGTAGCCTCCTTTAATGTGTAATGGTTCCTCAGCCTTCCATTGAGTTGGTCTTTCATAACATTGACATTTTTTAAGAATGCAGGCCATTTATATTGTAAAATGTCCTTCAATTTGGATTTGTGTGATTCGGGTTATTCGTTTTGGTAGGAATACTACAGGAGCAATGCTGTGTCCTTTTCAGTGCATGATACCAGGAGACACAAGATGTCATTTTATCTGATTGTTGATAGTAACTTTTAAGCACAAAAATACTTGTGGCTCATTAGTTTTTTCTTTTGTCTCCTCTTTAAGAACTGCTTCAGGTAGAAATCTCAGGACAGGAATACATAGCTTTCTTTGGAAGGGAAGGTACTACTGAGTGTCTAATATGTGCTAAGCACATGCTATGTAATATCTCCTTATAGTTCTCACAGCAATTCTTTATTCATTAGCATCTACTGTGTATCATACAAGAAACAATCCCTAGCCTCAAAAAATTCACAATCTAGGGCAAACACAATTACAATGCAGTGGTCAGCGCTAGGAGAATGGAATGCACAGCTGCTGTGGGAGCCTTCAGGAGGGGTGCCTAACTCAGCATGAGGGACCCTCATCAAGGATGGCTTCCTAGAGTCAGTGAAGCTTGAGCCAAGACTTGAAGATGATTAAGAATTAGTGGAAGCAGAGGAGGGGACATTATAGGCCAAAGAAACAAAAGCATAAGAATTTGAGAGAATGTGGAGCATGGCTTGTTCTGAGAATCAGGGCAGTTTTAGGATGGGCCAAGCCTATGGCACACATGGGGATCCCCAGGAGAATATGCTGAAAAGATAGTCATGTCCAGAGCATTGAGGCTTCTGTGTATTATCTGAGGAGGCTGAAGTCTATCCTGAAGTTCTACAAGCGGCCAATGAGGATTTTTAAGGGAGGAGGAAGATCAGTCATTCCTTAAGCAGGTAGTGAGCATTGTCTGTGTCCCGAGCCTTATTCTAGGGACTGGGAATTTAGCAGTGAATAAGAGGAATAAGTCTCTTGCTCTTGTGGAGCTTGCACTCTTGAATCACATTTTAAAAGATCCTGCTATCAATAAAGTAAAGAATAGTTTAGGGGCACAGGGACTAGTTAAAAGGTAATTAAATAACCCCACTCTGTGGTTACCTCCACTTTGTAGAAATTTTTTAAATTGCCTTTACCTATAGCTATAATGTCACAAAATTGAGAGTGAGAGTAGTGTCCTAGATAAACATCATTTATGCCAATTACGCTATGAATTTCAATTATCTACTACACTGTGTAAGCAATTTAAGATTATTCAGTTGCTTTTTTTCATGTTACAGAATCTGACAGCTCATAGTTATTTTTTAGAAATGTTGATCCTTAAAAGGAATCTAACAGATTTCCCAGGACTCAGACATATTACTTGGTTCTTCCTCTTTTCTTCATGCCTGTGATGTATAATTAATCATAGATTACTTCATTTTGTTTCATTTCATTTACAACATTTATGAGCTTCACTTTGTCAGAATGAAATGCTTGTCCCCTCCTTTCCTTTCCAAGGTGGCATAATTAGTGTTAGCATCTTTTTTAACAGGCTACATAAAGTTTAGTGGCTGGATTAAATCAAGTCATTAACATAATGTGCCACCCAATTTGCCCCTATCTCTCTTCGTTTCCAGGACATCAAAGTGCCACAGAGCACCAGTGTAATTGGGCCTTGCTGGCCTGTCAGGTTCCGTCAGCCTGATGACTGCTGCTTTTACTAAAAAGCTTCTAGGCATGATAATTACTGGGGGTGGGGAGTCTGAGAAATGTAAAACTTTGGACATTTCTCTATGAATATTTTATTAATTTGAATAATCAGAAGTTAACAGTATCAATTTGATGTATAATACATTGATTAAAAGCCTTGTTTTAGGTCCTCAAAATAGACATCAAAACCGAAATTTTGCATCTGCCATAGCATTAAAAAAAAAAGAATTATCAATCCTTCTTTCACATTATTCCTAATTTTACCATTTAAGCAATGCAGCTCTCAATTTTTACAACTAAATATATTGCCTTCAACTCACAGATTTCTTAAAGTGTGCCCACAGGTGAGAATGGGAGATCACAGGCTAAAGAGTAATGATCTTTTTTGTGCAATGCACATTTACATCTTTCTCCATTCCTACTAATAGCAGTTTTGTAAAAGCTGCCATATTCAATCGGACTGAAATTCAGTTCCACCCAGATGCCAGGTTCTCTTAAACAACATGAGCTGGCATTCCCAGGTGATCGCAGTAATGATGTCCAGCAAAATATGTTTTAAAGCTTTGAAAAGCAAAATGCATAAAGCAGCTCACCACTTTTAGCACTCATGTATTATACGTTGTTAAATCACTTCAGAATCTAAGATGATATCCTATTAATGGGTAGAGTAAGCCCCTCCCACTGTTTTACATATGGAAGCTTAAGCTAGATAACCAGAAATGCTGGATTACTCTCCTGATATTGATTGCCTTTAAAACTATTTTTTATATTTTGTAACTTAAGTATCTCTTACTAATATACCACGGACATCTTTCCATAGCAGTATACTCTATTTCTTTTTTTGCATGTGCGTAATATTACATTGTATAGCTGTATCATATTTATTTAAATAAGCACCTTTTGGTGGACCCTTTGGTTTCTATCAGTTTTTGCTAATACAGACATTTCCAGATTAAGTGCTTTTGTACAGAACATTTTTACACAAAATGTGTAGAAATTACTGTTTCCTCATATCACACTTCTTGTCAAATTTATGAAGAAGAAATATCTCACTGATGATTCCATTTAAAAAGAAGCAAACAAAAAGGTATATTTGTTCATACATAGTATATTTGTACATACATACGTATGTATTTTTTTTTTTGCTTCCATGACCTGGCTATTGTAAATAGTGCTGCAATGAACATTGGAGTGCATGTGTCTTTTTGAATTATGGTTTTCTCTGGGTATATGCCCAGGAGTGGGATTGTTGGATCCATACATATGTATTTTTATATGAGCATACAGACATAACATTTAGGTTTATGTAAGCAAAGAAAGTGTCTGGAAGTATGTAATCCAAATACTGTTAGCAATGAGTATCTCTGGGACATGGGTCAGGGCAAGGGTCAGCAAACTATGGCCCATGTGCCAAATCCAGCCCTCTACCTATTTTTATAAATAAAGTTTTATTGGAGCACAGCACACTCATCATTTACATATTGTCTGTGGCCACTTCACTGTACGAGAGCAGAGTTGAGTACTTGCAACAGAGACCATATAGCCTGCAATGTGAAAAATATTTGCTGTCTGGCCCTTACAGAAAAAAATTTGCCAAGCCCTGAGTTAAAGAATAGGTGGAAGCAAGGAACTTCTATATTTTACTTTTTAGGATTTATATTGTTGGATTATTTTTAGTGATGAATATAGATTGCTTCTAAAAAGGAAATAATTTGTTAGCTAATTCTGTACTAAAATGTTAAATAATAACTAAAGAACGGTTTAATATGAATTGTAGAAGCTTTTCTATAAATAGAAAGGGCCAACAAATAAAGGGTGAATCTTTTCTGGTTTAGAGCAGTGGTTCTCAAAGTGTGGTCCTCAGACCTGCAGCATCAGCATCTCCTGAGAATTTGTGACAGATGCAAATTCTTGGGCCCCACACTAGACCTAAGGAATCAGAAGCTCTGAGACTGGAGCCCAGAAATCTGTGTCTTGTCAAGCCTTTCAGGTCATTCTGGGGTGTGCTAAAATTTGAGAACCACAGCTTTAGGGAAAGGCAGTACTTCTCACCATGGCTACATATTAGAACCACCTAGGAAACATTTCTAAATGCCAGGGCCCAGGCTCCACTCAGATCAGTTAGATCAGAATTTTGTTTAAAACTCCCCCAGTGGGGCTTCCCTGGTGGCGCAGTGGTTGAGAGTCCGCCTGCCGATGCAGGGGACACGGGTTCATGCCCCGGTCCGGGAAGATCCCACATACCGCGGAGTGGCTGGGCCCGTGGGCCATGGGCGCTGAGCCTGTGCGTCCAGAGCCTGTGCTCCGCAACGGGAGAGGCCACAACAGTGAGAGGCCCGCGTACCGCAAAAAAAAATAATAAATAAAAATAAATAAATAAATAAAACTCCCCCAGTGGTACTGATGTGCAGCCAAAATTGAGAACCACTGTTCTTTTTTTTGCGGTACGCGGGCCTCTCGCTCTTGTGGCCTCTCCCGCTGCGGAGCACAGGCTCCAGACACACAGGCTCAGCAGCCATGGCTCATGGGCCCAGCCGCTCCACGGCATGTGGGATCTTCCCAGACCAGGGCACGAACCCATGTCCTCTGCATCAGCAGGCGGACTTTCAACCACTGCGCCACCAGGGAAGCCCGAGAACCACTGTTCTATACCATCTGTTCTCAGTGATGGTGAAAGTAGAATAGCATATCAAAATAACCTGAAATTGAGGGTCATTTTTTAAATTCTCTCCTTCCTTCACAGTACTGCCATAGTAAGCCACTTTTCATGATGAAAATGTGTCATATCCCTCAGGTGTATTAGGACAGGAAAAAAAATTCCAATCATCGCTTTAGAACATGGGGTAACAAACTTCTGTAATTTGCTGACCATTACAGATACAGTAATTTACATGGTATATAAGGGAGACAGTGTTCTAAAAATAAGCATTCTTCACCCTAGCAGGAGTCTGATCTCCATCACTGAAGTTTGCACTATTTATATTATTTGTTCAACGTAGTATCTTTTAACAGAACGTAATGAGAAAAGAAAGATTACTGTCACCAATGGAAACTGGATTAGGGTTGTTTTGTTTGTTAAAAACATTACCATTATTTGTGTGTGTGTGTGTTAATTCCCAGTTTGGGAAGTGAAGTAGGGATCCTAAAGTATCTCAGAAATAGTAAGCAGTATGTTGGAAATATGCATTAAATTACTACTTCTGTATTAATTGTGTGTTAATTTTATAATGGTAGAGTATTAACATGCAGTGTATGATTTTGGTTGTTTTATGCTGTCATTTTATCTCAGCTGCTCAGGTGTCACTTAAATAAATAAATACTTAACTATTAAAACTATTAAAATGGAATAATCTCTGTAAAAAAAAAAAAAAAGAAAAAACATTATTACTTCAACAGTTGGAGTTTCTCTTTACTCGTATTTCTCCCAAAGAGCTATTATTTTTTTAAAAATCAAAGACTTTTCAGTCAAAACTTGTATGAAGAGTGGATTTGATTCCCAGTCAAATTCCTTCTAAGTAGAAGCTTTGGAGCTTAGTGTGAGGTCTAGGGGACTTATTTCGAGTCTTTGAGATGACTGTGCCAGCCCCCAGCCTGAAGAAGAGAAGTTGTAAGAATCGCCATTAATCATTATGCAGCCTACCCTACTTACATATGGCTCTGTCAATACCAATGGAGAGTTGGACTTTTTTTTTTTTAATAAATTTATTTATTTTATTTATTTATTTTTGGCTGCGTTGGGTCTTCGTTGCTGAGCACGGGCTTTCTCTAGTTGCTGTGACCGGGGGCTACTCTTCTTTGCGATGCACGGGCTTCTCATTGCGGTGGCTTCTCTTGCTGCAGAGCACGGGCTCTAGGGTGCACGGGCTTCAGTAGTTTTGGCGCATGGGCTTTACAGCGCAGGCTCAGTAGTTGTGGCACATGGGCTTTGTTGCTCCGTGGCATGTGGGATCTTCCCAGACTCCGGGTCGAACCCATGTCCCTTGCATTGGCAGGCGGATTCTTAACCACTGCACCACCAAGGAAGTCCCAGTTTGACTTTTTTTTTTTTAATTTTTATTTATTTTTTTGCTGTGTTGGGTCTTCGTTTCTGTGCGAGGGCTTTCTCTAGTTGTGGCAAGTGGGGGCCACTCTTCATCGCGGTGCGCGGGCCTCTCACTATCGCGGCCTCTCTTGTTGCGGAGCACAGGCTCCAGACACGCATACTCAGTAGTTGTGGCTCACTGGCCTAGTTGCTCTGCAGCATGTGGGATCCTCCCAGACCAGGGCTCGAACCCATGTCCCCTGCATTAGCAGGCAGATTCTCAACCACTGCGCCACCAGGGAAGCCCCCCCCTCAGTTTGACTTTTTGAACCAACTATTTTGAGCTTATCTTAGAGCTCACTCCAATTAAACTTTATTCTTAAGGGGCATAGACATAGATCATCACCTTCCATTTCCATTTTGTGTCTATTGTTTTGATATAAAGTACCAGGTTCTACATACCTTGGCTCCTATAGGTAGGCTTTAATTATATTTATTTACACACACACACATATACAAAGTATTTTTATGCTGATAAAATAATACTCATGTAAACTTATATACCATCTGGGAAGTAACTTGATAATCCTACGAAGTTGACTTTCTCATACGTATCACCCAGCAATGCCAAGAGAACCACTCGCATACACAAGAAAACATGAAAGGATGTTCAATGCAACATTTTTTGTAACAGCAAAAATTTTTAAACAACTTAATTGTTCATCAGTAGAGAAATAAATAGACTAGAGATTATATAGACAATATAAATGGAATTCTATACAAGTTAATATTAATGAATTAGATTTTAATTATAACCATGAATAAATCTCAAAAAAATAATATTGAGTGAAGAAATTGCAGAATGCTTAATAGACAATGATACCATTCATATAAAATCTAAAAACAGAAAATAATATGTTGTTTATATATATATGCATACGTAGTAGAAAATATAAAAGCTTGTTTGGGAATAATACACACCAACTTCAGGATAGTGGTTACCTCTGGGGGAAATGAGGAAGAAGGGGAAAGGAATTGGGAGGAGGCGCTTTTCCCTGTATCCGAAATATTTTATTTCTTCCACAGTAACAGCAAAAAGATTTAAATCAGATACAGCAAAAAGGTAACATCTGTTTAAGATGTTGAGTACTTGAATATGCCAGATTATTTTCTTTATAGTTTAAAAAGTTAAAGAAATGCTTATTCACTGTAGAATTAAGAATGAAATAAAACTCACATGCAATCTCACCATAGTGAGATTTAAATCTAACTGACTGAAGCAAGTTCCAAACCTTTATCAGAGGCTATTCTCAGTTAAGCAATACTGTGTTTAAGGGCTGTCAAGTTGAATTAGTTTTTAGAAGCCTAACAATCCAACCCCATTGTGGCTGCTGTGATGGTTGAAACCAGAGGAAGAATTCAGCATGATCTTCTGAAGTACAACATAAAAAATTTAAGCATGCCAATAAAAGCCCGAGTAAATACTATAGAGAAATATGGCCTAAAATGTGAATTATAACATCAGTCAGGAAGCAGTAGTGGAATTGAGCCAAAATCATGAGAACTCTTAATGTTTTTTTTTCTCTGAGAGTAATACAAGCTGTCATCACATTTCTAGATCATTCAATCACATAAAGTATAGTGTCCATCTATACAGACAACTAAAAAGAAGTTGCACACAGTTCTTATTTGAGTGATTTCTGTTACTGCTGTTCACCACAATCAGAAATTTTAAATGCTCTTTTTATATGTTGATGCTGACATCTCGCTAACTAGGGAAGCTAATAGGATAACTGGTGAAGAGGACAGAAACAGTACTGAGAAGTAGCATCACACCTAGTAACATGTTCACACGCATAGAAAAGAAATGAAACAAGAAAAGCCCAAAGCCTGTCCTGGCTGGCTAACCTATGTATGAGCAGGGTGTAATACAGAGGTATGACCAGTTGTATTCCCCTAGTAATCCTGAACAGACATTATTCTGCATCCGTCTAAAAGGCTTTGTTTCAGTCACTGTCATTTGAAACAGTATATTGTTACCCCTTCCAATTCTCCTAATTGAAATTTTTTCAGTATTTTATTATGAAAATTTTCAAACATACAGAGAAGTTGAGCTCACAACAGTACCCTACCCCTAGATTCTACAAAATTGATCGGTGTTTGTAATAGTATTATTTAATTAAAATCTAGAATGGCAAGATTTCTATACATTTTTCAACAGTTAATAATCACCAACTTCCCAAAACGTAGTAGATACAATCAATATTTGTTAAAGGTGAAAACACTAATAATTGCAGCCTCACATATTTCTGGCAATATATAAAAGATATTCTGAATAGATAGAGGACATTCAGCGTCCCTTGACTCTATATCATTAAGTATTTATTGAGAGCCAGATCCTAGAGAGGATGTTAAATAGCAAAAGATGAATAAGTTATGGTCCTGGCCTCCAGGAACTCACCGTCTACAGAGAGAGGCACATATGTAAACAAATCCATGCAATACAATGTGACTAAAAAGTGCAGTGAGGGCCCAGAAGAAGAAGCAACTCAGTCTTGGAAATCAGTAATGCTCTCATAAAAGGAGTACATGCATGGCCCAGGGCCTCAAATAAGTGGAATTTTGTCTGATAGAGAAGATTTCAGATGCAAAAGCTCAGCAATATTAACAGTACACCACAGGTCTGGGGAAATGGCGAGAGTGTAGGGTAATAGGTTTTCAAGCAGAAATGTGATATCTGATTTGTCTTTAGGGAAAGAACTCTGCCACCAGAAGAAGAGTTGAGGCTGCAGGCAAGCAAGTAGACAGGCAGGAGTGCCTCACCTCTCTTACAGCCATGAGAATGGAGCCTTTTTTGTTTGTTTGTTTTTTGAGTGTGTACTGCATAACCACACCAGTGATGCACTAAGCAAGATAACAGTCCCTCTATAACTGAACTTAGAGCCTCATACCACCCACCTGTCTGTTTACAGTTCTGTCAACCAGTTATTTTTTATGATTCCTTCTGATTTCTCCCTTCTTACTCTATAAAACTACTTTCTAATACTAGGAAACTGTTGAATTAGTTCCTTCCTCAGATCATGTGAGAACATAAAGAAGGAGTTTCCCTAGAGATAAAAATGAGAGAAAAAAAAAAACAAAACGCATCTTGTTTTGTGTTTATATCTCCAGTAGCTGACACAATGTTGAAATATCTTAAGCTTTCTGTAACTCAGTGAAACATTGAAATATTTAGGAAGTAAAGTGAACAGGAATGAGTGATGTATAGGATATGGTGGATGTGAAAATGGAGATTTGCAAGAATGGCTCCAGGGTCTCCTGGTTCTGGGTGACCAGGTGGATGGTGATGTCATCACCTGAGATAACAAATATCTAGAGGATCAATGAGACTGGGGGAGAAAAGAGATCATGAGTTCATTTCTGACAGTAAGTTGGCGTTGTGTGCTAGTCAGTTGATGTGCTTCTTAATCTTGAAAATCTTCTTATATAATCTAGTTGAACTTTTGATTCACAGAGCCATGAGAACAACCAGAATTGTTCCAGCGTTGAAAAATAAGTTGGCTAGCCCAATTAGCCAAAATTTATAATATTTAGAAATTGTTTATTCAGGGTGTGCTTCCCTAGATATATACTGTTTGGAACTTATCCCTTTTTGGATTTATTTTAGCTTGATTCATGTAGCATCAAAGGAACAAAGAAATGATAACTAATAACTCTGTCAGTTAAGTTAGAGAATTAAAAAGCACATATGCTAGAGGTAACGAGGCTGGGTCAGGGTGGGGGGAATAACAGAAAAAAAAGAAAAAAATATCTAGACCAGAAAGAAGATAGACATCCTAAAAATAATTTTAAAGCTTTTTTTTTTTTTTTGGTTAGTACAGTGGGTTTTCCTTTGCTTTACTTGGTTTCGGTATTTTGTTTGTCTGACTATGATCCAAGTATCTACATTTACTTAGAATTCTATTTTGTATGTAGGCTTATTTGACAGCCCAAGTTCGTTCTTACAGTAACGCAAGTTTTCATATGGGGATTGTACAGTTAATATATTATTAATTTAAAAACCACTTAAATAAATTTGGTTCCCCTGCTATTTAAAAGTTAATTTGTCTCTTCATTGGGTTCTGTGATAAATTTTAAATTCCTCTCCTCACAATGTAGAAATGACCATGTATAGCTCTTTAGCCTTTTTATAGCTATTTTCTAAACATGATTCTTTTGTGCAGAAGCAGGAATGTTTTATGCTATTGTCATAACAATTCTAAGTTTGTTAAATTACAAGTTATGTAAAAGACTTAATTATGCACTGTGCTGCTGTTGAGCCAGAATTATAAAATATGTGTGTGCGTGCTATTTTGACAACCACAATACATTTTAAGGAAAAATAATATCATTTAAAATACTTTCTTTACCATGTTAGTCTTCGGCAAGCAGAGAAGGGCTTTTCTGAAGTGAGATTAGACAATAGAGCCAACTTCATTTTTTATGCACGTGAACGGAGAGGGCTTGAGGTTATTAGTTGAAACCGAGTAACCTTTCCAGGCTTTCATCTCTTTCTTTTCAAATTTGAATATGAAAAGCATATTCAAGTCAAAGACCATCACTTTAATGACATTTGGCAGTTATTTGATTTATTAGGTTTTAGAAAAAAATTTCCTTTAAATATTTCATCATACTATGCTAATCCTAGTAATATTGCCAGCTGCAGCCTTGTACCTGTATTAGTGGAGACAGAATGGTGTGGAATTTTCTCTGTCATCCTAGTAAAATTTCCATGAATCTACTGAATAATAAAATAACCTTATTGAAATATTCAGATTTAGGTTTTTAGTTAAAGTGTCCTAGAATACATAATAAAAGAAAATGTCTTTTGAAAGAAGGGGGTAAAATTACTTCATCAAATATTGAGGGGGTTTGCCAGCAATGGAAATTGTTCTTTATGGGAATATTTTTACAATAGGGTACCTATGCTTTTCAATTTGATTAATTATATTATATACTTTGAAATATCAAAATAGTAATCACTATGGTGAATTTACATACTGATTTACATCTGACAATGAATTCCTAAAAGTTGGTTATATAAGCAGGTCTTCGTATCAGGATTTTTAATTATTATTTTAAGTTATATAATTTATAGTAGGATGCCTCTGAATTTAATAAAGAAAGATTTAGTAAGGGGGAATAAAGAACAAATTTTAAATTGTAAACATTTAAAATCAAATGTAAACATTTAACCGAGGAATTATCTTGGTGTGATCTAATTTTTAAGTCATAGTCTATCATTTGTTTTAAATTATTACTCAAGGAAACATATGTGACTCTCATATAATGTTTGTGACACCAAAATCTATTAAGTAAGGATTGAGATGAAAATTACACAAATATATATTTTTAGTTAATTCCGTAAAAAGGAGATAAAAATAAATTACGAGAAAATGTGTTAAATTCGATAAAAATTTTCTTTCTTCTGTTTGAAAACTTACCACTTATTGAATGAAATATGTTATGGCAGAATATATAAGAGAATGAACTGTAGTCCTAGTTAATATGGATTCGCGTAGCTACTTATGTTAGCATAGTAGCTATACAGTATTCAACAGGCTTTGATCTCTGAATAACCAAAACTTTCTCAGGTACCGTAGAGTAAATAAAAGCAGTGACAGACATGTATTTCATTACATAGTTTGAAACAAGGCCAACTGATACATGTCATTCTGAAAGTAATCGGAGATGAAGATCTCATAATCTTCATTCCTGATGGACTGCTAGTGGGGTATTTATAGCCTCAAATGTAAATCAGGAGACTATTGCCATGACACTGTTAACTTCAAACCCTGGGGCATTAGAAGCTCATTCTCCCTCTCTCTGTCGTGAATAATCTATCATGTGTAACTAGACAGTAGGGTACAATACCTTCCAAAAAAGAAATCAGTGAAGGCCACTGCCTTTATGTTTTATTTAAAATTGATAGTGGAAAAGAGTGAAGGATTTTTTGTTCGTTTTATTTGTTCTGTATCTTTTTTTGTTTCTGCTCTTTAAACAGCCATCAGAAAAAATTCGGATTGAGATCATAGCTCTAAGCCTTAATGATTCTCCAGTAACTGCAGATGATACTATCCAGCGACTATTCATTGAGTGCCGATTCTACAGTCTTCCTGCTGAAGAGACACCCGTGTCACTTCCAAAACCCAAGAGTGGGCAGTGGGTCTACTATAACTATAGCAATGGTAGGTATGGTATTTATAGTATAAACTTTTGTCTATGAAGGAAGGAAGCCAAAGGAACAGGGAAAAAGTACATTTCTCTAATGTTCACATAAAATCATGGAAGTGTTGTCAGAATAGATCAATAAAAGTCAAACCTGTAGCATAAGGATTAAGAAATTAAATTTAAGGTACACCTGGCCCTCTGTATCCATGGGTTCCACATCTTCAGATTCAACTAAAATACGTTGGAAAATACTTGGGGAAAAAAGTTCCAAGAAGCAAAACTTACATTTGCCATGCATCAGTAACTATTTGCATAGTATTTACATCTATTTACATGGTATTAAGTTTTATAAGTAATCCGAGATGATTTAAAGTATACAGGAGGATGTGCACAGGTTATATATGCAAATACTACACCATTTTATATAAGGGGCTCGAGCACCCTCAGATTTTGATATCTGCGAGGGTCCTGTAACCAGTCCCCCTCTGATACTGAGGGACATCTGTAATGCTACAGTTAAAAGAAAACGAAAACAGTGGGAAAACAATGTTTCTAGATGTTCCTGCTATATCATAGAAAAATGCCACCTGCGTCTACCATTGAATTTAATCAAAAAATATGATATTTCAAGGAGAATAAAACTACTAGTTTTTTTATCATATGATTCTTTTTTTTTTTTTTGCGGTACGCGGGCCTCTCACCGTTGTGGCCTCTCCCATTGCGGAGCAACAGGCTCCGGACGCGCAGGCTCAGCGGCCATGGCTCACAGGCCCAGCCGCTCAGCGGCATGTGGGATCTTCCCGCACTGGGGCACGAACCCGCGTCCCCTGCATCGGCAGGTGGACTCTCAACCACTGTGCCACCAGGGAAGCCCTATCTTATGATTCTAACAATTTAATGGCCTAATTATTTCTGCATTTCTGCTCAATGTCATCACAGATGTTTTTACAATATACATGTATATCTCTCCCAGTGTCTAGATGCTCAGGATTTTAACTGAGTGATATAAGTTCTTAAAATACCTTTTCATTTTTTAGCCCACACATCCCTTCGTAGCAGCAGGCAGGTGTTCTCTTTTAGGGCTTTACCTATCAGCTAGTTGATATGAAAGTCTGCTAGACCAGTATAGACCCAATAGGCACCCTGTAAATTCTTAGATCAACCAACTTTAAGACGTTTTTAAGGACAGTATATATCAGTGTATAATTAGAGGGGAGTAAAAAGATCATATCAAGCTGCCATGACCCTAAGTTAAAAGTGCTTATTAAGCTCTTCGAAAACCCTGTATGAAAACAAACCAGAAAGATGGAGTGTTGCATTATCTTTAGCAGAGCAGGCCATCTCATGCTAGTTGAACACCAATATTTTTTTCTCACCAGTTTTATAAATTTCTTTTTTTTTTTTTTTTTTTGCGGTACGCGGGCCTCTCACTGTTGTGGCCTCTCCCGTTGCGGAGCACAGGCTCCGGACGCGCAGGCTCAGTGTCCGTGGCTCATGGGGCCTAGCCGCTCCGCGGCACGTGGGATCTTCCCGGACCGGGGCACGAACCCGCGTCCCCTGCATCGGCAGGCGGACTCTCAACCACTGCGCCACCAGCCCTGTAAATTTCATTTTAATCAACATGTATAATCATTCTGTTGTACCACTAGGATTACAAATGCTCATGGTTTTTTTTTTGTTTTGCAGTTGGCATTTTTAGAAACATGCTCATTGCTTGAAATAGTAATCATGAGTATCCAGAGATCTGGTCTAGTCTTCCCCGTATCTATAATTCTTACTAGTTACGAGAACTTGGGCAACGTGTTTCAATTTCGTGATTCCCTGTCTTATCTGTTGAATAAGGTGCTAAGAACCCTTCCAGCTCAGATTCTATAATTCTGTGATAACAGGTGGGTTGAGAAGTCACATGGGAAATAAATAACATGGTCAGGACAAGAATCTGATTTCTCCTTCCTATCATTGACTTGATCTAATAGAACATTTCCAAAAATATTTTCTCAAGCTTCCTAGAGATGTTTTAACTGCAAGGTATCAGAAAAGTAAGCCATAATTACGATATTATTAGTAATGAAAAAACTCTTTAGTCAACTAATTTTTTTTAAAATATTCCTCAAATTTTTTTAATTATTATTTCTTCTTTTTTTTTTTGGCTGCATCAGGTCTCAGTTGCAGCACGTGGGATCTTTCCTTGCAGCACACAAGCTTCTCTCTAGTTGTGGCGTGCGGGTTTTCCCTCTCTAGCTGTGGCGCGTGGGCTCCAGAGCACGTGGGCTCTGTAGTTTGCAGCATGCAGGCTCTCTCGTTGAAGTGCGTGAGCTCAGTAGTTGTTGAGCATGGGCTTAGTTGCCCCATGGCATGTGGGACCTTAGTTCCCTGACCAGGGATCGAACCCACGTCCCCTGCATTGGAAGGCGGATTCTTTACCACTGCACCACCAGGGAAGTCCCTAGTCAACTAATTTTAACGAAGGTACCACCCAAGTAAAGAGACAAGCCCTTCTGGTTTTTGTATTATTCGTTGTAAAGGGCAGCAGTAGACTGTTTGGTTGGACTGACGACAAAATTGTTTTTTAGAAATTGGTTGTACATTGAGACACTTGGCCACGCAGCAGAACAGAGGTTTCCATTTGCTTAAGGAGCAATGCAAATCATTCTTTGGATGAAACCTGTGACACATGCTCAAGTATCCTGAATTTTGTACATTCTCACATGGTGACCTAGGTCTGTTTGAGGCTTTTTGTTGGTTTATTGGTTGGTTGGTTGGCATTGATTTGGTTGTTTTAAATGTTTTCCTTTTACTGCAAGATACCCTACTATCTAAATGGTGTTTTAAGAGTTGCTTATGTTTCTAATGAATTAGTCATTTGATATCAACAAGAAAACCAGTAATCTATTAGAATTTAATTCATTAAAAGTGTTTACTGTACCTTTCTGCAGCTTCTATTCCTACCTATTGAGATTTGACTATATAGAATTTTCAAGGTTAACTGAAAAGAATTTTAAGGATATTTATCTGGTGGGAAGGGAGAGGAATGTACTTTGTGCTTAGAAGCAAATTAATGCTGTTTTATATCTACTGTATCTGAAAAAATGAAGTCCTAGATCATCAGCAAATTTGAGAAATAACATTAACCTTGGAGAAGGTTTATTTTTCACTTAAGTAGGACATACTGAAAGTGTTTATTTTTAAATTACTGTGTTTGCATCTCCTTCATTGCAGGAGAATCTCCTTGAATCTTTGGTTAATAAGTAACTATCTCACTCATCTAATTATTGTAATGATTAACCATTCACTTGTTATTTGATATAAAAGGTCAATATAAATGTAGGTTTACATCTTCCAAATCTTATTAAATGTTAATGAAAGTAGTTTTATTTCCAAACTGATGTTTTAATTGAGACAGAAAATTTAAAGGACAGTTAGTACATGCTGTCTCCTATTTGAACACCATACCAGGCAAGAGGTTAACCAAACCTTGCAATGATTTTTACCCTGCATTATGACTTGAATCTATTCAAAAGGGATTTGTATACTGAGGCCTAAATTAGGTACATAAAATGAGAGGTTTAGACTAGTGATCCCCAGGATTATTCATAGCCTAATTCAGTCTCTTTATTAAGAGGTGTTAATACCAGTTTCACATACACGAAATATATATCTTTTTAGGGCTAGTAATACTAGAAGAAAAAAGAAAAGAATCAACGTTGAATTAACTTGCTAGACACTGGTAGCAAGAACAAAAACATTTGTGTTTTATTGGGCTTGAAAAATTTGCTTGGAGAACGCTGAGAAAGCAAGAAAATAGTTTGGTAAAGAATAAGATTAATGGTAGGTCTACAGAATGTTGTCTGGGCTGAATAAAGTCTTCTAGGGAGTTGACAGTGGGAAGAAAAAAGATTAATGAAATCGTCCAAAGTTTTTATGAGACTTATACAGATCTAGGCCTTTAGTCTCTGAGCATTGAATGGTCTATCTGTTGGAACAATTAAAGTTTAATGCAGAAGATGAAAAGGATGCAGAACTTTAGATTTTGTTACTAATGGGAGGAAAAACTTGGCAAAGATAAGGACTGGGGGGATGATAACACTTCAACACAAAAGTTATCTTCAAGGTTATCAACCCTTTATATAATTAAACCATCTGCATTTCTTCTGCCAAATGACATTGATAAAGAAAATAAGGATTTCTGCAGCCTGCAGAAGTGAGGGATGTGTTTTTAATGGTAGACAATTCAAGATCAACTCAAGTATTTGGACTACTGGTTTGTATCTTGTTTGAGACATATGCTTTCAGTAAATTTATGTCAAAATCTAGCAAGTCCTAAAGAAATGTGATTTCTGATGAGAATGAAAGGTGGATAGCTTAACTTTTGGAGAGTTCTGATACATTTCATAATCACCAGAATTGCTTTTTAAAGGATGTATTTCAAGTTTTGAAATTGTAGATTTTTTTTTTAACCATCTAATTCAGAACACCAAATGGATGTCCTTGGGATCATGACCTAATTAGAGGTAACCAAAGTGTCTCTATCTCCCACATGTTTAACACAAAAAAAATGTTTACTAGTTCCTGATCCTTTTCAAAAGTCAGTCAGAGGAGTGTTGGGCCCAAACGCTGGTTCTCAGTGGTATCCTGACCACCAGCAGCAGCAGCTGGGAAGATATTAGAAATGCAAATTCTCAGGCCCTACCCCAGACCTACTGAATTAGAAATTGAAGGTGAGCTCAGTAATCTGCATTTTTAACACGTCCTCCAGGGATTCTGATGCGCATTAAAGACTAAGAACCATTAGGCTAGGTTAAGATCCCCAGTCTAGGCCTTGTTTGTGCAAGCAGGAGAGCTGGGTAGTTCTAACTTGGTACACTTTTGGAGAACCAAACTCATCAGTAAGTAGCTTGAGTTTTTTCGAAAAGGAATTTTTTTTTTTTGAAGTACAGTTGATTTACAATGTTGCGTTAGTTTTAGGTGTACAGCACAGTGATTCAGTTATAGATAGATAGACAGATATCTTTTTCAGATTCTTTTCCCCTATAGCTTATTACAAAATATCCCCTATGTATAGTCCCCTATGTTATACAGTAGGTCCCTGTTGTTTATCTATTTTATATATAGTGGTGTGTATCTGTTAATCCCAAACTCCTAATTTATCCCTCCCCCTACCTTTTCCCCTTTGGTAACCATAAGTTTGTTTTCTATGTCTGTGGGTCTGTTTGTTTTGTAAATAAGTTCATTTTGATCTTTTTTTTTTTTTGATTTCACATGTGAGCGATATATGATATTTGTCTTTATCTGGCTTACTTCACTTAGTATGATAATCTCTAGGTCCGTCTGTGTTGCTGCAAATGGCATTATTTCATTCTTTTTAATGGCTGAGTAATATTCCATTGTATATATGTACCACATCTTCTTTACCCATTCATCTGTCGATGGACATTTAGGTTGCTTCCATGTCTTGGGTATTGTGAATAGTGCTGCAATAAACATTGGGGTGCATGTATCTTTTCGAATTATAGTTTTCTCTGGATATATGCCCAGGAGTGGGATTGCAAGATCATATGGTAACTCTATTTTTAGTTTTTTAAGGAACCTCCATACTGTTCTCCATAGTGGCTGTACCATTTTACATTCCCATCAACAGTATAGGAGGGCTCTTTTTTCTCCACACCCTCTCCAGCGTTTATTATTTGTCGAAAAGGAATTTTTGAAAGTGTTCAGTCAAGAGAACTGGTTAACGCACCTGGACCAGATGTAAATATCTAAAGCAATATCCCTTTAAGAAAGAGTGAAAGGAGGGCGAGATGGCCTCTCTTGATACAGCGATGGAATTCTCTCTCACATCCCAGTCTGTGCTAACAACATGGTTGCAGCTTAAACAGCAGGAAGAGCTCTGGCTTCATGTGGAAGAAGGAGAAGGTATAGCATGGAGGTTAAGAAGGCAGGCCATGGGGCAGACCTCCCTGGATTCAAATTCTAGCTCCACCACTTTCTAACTAGGTAACCTGAGGCAAATTACTTACCTTCTCTGGGTCTGCTTATCATCTGTAAAATGTGGGTCAGCATGGTTCTTAACAGATGTGATTGCAGTAAGGAAAGTATTGAGTGTAGTACATAGTACATAATAAACATTGCTCAATAAATGGTGGCCATCACTATTTTTATCTTTGTCAAGAGAATAGGATATACAGTGTGCTGGTCAACTGGATGAAGCAGTCATATAGTCACAACTATACCATTTTTTTTTAACCAATTTCAATGGTAAAGATTTTTTTTAAAAAAGTTAAACATAGAATTGCCAAAGATTTAGCAATTGTACTTTTGGAAATGTACCCAAAAGAATTAAAAGCAAGGACTCTGACAGATGTTTGTACACCATGTTCATCACAGCATTATTCACAATAGCCAAAAGGTGAAACCAGCCTAAGTATCCATCAAAAGACAAATGGATAAACAAAATGTGCTGTGTTTGTATGTATGTGTCTGTATGTGTATATACATGTACATACAGGAACATTATTGAGTCTTAAAAAGGAATGAAATCCTAACACATGCCATAGATGAACCTTGGAAACAATATGCTAATTGAAATAAGCCAGACACAGAAGGATAAATATTATATGGTTCTACTTATAAGAGGTATCTAGAATAGTCAGTCGTAGAGACAGAAGGTAAAATAGTGGTTACCAGGGGCTGAGAGGAGGAGGGAGTAGGCAGTTACTGTTTAGTGGGTGTGGTTTCAGTTGGAGATGATGATAAAGTTCTGGAGATGGATAGTGGAGATGGCTGCAAAACAGTGTGAACGTACTGAATGCCACTAAGCTATATGCTTAAAGATGGTTAACATACTAAACTTTATGTTATGTATATTTTATCACATTAAAAAATTTTTTTCAAGCTGTTGAGATTCATCAGAACTGGTCTAGTTTAATTGAAAGACTATTTGGATGCTAGACGTTGAATTCAGTCTTTTTTTGTTGTTTTAAATCACTGAGATTACCCTTGTCTTCAACCAATGTAGACCACTATAATTAACAACACTGTATTTTGTATTTGAAAGTTGCTAAGAGAGTACAAAAAATTGTCACCATGTGAGGTGATGGATGTTAACTCACTATGATAAACATTTTGCAATATATACATATATCAAATCATTATGTTGTACACCTAATACTCATACAATGCTATATGTCAGTTATATCTCAGTAAAACTGAGAAAAATTATCACAAAAGAAATGTAGGCCAGTGTGGCTTAAAAGCTTTAGAACTCTGAAGTCAGAAAGGATATGGTCTACCATATCTTGAATTGGTAATTAACAGCAAAAACAAAAAATTCCGATTTGGAAAAGAAAAGTTCAAATTTAGCTTGGTGTACTGGTGGCCAAATGAGGTCCCATCTCCCAGCATTAGTGGAAAAACATGACTTTTTTTAAAAGGATGCCTTTTTAGCATTGATAAGTAAAACACTATATTTACAAAATATACAAGAACACTTTGTCTTTTATGATTCCTGTAAATCTCAGTAACCCGTATCATCGGTCACATTTACTAATATAGTATCGTGCAAAGAGCAAAAAGCTAAGAGCTGCTGTTTGACCTTGGTTCTTCCTTCTCTTAAACTACCAGCCCACCTCCACACAGACCTTTGTGCCTCACTCAGTGCCCAGCATGTGCCATCCCTGGCCCTCGGCTAATATTTGCTCAACTAGCCAACGATTAAATGAGTTGATAGCATCATAATTTGAGATTGAACTCAAATTGTCCAGGGCAACATTCTCAGTATGAAATATGTTTGTTCCCAACGTAACCTGGCTTTAGAACTGTCATGGTATCTTTTCACCCTTTGTGTATTTTTGATCAGGGATTATCTCTAAATTGAGACCTGGTCACAGGAGAGACTTTAACTCCAAAATGGCACCTGCAAAAGAAATGTCTTCAGAAGTTAACACATGGCTGAAAGGCTGCTACCGAGCTGAGAAAAAATAATCAGAATGAAAATTAGAGTGTTCACACTCTGAGATGCCATTTTCCCAAAGTGCAGACATTTACAGTTTCACATGTTCACTGTCTTCTTCCTGGTGGGTCTTTAGATGAGTTACCTAATCTTATATTTCAGCCAAGTCAAGTCTAACCACAGTCCTGCATGCCAGCGTGAACCTTTGAAAACCAAAGACAAACCTCACACCCTAAAAAGCCTCTCTCTCTCCCTTCCACCACAGGTCTATGCCATACCCCCACCCAACCACCAGCAAGCGTCAGTGTGTGGATTTCCTCAACCCATTGCGCTAGGATGCCTCTTTTATTGCATGTTGTGGCAGGAGAGAAGGATTAAATTACCAGGGCTGTCAGGAAGGACAAGCTCTCTGCCATACATTATCATGTCACTTGCTTCTTGGGTGAAAGAAAATGCAGTAAATCCCTCAAATACAAAGCAATAAAGACCGCTGGCTTTTACTGTCACGACTGCCACTGCCATTAACAGGCAGTGACAGCGATGTGGCACTCTTAGATGTTGCTTGTATCTTTTCTGACAGTGTGCACGTAAACCTGCCAGTGACATGACATTAGATCACATGACTATTCAGATTTAATTCTGGTTTCCAGCGCGGCTTTCTTTTCCCTTGCGTACAAGTGAGGTGGTATGACTTGCGTCTCTAAAAACAGGTATTTATACAAATACAGAATGGTACTAATGTAGCATATTCCTGAGTGACTTCTTGCGGATTTTTTTTTTTTTTTGGTTTAGTGATCTACGTGGATAAAGAAAACAACCAAGCCAAGAGAGACATCTTAAAAGCTATACTACTTAAACAAGAGATGCCTAATAGAAGGTACATTTAAGCATTCTAAATTATCTGGCGGTTTATACAAAGGAGATCTCTGTAGCGTGGTGTGGTGGGGAAAGAAAAGCACAAGATGAGGAAGCAGAACACCTTACTTCCCTGATTCACTCAGTGTCCTTGAATGAGTATGTGACCTCTCTGGGTCTCTTTCCTCCTAGAAATATCACAGCCCTGCCTATCATACAGAGTAACTGTAAAGATCCTATCGTGCTTTGCAAACCAAAAGACTGTACAGTGTAGTGTATAAAGTATCCCATTGTCAGTCAGGTATAAGTGTAAAGCACCTAACAGTGATTGCCAGGAGGGGGCGCTCTGGACTCAATGGCTGGAATATAAATTCTTGTTCTATCACTTACTAGCTGTCTGACCTCAGACAACCACCCTGTGCCTCACTTTCTGCATCTGTAAAATGGAGGTAATACAGGGTGGTTGTAAAGATTAAATGAGATGATATGTGTACGATGGATAGAATAGCGCCTGACGCAGAGTAAGTGCACAGTAAATATTCGCTGCCGTCATTATAAGCAGCAGTAATATTATTATTTGTAATAGCTCATCAGCCTTTCATACTAATTTTTACCTCACTAGCACTTTTTAATAGTTCATCATTTCATGTTATTTTTAATGCTTTTTTAGGGCAGACTTGAACAGGACACTTTGCATTTTTGGTCAGTAGAGAAATTATACCCTTTCGAGAAGGAAAAACACCTGATCTTAATAAATTCTTGCTGGACTTCCCTGGTGGCGCAGTGGTTAAGAATCCGCCTGCCAGTAAGGGACACGGGTTCAAGCCCTGGTCCGGGAAGATCCCACCTGCCGCGGAGCAAGTAAGCCCGTGAGCCACAATACTGAGCCTACGCTCTAGAGCCCGCGAGCCACAGCTACTGAAGCCCATGTGCCTAGAGCCCATGCTCCGCAACAAGAGAAGCCACCGCAGTGAGAAGCCCGCTCACCGCAACGAAGAGTAGCCCCCTCTCGCCACAACTAGAGAAAGCCCGCACGCAGCAACAAAGACCCAACGCAGCCATAAATAAATAAATAAATAAATAATTTTAAATAAATAAATACGTTCATACTTTTGATTGAGCTCCCATCCATGCAGTCTGAGGAGTTATCTAAGTGCTACCCATCAACCCCTGATCTGGGGGCTTCGCCAATGCCCCTCTGCTGGCTTGTCCCCGTTGGCCTGGGTGGACCTTTTATCTCCCCATTGTCCTCTTCTCCTTGCCTTTATGGCCCATCAGTGACAAAGCCTCTCACTGCCTCAAACCAGCTCTTACCCCTCCCCCACCTGAGAAAGAGATTGAGGTTCATCTGTTTCCTAGAGGTCAGGAAGTGAACATTAACAACATTATATTTTTCAAAAGAGCTTCCAAACTAGCATCTGATCTTCTGTTTCATGAAATGAAACTGAAATTCTTAGCTCTTAGGATCTGACAGTGGCTTTTTATTTAACTCCTTGAAATACATGTATTATTTCCTTGGATTTTTGTTTTAATATTTATTTATTTGGCAGCATCATGTCTTAGTTGCGGCATGCGGGATCTTCATTGTGGCACACAGTCTCAGTAGTTGCGGTGTGCAGGCTGTCTAGTTGTGGCATGCGGGCTCAGTAGTTGCAGCACTCAGTCTCAGTAGTTACAGCACGTGAGCTTTCTTGTTGTGGTGTGTGGGCTCTAGAGCACGTGGGCTCAGTTGCCCCACAGCATGTGGAATCTTCGTTCCCTGACCAGGGATCAAACCTGTGTCCCCTGCATTGGAAGGAGGATTCTTAACCACTGGACCACCAGGGAAGTCCCTCCTTGGATCTTGATTCTGAAGAAAGAGTAGGAAAACCCTATTAATTGCCCTGAGGTTCTGTTTTTCCCAGGACGGTAGATAATCACTCAGGTTTTACTTACTTCGTATACTTCAGCTTCTTTCAAGGCCACCTCAAGTACCACTGGCCCCCTGGGTATCCCAGGTCACTAGTGATTAAACGGCACTGGCCATGTCATCTACTTCTCTGTGGTCAAGAAGCTCGGTCATCACTGCCCAGAACTGAACTTTAAAAATAAAAAAAAGTCCACCATAGCTGTAATGACTCCCACTCTCCCATCATTGTTTCTCTAAAAATTTCTAAATGCCCACAGAGGCACAAATGTTCATGTCATTTTAGATACTGCAAGAGGCACTGCAGGTGCAGAGTGACTGGCTCAGGGCTGATGACAGCTGAGGGCTTGGAGCGCTGGCCATGTGCTCCTCGGACTGCCAGGGGAGGGATGGGGCCATCATGGGAGAATAGCCCTGTCCCATTTCTCTCCTTTGACAGTATCATTTTCTTAAGGGGAAAAAAAAAAGGAGTTTACATTTACATTTTTCCACAACCAAAAGACAACTGTTATTCCAGTGAATGTTCTCACCTTTTTTAAGTACTCTGAGGTCACATTACTTAAAGTACCTCCTAGTTTATAAGAATTCATTTTCTCAGACAGTAGCCCCCTTGAACATTGGTGATAACTTATAGAGCCACAGTTAGATAAGTTTGGCCAATCTTCTCTGACACACATAAGATGATGTGCATTGTATAATGAATCACATATAGTACCTTTGCATTCTGTCCCATGCTATATTTGCAAATATACAAGCGTCACTTTAAAAGGGAGGCAACACATTGAAATGGGAGTCTGGAAATTATTTATTTGAAGTCATGGTTTTGACACCGACTTAAGGTTCCTTTTTGGTTTCATTTCTTCCCTTTCACAGTATTCTACTGTACAGATCCAACTTAACTATCAGCACTCCAGTATGTAAAACTCACAGGTGAGCCCTTAGGCTCTTCTATCCTGTTTCATATAAAAATGAACTATTTCAGAATGAGGAAAGAATCAAAACTGCTAAATGATCTAAGGAGTTTCAGTGCCTTCTGGTTTCCTAAATGACAGCAGGTGACGTTTGAGGTCTAAATCTTGAGGCCCCAGCCCAAGGCCTGCCTTCTCCAGTCAACCTTCCCCAAATGAGCCAGCCTTCAACTAGGACTTCCATTTTGCAGTTCATGTAGTAATTCAGCAAATATTTATGATCCCTACCTAAGTATCAGGAACTAAAATGCTGAACAAGAGGATATCTTTGCACTCATGGAGTATACATTCCACTGAGGAAGACAGACAACAAGTAAACAAATCAACCAATTACATATTACAATAGGTACTAAGAGAAAGCTAAACAAGCTGCTAAAATGGAAAATAACATAAAGGGAATTCCTGGCGGTCCAGTGGTTAGGACTCCGCGGTACCACTGCCAGGCCCGCGTTCGATCCCTGGTCAGGGAGCTAAGATCCCACAAGCCTTGTAGCGCAGCCAAAAACAAAAAGTAGGAATAAAAAAAGTAATAATAACATGAAGGCAAACCCGAGGAGATGACATTTAAGCTGGTTAGTGAAGCCTCTTCAGCATGTAAAGCAAGGTTCCATCCCTTTGTTTTGGCAGGGTTCAAGGTAAGATAAGATGTGTCTGTGCGTGTCCATGTATGTGTATGTACAGTTTAGCCGAAGCCAAGCTGTAGTTTTTAAATTATTTTACCTTCCTCCCTTTAGAGCCTAACTTTAGTTTCTTAATTTTGTATTTGACATCTCATTTTGCTCCCTATAGAATCTAAACCAGAAATATTGCATTTTTTGTTTTTAGCTCTTTCTCTGGCACTTAGAAGGTTTTTTTTTTCTTTTTGTCTCAGAATTCTCATGTATTCAGTGGAGGTAATGGTATGCATTTGTAAAGTATATAGATAATTATCCTTAGATATGAGACATTATATAAGGATAACACTTAATATTATTACAATCTTGTAGCCTCCATCCTTTCTGTAAGTCTTGTGAGTGTAAAATGTGCGTCAAATATCACTTCTAATTCCTTCTTTTCTAAGTATATTCATTTTAGGACAATATCTTTCATCATCATTCTTCTTGTTTAATGAGTGGCACTTAGAAGGAGTGAACACAAGAAGGAGTGGCACAAGAGCCGAGTGAACCATTACTATTCTACAGATGGGGAAACCGAGATCAGAGAGGTTAAGTAATGTGTACAAGGTCACACAGCTAATTAATAGGAAAGCAGAAATTTGAACCTAGAACGGATGCCCTTAAACCACTTAATCTTAATTTATCTATTTTATGCATCATATAAAATATCCATCTTTCTATTTCTGGATCAGAATTTATTGCTATGGAGAAACAGGGACTTAGTAAAGAAATGAAATGTTGAATACTTTTAGCAAATTATTTTAAAATATTGTCATGTTTACCTGTAAGCATTTGGAAAGGATTTTTATCTTGCATATTTTTCAAGGCATGACATCCCAGAGACTTAGGTTTTTACCTAACAGTGTTATCTAAGAAACAAGTTTCTTGTTTTGTTTCTGATTTGGGATGGATAGATTTTGAAAATGGTTAAAATGGTCGTTTACAAGCATTCGTGGTTTAAGCTATGCTGCCAAGACATATCAAAAGAGTACTTAACTGTAAATTCCTGTCATTTGGTCAGTCCAAGTGTGTTTGGCCTCAACACAAGCCACTAATTCAAATCAGTTCCATCAGAACCCTCCAATTATATGTCTAAAAGTAAAATAAAACTTGGATGCTATGATTGTAAGTTGAAAGATTGCTGAACTAATACAAACATTTCATATAGCTATTGGGTAGAGCTACAACGTTTAGCTAACATAATTAAGAATATATAGAATACAGTTGGTTAAATTGCTTAGTAGAAACTCCAAAGTTGTGCATTTCTATAGAAAATGTTGCATTTCTGTTGAAAAAGCTGCCCTAACCTCCCTGGTCTTTATTCACTTGATCCTTTTAGCCTTAAAAGTAGACATGTCAAAATATGATCAGATAATGTATAATAGAGTGAACATCTGGTTCTTCTCTTCGCCTAGTAATTTTCTCAGATTCTAGTGATAAATGATAATCAGTGCTTAGAAAAGTGAATTAGTGTTCATGTGAAGCCTGGGTGTGCTATAATAATTCTAATCGCTCATATAATAACTTATATAATTTTCTTTTTATTGGAATAATTGGAAACTGAGATTTCACAGTTTGTGATAAAAACCCATTCAGGAGTTTTGTTTCATTTGTGATTTTTTTTTCTCACTTTGTAGCGATGTTCTGTGTTCTTTCCCTTCTCAGCGTTCGCTTCACTGTGGTCAGTGACCCTCCAGAGGATGAGCAGGATCTGGAGTGTGAGGACATCGGCATTGCTAACGTGGACCTCGCCGACATGTTTCGGGAAGGGAGAGACATCATCGAGCAAAGTATTGATGGTATGGGTGGAAGTATTGCTCAATCTGTACAACCAGCAATTGCTGAAATCCAAATTCTTTATTAAAACCTTCTTTTTGCTGGCTGCAAGGACGTTGAGTCACACACTAGTTGAATCCTTTGCGACTCAAGCTGATTTGTTGAGGCTGGAATTTCTCCCTACATCCCCCCCCTTACCCTCCTTCTCTGCCTTCCTTTGAATCAACAGAAATTTAAAAATAATTAATTGTGTTTCTCAAGGAATTATTCATTTTGTTAGTATTAGGTGGGGGGTTGTGGGGGACAAAAACGTGGCCATTGGATTTTTTGTAATGTTGTTTCTAGAAGCCTCACGCTGTCAACCCTTATTTCAGCTAGGGCATGTTATTCTGAGTGACCATTGCAGTGTGTTCTGCAAGGCTTCTCTTTACTTCAATGTTACAGTCCGGTGATGTAGTCACTGCAGATAACTGAGTAGTTTTGGTCACTTGCTTCTCATCAGGATTCAGGGAGGAGTTAGGGATTCCTGACAAAAAGTGCTCTTCTAGATTTTCACCTCACCAGGTGTGAGTCCCAACAATGCCTAATTTCTACCCCTTATCCTTATCTAACACATTTAGAACATGCTGAAGGCACTGTACTTTGTGAAATCAAGACTTTTAAAAATAATAATCAGGGATGGCCTGGGCTGTACAATAAATGAAGAAACGAGGCTGAGTCCTAATCTCATTTCTTAAGTCAGCAGAGCCATCCATCACTGGAAAAATGTACACGGTTTGTTTACTCATTTATTCATGCATTAAATGAGCACTTAACTGAGCACCTCTTAAGTGCCAGGCACTCTGCTTACACCGTAGTTCAGCTGTGGTTCACATGTCAAGCTGCTTGTCCTGGATGTGTGTCAAGTGCTCAAAAGTCAGGATCAAGCCAAATAATTAACCAAATTAGACCAAGTAACCAAATTAGAAACCTATTCTGGGAAATTTTATAAACTATACATATCACACACATATCACAACTTTGGCAGGCACAGAAGAAAAAGATGAGAGGATTAAAATATGAACCTAAATCCTATTAAAAACACCCAGAACCAAGAGAGTCTGACAGAAATGTTCAAAATTATCTGTGCTTTAGATTCTTTATCTTTTCTACAGTCAGTGCTGTTCCAAAAGCCATCTTCTCATTCTGCAAGACCACAAATGATCATATTGGTCTGATAGAGACAGCTATTGTGGCCTTGTTCTGGGAAAGAGTCAGAAAATTAAACGCTGGTACGGTTAGGTTTTTAATGCGTTGCTCTGTGCCAGACATAGAAGTGAGGCGTTCCAAAGAAGAGGTGAAGGCTCGGCAGTGCGCTGGGGACCATTTGTGCCCC
Organism: Neophocaena asiaeorientalis asiaeorientalis; assembly: GCF_003031525.2. Classification (NCBI taxonomy): domain Eukaryota; kingdom Metazoa; phylum Chordata; class Mammalia; order Artiodactyla; family Phocoenidae; genus Neophocaena; species Neophocaena asiaeorientalis. The sequence continues at coordinate 4,861,371 of NW_020173491.1, read as the reverse complement.
TGCAATCTCCCTGCCTGCTCATTTCTCCACCTAAGTCTTTGTATACTAAGTTTTATTTGAAGGTTTCCTTACAAATTTTCTTGGAGTTAAACACACACACATATTAAAAGTTCAAGGAAAACCACGAGGAAAATACATAGGAAACTATATAGACTCATAAGTGCTGTCAAGACTTACAAAGTCCAAAATTCTGGCCTTGAGTCACTAGTAGGTTATCGGTGTTCACAGAGGGTTGGGGTCTGAATCAGCATCCCATTTGGCCCCCACCACTGAGCTCAGAGAGTTATCAAACAGTCTGCCTTTGATACACCACTAAAGCTGTGCCTCCTTCCCAGAAAAGCCCACAGACGCTCAAAATTTTACATCTACTTTCTTGCAACATCAGTGCGTAGACCCTCAAAGCCAATCCATAGACCTTAAGATTCTGGGTCTGCCATTTTAACTTTTTCTAATTTCACATATAATCTATTTTAAATGGAATGTTTTCCTTAGAAAGATAAATAACCATTCCAGGGGACTTCCCTGGCGGCCCAGTGGTTAAGACTTCACCTTCTAATGCAGAGGGTGCAGGTTCAATCCCTGGTCGGGGAGCTAAGATCCCACATGCCTCGTGGCCAAAAAACCAAAACAAAACAGAAACAATATTGTAACAAATTCAATAAAGACTTTAAAAATGGTCCACATCAAAAAAAAAATCTTTAAAAATATATAAATAACCATTTCAAATAATGATCATGTAATTTCTTTACAGTAAGTTGCCATTCTGATATTTGTTAACGCAGTATGTTAGAACAAATTCTTCGTTGTCGTATCTTGATCCCTTTTAGACTTTTATTTCCTACTAAGAAATTCTGATTCTGTGGGAATCATTATCCTGTAGCCGTTCCACTGGGTAAACTTCAGGATTAGATCATTAGTTTTAACTCTACAAGCAATATGTATACATACATACAGTACATCTGAAATGTGTATACACACTCATACACACATGACAAGCTTTGATTTTTAGATTTCTGAGATGCCAGTGAACTTTGGACTTCTGTAGAGCTGTTTTCATCTTTTCAACTACTGTTTCAGCTAGGCTCTCTGAAGAAAAATCTGTTGAATGATATTAACACTTTTCTGCTATCTTCTCCCTAGTTTTGGATGCTCGAGCAGATGGTGGAGGTATTGGCAAGCTCAGGGTAACTGTCGAAGCACTCCATGCCCTACGGTCTGTCTACGAGCAATACAGAGATGACTTGGAGGCTTGAAAGAAACTGCTCCAGAGGCATCTCCTACTCCTGAGTAAATGCTCACATGAAAGCACTTAGATGAGATTTTCGTAATTACTCTGGTGTATGTAATCTGTAATTCATGAGAAGCTGGGAGGGAGGAGGCCTGGGTTTGAAGTGTTCAAGTTTTGTATACTTTTTCCATTTGTTTATTTTTCTATTCCCTCCTTCCCATGACTGCCACCCCCTCAGGACTTAAGTTCTCCACAGTGGGCAACACCTTCTCAATAATTTATACCTACATGATAACATGAGAAAGTCTATTTGCATTTTCAACATTTTCTTATGAAGAACTGAAATGCAATTCCCATTTTTATTTTTAATAAGCAAAAAGCATAAATCTTAGAAAACCTATGAAAAAGAAATACTTTTACGTTATCCCTAATTGTCCCACTAAATGGAATGTGTATGATTAGCCTCATTAAGAGTTTTGCACTGTGAAGATTTTATTAGAAGCAATATTATGAAAATTACTTGGATTAATGTGTTAATCTTCCTCTTTAAAATGCTAATATCCATTTTATGCACATTAAAGCTCAGTATGCATTTTCTTTGATGCATGCCATTTCTATCAATTAAATATAAAGAATGAGACTTGGCACCAACTTATTAAATTACTGCAAGTTTTTTGTTTTTCTTTCTTAAAAATTACAGTTCTTCTTATTTGTATTGTTTTCATGTATTTGTAATGGTAATATGGGATCCAGGAATGTGTGTATGTAAAGAGGAGACAGATACATGAAATTTACACTTTGAAAACTTAGCTTATGACATAGAAAGAAAATATTAAAAATATGCCTCAAATTCTGATATGCTTAGTTAGACCTGAAAGGAGTATCTTTTTATCATTTTTTAAATTTACATCAAGCTTGTACAATGCGAGGGTGTATCTGGATAACCAGATCATCGAAAAGCAGCTCAGAAAGTTAATTTTCTAGCTTTTACTCAATCTCACTGAAGGATTTAATTGATATTTTTAATGGAGCTGTGAATCAATGCTGCAAAGGAATTGTCTCTAGAGGTCTAGGATATAATGCATTTCATTTTTTAATTTACTTTTTTATTTGTCATTTTCTTCAAAGGATTTTTATAGGCTGTGGGTTTTCACTGTTTGCAAACAGGCTATGTTCCTTCTTAAGCATATGTAAAGTATTCAGGGAGATAAGTAATTTATTAAAATCTACCTAATTTGCCGTGATATATTAAATCTCTGCTTCAGTGATCACAGACCATTTCATTTAGAGAATTAGGCATTCCCTCTTTGTGTGATTAAAGCTCTGGAAAATGAGTTCTTTGCTCCTATTTGTGAACATTCAAAGCCTGCTAATGGCAAGAAGATGGAATAGATTATGAGACAATTCATTACAGTTCAACAGAAAAAAAAAAAAGCAGCTATAATGCAAAAATGCAAGTATGAATATCTGCATATAGTTTGAACCATCTGTGCTCTAATGGCTTCAATAATGACTCTCGTCTTTAGGAGGCTTTGAAATGACATCCGTACAATATTAATTTGTTGATGTACATTGTGGAACCAGTAGAGTATGATCTGACCACAGAAATCTATAAATTCTGTCTCTACCATTGGGCCTCCCTGTCTGGGGCCTGCCATCTCCAAGAAGAATCTTGCTCTCATCAAACTCTGCAAATCTTCATAACAACTCATTCCTCTGGAACCTTCTAGAGACCACAAACATCTGCAGACTAAACCTCTCCAATCCTAATAAACAGCCACATGTTTGTTGTCACTTCAGCTGGCTCTGAGCTCATCTTTTTGGCCTCTCTTTCTAGCTTTCTTTGGCTTTAAGCAGTTACAGTGTCATTAAGGCCCGTAATATTCCCTGCAGTAATTTAAAACAGCCGGATTATACCCTGGGATTAACTGAGTGGTTTTTGAGACATTTATTGTGGTATTCTCCCAGGAGGTTTGTATTATTGTTTTAAAACATTACATCCCAAACTAAATACCCTTTCAGCAGGGAGAAGACCAGATTGTGCTGACTTCTTATGATCTTTAAGTGGAAAGGGGAAGTTTTTATTATAAATCTTCTGAGATCTACTCAACTGTATAGCATGTATACCTCAGCTAACGTTAGAGAATTAGCCACGTTTCTGTCACTTTCATGTGTACCGTAACAGATTATTTAAGATTCCTTTTCTAGTTTTAGAATACTCGGCCTCAAACTACATGAATTTTCACAAAACTCATTTTCGTAAGTAGTTGAATAGCTGCTGACACGTTTTGAAGTGGATAAGTGGTCTTGGATGCTTCAAATGGTTTTCATAATCTGCCCGAGAATAGTTTTCTGTTTTGTCTCGTGTTGACCAGAGTTCGCTGAAAAGTTCCCCACCTTTTAGGATCAAGAGCAATGGTTTTCTCTTGGTGAGCTAAGCCTGATCCATTAAGTATGGCTTGGCGCTGGGCAGGGGGCCTGGCCAGACAAGTGCACCAGTTTAAGGTAAGGCTTGTATGAACTTACAGCTCTTGGTGTAAACGTACGCAGTACACTCAGCACTTTTGGGGGCTGAAATGCTTTTAGTTTGGAAATATAAATAGAGATGTGATGTGGTATGTGGGAGAGTGTATTTTACATGTTTTTTTGCCTACTGTAGTAGAAATGTCAAATTCCTAGCCACTGTCATGAGAAGCAGTTGACAAAAATAAGTTTTATGGTTTACAGTGTGGTTTACGTAGAGAACATTTCTCTTCACTCTCAGTTTCAACATGTTTTCTAAATTATCATGGTTTATTGCCGTTTAACTTAAATTAGTTTTTTTTAAGAATAAATAGAGAATATATTTAATCAAATAAAGAACAGCCACGTTGAAATTCTGCTGTTCCTGCCATTCAGTCGTTACCACAAAACACAAATAATTTCTGTGTATTATGAAGTGTGGGCTGAGAGCGTTCATGTGATTGGGGAGGTTCTGCGTGCACCCATGCTCCCACAACAAAACATAAGTTGTTTTAGTAATCTGACATCAAGAGCTGTGACAATGAAAACCACTTCTTACACATGTTCTAACAAGAATCCGATTAACATTCCGGTGGATATGGAAAATAACTTTTTTTTAGTCAAACTGGCACTATTGCTGAATTTAGAATGATTTCCTTATGCTCTAGATAGCAAAATGTGAATCACGTCTGTGAACAAATACGAGAATAAAATGTCATTTTTGGGGTAGTACAAAACAACCAAGGGAGAGCTTTGGGGATATAAAATTATTGAGTGATTGACAATACCAGGGTGATCATTCATCCCCAACTATGAGAGTACATTTTAATAAGTCACTCATGCCTGAAGGCCTCTGACTACCTTAACAAAGAAAAACTAAATCCATGATTTATTATAGTTTGGGCAACATGCCTAATTAGATCCATGAATGGGAGCAAATGCAGCTTTACATCCCCTTTGTTCAGAACAAAAACAACCTGCCGGTCAACCAGAAAGCTAAGAAGTATCAAAGCTATGGAAACAAGTGTTTTAAAAACTGAAAATACAGAATTAGAAAACATCTCCTCATCCTAATCTCTTTTATCTTGCAAGATAGACTCTTCACTTCCACTTCAAAATAAGGTACCACCAGTGGACTGCACCTTACAGTCTGACCTGCTGGGAAATTGGGCCCGTGTTCCTGATGCCATTACACCTTTTGTTCTTGCCCTTTCGTTTTCCATATACCTTTAGGCTTTTCCTCTGCTTTTTGCCCTCTCTCACTCTTTATTGAGATTCACCTTTCTCAGCCCCGTAACAGCATCACCTCTCTGTTCATTGAACATCATCAGTTTTCTTTTTAAATCAAATGTACATCTTGATCTTTATATTTCTGTCATCTATTCTCTTCACACCTATATTCAGCTGCAACATCTCCTCCCACCTGTCTGTCCCCCTACTCATTTTTAGTTATTAGTAAAGCACATTTTTTCCTTCTTCTCTTGGTGCTATAACCACTTCTTTAGATACCAGCATCTATGACAATTTCCCAAATTTGGAAGGTCATCTATGACCTTCCCAAAATGTTCCTTTGTGTTAAGACTTCTCTTAATTTAACATGACAGGGGCACTCTTAGTCAGCCATCATGAAACTAAGGAAACAAACAGCAAGCTAATTTTTGTGTCTTTGCTTCTTTTGTACTTTTTTACAGTGAAGTAACAGAGGCTGAAACTCAGAAAGCTCTCAGCGATCACTGGTAAGGAGCTGAAGCATAAGCGGTTTCTAAGAAATTTTAAGGAAATGTATCATTTTAAAATCAAGCTGTATTTTCTGTAAATGTGTTTTGTCGCAGTTTACACGGCCTCATTAACAATAGGAAAAATAAGAGAAATTTTGGAAGAAGACTTAAGAGACTACAATACAACCTAGAGGTTGGGAAGACTTTGCTAACCAAAAGAGGGAAGACAAGCTATGAAACAAGACATAGATGTATTAAATATGTAAACATTAAGGTAGGGTGACAGTTTTAATATCCGACAAAATCGAATCCAAGGTGGAAAACAAGGGACAAAGAAAGATTCTATACTCGTAAAGGGAGCAAGTGGTCAAAGATGTAGTGAACTTGAGTAAATGTATCTCACAGTATTGCCTCAAAATTCATGAAGCAACAACTGACAGAACTATAGTGACTACATGTTTTCTAATATAATTCTCAGAGAGTGAGAGATCAAAAGATAAGAAAAAGTCTAGAAGATTTGCTTCGTATGATCACTAAACTCAAATGGATATAGAACGCGTGCAGGACATTCAAAGACAAATTAACCGTGTACGCAGCCACAAAGGAAGTCTCAATTTCCAAAGAATCAAAACCTTATAATTTGTTTCTCTGAGCAAAATGCAGTGAAATTAGAAATCGGTAGTAAAAGGCTAGCTAAAAAATAATTTTATCTAAAACTTAAAAATATGTGTTATCGGACTTCCCTGGTGGCGCAGTGGTTGAGAGTCCACCTGCTGATGCAGGGGACACGGGTTCGTGCCCCGGTCCGGGAAGGTCCCACATGCCGCAGAGCGGCTGGGCCCGTGAGCCATGGCCGCTGAGCCTGCGCGTCCGGAGCCTGTGCTCCGCAACGGGAGAGGCCACGACAGTGAGAGGCCCGCGTACCGCAAAAAAAAAAAAAAAAAAAATGTGTTATCGTTGTTTGGGGTTCTAATAGGACAAGGGATAACCCACTCTTACATCATAACCAGAAGACAGAAAATCCTACAAACTTCACTTTATGGGTAAGTGGGGAACATAATTAAACATCAGCTCAGAAGCCCACGCCAGAGGGTGAGAAAGGCAAGGGTTAAGCATAAGAGAGGAGCCTGTGACAAGATTTTAGTGGTGGCAGAACACAGATAATATATCACCTAAGTTTCTCCCAGGAGACGGTCCACCCTGAGTGAGGAAATGCTGAGGATGTGTCTGTGGCCTGGTGGATCAGAGTACTGGCTACTGGGGAAGTGAACGGAAGGGGCTTGGAAATGCAGAGGGCCAGAGGTAGCAGCCTTGGAAAGACACCTCTTCCGGAAGAGAAGGAGGCACTTTGGAAGGGGGAAGTCTCCCGTGGAGGCATAGTAGTAAAATAAAGAAGGAACCAGCTGAAACTGTGGGCCCCAGGGAAAGAAGATAGTATCATTAAATGGTGTCAATATTAATAGAAGGTCATTTATTTTAAAAACTGCACTTCACTGTAACAACAGAAGAGGACAGTCTTGAGCTAAGAAATCTTATAAGCCACCCAAACCCCTCCCCCACCCATATGATTATCTGCCCTGGCTGGTCCAGGAAAATCCAAAACAACTTTTAATTAAAAATAGAATCCTGCATCCATATTCCATAAGAGAACAAAAATGAGAAAACTTTGCAGCAGGATGGAGCTCTACGCCAGTAATTGTAAATTTGATAGTTTGGATCACCCTTCTTGTTAAGAACAACTTGGAAAGCTCATTTTACTTAGGCTGTAAGAAATTATAGGAACAAGGGGACTTCCCTGGTGGCACAGTGAATAAGACTCTGCGCTGCCCATGCCAAGGGCCCCGGTCAAGTCCCTGGTCAGGGAACTAGATCCCACATGCATGCCACAACTAAGTGTTCACATGCCACAACTAAGGAGCCCACCTGCCGCAACTAAGACCTGGTGCAACCAAATAAATACATAAATAAACAAATAAATAGAATTACAGGAACAAAATCTGGGAAGGTGAGCCAGTCAGGAAGGCTGATTTTCTCCTAGATGCAACTGCAATCTAAAAGCATGGGTAAGAGGCCAAGAAGCTGAATAGGGCTTCCAACAGACTCACAGGGCTTTGAAGAATAAAAATTGTAATTTAGGGTCCACTGAGGACTAGGAGCCCCAGTAAATCCCCCAGGCTCAAATTATTTCTACGTTTTTTATGTATAGTGCTTGATACACTTATAAAATTAACTAGGCACGTAAGGAGACAAGACCACATGACCGAAGACTAAGCAGACACGTGAAACACCCATAAGTAATTCAGATAATGGAATCATCATCCAGGAATTTCATCTATGAACTAAGAATTCATTAGGTCAGTATTCAACAGCAAATCAGACACGATTGAAGAGAGGAAACTGTAAAAAAAAAAAAAATCAAGAAAATATCAATTTGGATGCATGGGAAGAAAAATGGAAAATACTGAAGAAAAACAGAGGGGGCAGTTCATGGACCTGGGATTGTGTGGAAAGTTATACAGGCATACCTTGGAGATACTTGCAAGTTTGATTCCAGACCACCACAATAAAGTGAATATCACAATAAAGTGAGTCACAAATTTTTTGATTTCCCAGTGCATATAAAAGTTATGTTTATGGCATACTGTAGTCTATTTAGTGTGCAATAGAACTATGTCTAAAAAAAAAAGTACATACCTTTTTAAAAAGACCTTATTACTAAAAGATGCTATCATTTGAGCTTTCGGTGAGCCATAATCTTTTTGCAATAGTAACATCAAAGGTCACAGATTAGAGATCATCATGACAAATACAATAATAATGAAAAAGCTTGAAATATGAAAATTACCAAAATGTGACACAGACATGAAATGAGAAGATGTTGTTGGGAAAATGGCACCAGTAGACTTGCTCAATATAGGGTTGCCACAAACCTTCAATTTGTTTAAAAAAAAAAAAAAATCTGCAAAGCACAGTAAAAAAAACTAAGTAGGCCTGTACACATAATTGAAGTCCCATAGAGGAAAAAGAGAATTAGAATCAATATTCCAACAAATAATAGCTAAGAATTTTCCAGACTACACAGTTACAAGAATGAATTAATCCTGTATACTCAAGCTGGATAAACAAAGTTACTTGAAGCACATCATAGAAAAACTGTTGAAAACAAAAGACAAAATCTTAAAAGTCAGAGACAAAGGACAACACTGAGACTGAGAGCCGACTTCTTAACTGAAAGAGTGGAAGCCATTAGAAAATAGTATGAAATATTTCTTGGGCCCTACCTCATGTTCTCCTTCCCCATCTTTTATTCACAACCAAGGAAGTTAACTCCCCAGGGGAACTGTTGGCCAATAGGAGTCAGGAGCCAGTCAGGAGCCAATACTCCCCCTTTTCATCCTTCTGATGGAAAACCCTGAGGTGCATTCTATAGGGTTCCAGCAAGAATAAGCCCCATCACTCACAGAAGTGAACAACCCGATAATACAACTTTGCATTGGCTTTTCCTTCTATTTTACTCCTCCCATACCCTCTCTCCTCTCACCGGGATCATTTCCCAAATAAAGTACCTGCATGCAAGCCCCTGTTTCAGACCCTGCTTTGGGGGAACCCAGGCTAAGGGTAGATACCAGAAATGGCCCTAGAAAGTGGAACATCATGATGGGACTCTGAAACTGGGTCACTCGCTAATCAAATGGCAAAAAGGATGACATGATTTATGGTAAGTTGTGTTGTGATAAACCCTAGCATGTGATAGATTCTTAATGATGGTGGATTAAGATGGTGGGGGAAAAAAGTGAAGCATGGTGATCAGCTATTGATATTTACTTTCTGAATTTATGTTATATTTCAATTTTTTAAGTTTAAGAAAAATGTTTCAGTAGATGCAAAACTCCAGAAGAAATAAAGTAAACCAGGCCTGATGCAAAAGAAAATGTAATACAGTATTCCAACATGAATTAAATATAATTCAAAAAGCAGTTGCAGATAGGAAAAAAAACAGATCGGGAATTTAAAAATAAACTAGACAAACTGGAACTTATAAAATGGGAACTGATGTTAGGAAAGAAATTGAAGAAAAAATTAACCTTGAAATGACTAAATTATAATGTACCTAAGAGAAAATAAATATGACTGAAAATAGACTAAGGATGACAGTGGATAGAAATGAAAGGAGCCAAGAAAATGAAATTAAAGAAATAGGTAGAATCAGTGAGAAAATGATAGCTACAATATAGACAGGCAAACATAAGTAAGCTTTCCTGAAATAAAAGAAGACCTGAATCTACGTACTGAAAGGGTCCACCATGTGTGAAAATTGTTTCAAAACAGTCAACTCTGAAACATATCCTAACAAAACAAGGAGGCATTAAAGTTAAAGAAAGAATATCCTCTGGTCCTCCAGGCAAAAAAAAGTCACTTATAAAGAAAACAAAATCTGGTTGGCATTAGATTTTGCAAGAGCAAATCACAAAAGCAAGAGTAGTGAAATACTCATCAAATAACTCAAATGAAGTGTGAACCAAGGATTTTTTTAGTCCAACTCTGCTATCCTTCAAATAGCAAGGCTATAGAAAACCAATTTTTATTATGGTGAAATTCACATAACATAAAATTATCTATTTTAAAGTGAACAATTCAGTGGCATTTAACACATTCACTGTGTTGTGCAACCACCACCTCTATAGAGTTTCAAAATGCTTCCATCAATATACAAACCCTGCATACGTTAAGCATTTATACCCTATTACCCTCTCCCCAGCCCTTGGCAGCCCTTCATCTGCTTTCTGTTTCTATGGATTTACCTATTCTGGGTATTTCATGGAAATGGAATCATACAATATGTGACCTTTTGTGTCTGGCTTCTTTCACTTAGCATAGTGTTGTCGAGGTTCATCCACATTGTAATATGTATCAGTACTTCGTTCCTTTTTCGAGGCTGAATAATATTCCATTGTATTAAGAACCACTATTTGTTTGTCTATTTATCCATTGATGGACATTTGGGTTGTTTCTACCTTTTGGCTAAGTGAACATTGCTCCTATGAACATTTTGGTACAAACATTTGTTTGAGTACCTGCTGTCAACTCTTTGGGGTATAAATCTAGAAGTGCAATTGCTGGGTCATGTGACAATTCTACTTAATTTCTTGAGGAACTGACCAACTGCTTTTCATAACAACTGCACTATCCTACATTCCCACTAGCAACATTCAAGCATTCCAGTTTCTCCACATCCTTGCAACACTTGCAAAGATTTAAAATATTAAATTCTTAATAGTCATTCTTGTGAGGTGTGAGGTGGTATCTCATTATGGTTTTGATTTGTAGTTCCCTAGTGACTAATGATGTTGTACATCTTTTCATGTGCTTGTTTATAGAAAAAAACAATTTTAGACAAGAATTCAGGGAGTATTGTACTAATGAGTCCTTCCTGAGGAATCTACTGGAAGACCACTTTTGTCCAAATAAGAGATGAATGAGGAAACTGTTTAAAAGACTGGTGGTAAGCACTGACTGTATTTAACTATAGATCTTAGACCAATGAAAGGTGGGGACAAGATGGAAGAATAGTATGTAGCAAATAATTATATGCTCTGGCAAAGTAGATGTAACACCTTTTTTTTGAGAGGGGAAAAGGGAAAAAGAAATGAGTAAGTAGAATAATTCATTTTGGTTTCACATAGATTATAGGTGAGAGTCAAAGATATCACTTAAAGCAGACATATCAGATAGTTGAAGCCTAAATAAAGAAAACATGGGCATTATATAAAGATATTAGTGGAAAGATACTTACTAAAACAAGAACCACAAATCATTCTAATCACCAACATTTTTTTAAAACTAAAAAGCAAAAAACAAAACAAAACAAAACCCAGAGAATGAAAAACACATAGTAAACATAGCATAAAACAATAGGACAGAGATAAGATCAAGTATTTAAGTTGTAACAATAAATGTAAATGGTCTTAACTAACTTACGAGAAAAGATTTTCAGATTGTCCTTCAAGGCAAAATTCAACTCTATACTGTAAGAGACACTCCTAATACAAAGTGTAATAAAATTAAAAGGGTAGGTAAAATTATAACCAGGCAAATGCACATAAAGAAATCAGAGACTGTGAACTTGTTATCTTGACAAGATGAAATTCATGGAGGGAATAGGGCTTAATGAGACAAAGAAGGACACTTTATATAACTAAAGGCCATAATTCACAGTGAAGATATAAAAGTTACTAATAACTATGTATCAAAGAACATAGCAGCAGCCTTCATACAGTATACAGAAGAGAAACACATGGAAATACATTTAGAAGAGACTTGTAAGATCCATTCTTAGTTCAAGACAAAGCAAATGGGCTAAATAAATAAATATATAGAAAATCTAAACAACATAATTCCAAGGTAGATCTTATAAACATATATTGAACTCTTCACCCTTATTAAAGAGAATATTTCTTCTTTTCAAATACACAAGAAACATTCATGAAAATTGACATGTGAGGTCACCAAGAAAACATCAGTAAGTTCTTTCAAATAAAAATAATGCAAACTAACAACATTATGTTATCACAATGCAATTAGACTGAAAATCAATAAAATCAAAAGGCACGAGGTCTTCTCCATCTGGAAAATTTTAAATTATCAAACAATTCTTTAGTCAAAAGGGAAATATAAATGGAAACTGAACAATTTCTCTTAAAAATAATGATTATAAAAACACTATATATCAGTCTTTGAGATACAATTAAAACAAAGGTAAAAAGAGAATGCAATTCTCTTTAAAATTTAATATTTAATCTATTTAAAATAGATTAAATATTTATAAGAATCAAAGTGAAAGTGTAACAATAAATGAATTAAATATCTATCTCAAGAATTAGAAAAGGAACAAAAAGGAAATCTAGAAAGTAGAGAGAAGGAAACAGCAAGGATAAAAGCAGAAATACTTGAGTTTAAAACCAAATAGTAGAAATAAATAAAAAGATCTTTCTTCGAAAAAAATCAACGAAACAGATCTAATTATTATAAGAGAGAAAGCACAAGTACAGATTAAAACATGACAACTGGAGATTAACTACTGAATCAGTGGCTATTCTATTGATAAAATGTCAGGAATCTAAGTTGCACAATTCTATGCAAATACATTTGAAAACCTAGAGGAAGTGGATGATTTTCTAGAAAATACAGCTTAACAAAAGTAACCCTAGTAGAGATAGAAAGCTTAAAAGATCAATTTCCATGGAAGAAATATCACTGTTTTGCAAACCCAATAAACACTGCACACACATACTCAAAAGAAAACTAGAAAGTAATCTCACATGAATATTGAAGCAAAAATCCCAAGTAAAATGTTACCAAATAGAATTGACCACCACATTTAACTATATATAAAATACACCATGATCAAAAGGTGTTTATTCCAGAAATGCAGTGTGGCTCAGAATGTCTAGAAACAGACCCAAATACATACAAGAAGTTGGCACAGCAAAGGTGGCTTATTAAATTAATGGAGAGAAGTAGACTATTCAGTAATGATGTTGGAAGCAATGAAAGGGCATCTAGTAAAAAGAAATGATTGGATCCCTACTCATACGTTAAAGCATAATAGATTCTACAAATATATACATGTAAAAAATGAAACCATAAATGAACTAGAAGTAAATAAATAATTATTTTTACAATCTCCAGTGGGGATAGCCTCTATAAGTAGGACACAAAATCCAGGAGGTATGAAATGAAATAATAATAAATTTGCTACACAAAAATAAAATTTTCTTCGTAGCCAAAGAAAAAAATCATAAAAACAAATGAAAAACTTCGAAAAATATTTGCTAAAAATGGAGCAAATAGCTAATTTTCTTAATATATAAAGAGCTCCTAAAAACAGTAAGAAAAAGAACAACAATGTGTAGAAAAATAGGTTAAAATGTTATGAATAATTTACACAAAAGAAACTTCAACTGACTTAATGAAGTGAATATAACATTATTGAATGTAATTATATTGATGATGGTATTAAACATGGAAAAGAACTCAACATGCTCATAATTTAAAAATGCAAATAAAAACCACAATGAGATATAATTTTTCAACTACCAGATTGACAAGATCAAAAATTTTATAGTGCTAACAGAGCTGTGGGGAACAGGCACACTCACATATTACTAGCAGGAGGGTAATTTTCCACAAATGCTGTGGTGATCAGTTTGGCAATTCTATCAAAATTTAACATACATGTCTTTTAATCCAGTAATTTCACTTTGAAGACATTATCCCAGAGATGTACTTGCAAAGGTAAGAAATAATCTTGGACGACATTTTTATTTCATTATTTGTTTAAAAAGGAAAAATTGGAAACACCCTAAATATCCAATTGAGAATTCATCCAATAAATTATGGATCTTACGGTCATGAAACTGAATATCATGCCACTATTTAAAAGATGACTTATATGGAATGCTCTCTAAGATACATTTTTGTTTGATTTTTGGCTTAAAACAACAGAAACTTACTTAGAGTTCTAGAGGCTAGAAGTCTGAAACCAAGGTGTTGGCAGGGCCATAGTCCCCATGAAGACTTCAGGGAAGAATCTGTTCCATGCCTGTCTCCTAGCTTCCGGTGGTTACTGGTAAGTCCTTGGCATTCCTTGGCTTGTAGACCCATCACTCCAGTCTGCTCCTGTCTTAACAGGGCATTCTCCTCTCTGTGTCTATGTGTTCCAGATACATTTTTAAGTGAAAACATAAGGTAAAGAACAGTTTATGCAATAAATTACGTAAAAACATATATGTTGCTTCCATGTCCTGGCTATTGTAAATAGAGCTGTAATGAACATTTTGGTACATGACTCTTTTTGAATTATGGTTTTCTCAGGGTATATGCCCAATAGTGGGATTGCTGGGTCGTATGGTAGTTCTATTTTTAGTTTTTTGGGGAACCTCCATACTGTTCTCCATAGTGACTGCATGGATAAAGAAGATGTGGCACATGTATACAATGGAATATTACTTAGCCATAAAAAGAAATGAAATTGAGTTATTTGTAGTGAGGTGGATGGACCTAGAGTCTGTCCTACAGAGTGAAGTAAGTCAGAAAGAGAAAAACAAATAGCGTATGCTAACACATATATATGGAATGTAAAAAAAAAAAATTGGTCATGAAGAAACTAGGGGCAAGATGGGAATAAGTCATGAAGAACCTAGGGGCAAGATGGGAATAAAGACGCAGACCTACCAGAGAATGGACTTGAGGGTATGGGGACGGGGAAGGGTAAGCTGGGACAAAGTGAGGGAGTGGCATGGACATATACACATATACACTACCAAATGTAAAAATAGCTAGTGGGAAGCAGCCACATAGCAAAGGGAGATCAGCTAGGTGCTTTGTGACCACCTAGAGGGGTGGGATAGGGAGAGTGGGAGGGAGGGAGATGCAAGAGGGAAGAGATATGGGGACATATGTATATGTATAACTGATTCACTTTGTTATAAAGCAGAAACTAACACACCATTGTAAAGCAATTATACTCCAATAAAGATGTTAAAAAAAAACACATATGTAGGGCTTCCCTGGTGGCGCAGTGGCTGGGAGTCCGCCTGCCGATGCAGGGAACACGGGTTCGTGCCCCAGTCCGGGAGGATCCCGCGTGCCGCGGAGCGGCTGGGCCGGTGAGCCGTGGCCGCTGGGCCTGCGCGTCCAGAGCCTCTGCTCCGCAACGGGAGAGGCCACGGCGGTGAGAGGCCCGCGTACCGCAAAACGAAAACAAACAAACAAAAAAAACACATGTAAATGTGCTTGAATATAAATAAAATATCTTTGGAACTATAAGAAGTTGATAAGTGGTAGCTTCTGGGAAACGGAATTGGCAGCTAGGGGAAGAGGTAGGAAAAAACCTTACTTTTTACTTTGCTTCCATTTGTATATTACTTACAGCTATATTGAGATATATTTCACATACCATAAAGTTCATCCATTTAAAGTATACAGTTAAGTGATTTTTAAAAAAAATTTTTTTTGGCTACGTCGAGTCTTAGTTGCGGCACGGGATCTTCAGTGCAGCATGCGGGCTCTCCGTTGCGGCGCGCGGGCTTCTCTCTAGTTGTGGCTCATGGGCTCCAGAGTGCGTGGGCTCCATAGTTTGCGACACGCGGGCTCTCTAGTTGAGGCGCGCGGGCTCAGTAGCCCCGCGGCATGTGGGATCTTAGTTCCCCTACCAGGGATTAAACCCATGTCCCCTGCCTTGGAAGGCGGATTCTTAACCACTGGACCACCAGGGAAGTCCCTCAGTGATTTTTTTTTTTTTTTGCGATACGCAGGCCTCTCACTGTTGTGGCCTCTCCCGTTGCGGAGCACAGGCTCAGGACGCGCAGGCTCAGAGGCCATGGCTCACGGACACAGCCGCTCCGCGGCATGTGGGATCTTCCCTTACCGGGACACGAACTCGCGTCCCCTGCATCGACAGGCAAACTCTCAACCACTGCGCCACCAGGAAGCCCCCTAAGTGATTTTTAACATATTCCAGAGTTCTGCAATGATCACCAAAACCAACTTTTAGAACATTTTCAGCACTCCAAAAAGAAAACACATATATTGGCTTGGCCAAAAGGTTTGTTCAATTTTTTCTGTAAGATGGCTCTGGTAGCACGTAGTTGTCTTTAACTTCATTGAAACAATTTTGTTAGATTGTATGTGACAGCTGTCATATCAGCATGCATTTTAAAAAAGGCATCAAAATTGGTGAATTTTTGTGTAGCCATTTTAATATTGAAGATGGAAGGGAAAAAAAGCAACACTTTTCGGCATATTATGCTTTATTATTTCAAGAAAGGTAAAAACACAACCAAAACGCAAAACAAAGATTTGTGCAGTGTATGGGGAAGGTGCTGAGACTGAGCGAACTTGTCAGAAGTGGTTTGTGAAGTTTCGTGCTGGAGATTTCTCGCTGGACGATGCTCCTTGGTCAGGTAGACAAGTTGAAGTTGATAGCAATCAAATCGAGACCTTAATTGAGAATGGTCAGCGTTATACCACGCGGGAGATAGCCGACATACTCAAAATATCCAAATGAAGCATTGAAAATCATTTGCACCAGCTTGGTTACGTGAATCGCTTTGATGTTTGGGTTCAACGTAAGTTAAGCAAAAAAAAACCCTTCTTAACCGTATTTCTGCATGTGATTCTCTACTTAAATGTAATGAAAACGTTCCATTTTTAAAACAAATTGTGACGGGCGATGAAAGGTGGATACTGTACAACAATGTGGAACAGAAGAGATCGTGGGGCGAGAGAAATGAATTACCACCAACCACACCAAAGGGCGGTCTTCATCCAAAGAAGGTGGTGCTGTGTATATGGTGGGACTGGAACGGACTCCTCTATTATGAGCTCCTTCCGGAAAACCAAACGATTAATTCCAACAAGTACTGCTCCCAGTTAGACCAACTGAAAGCAGCGCTCAACGAAAAGTGTTTGGAATTAGTCAACAGAAAGCACATAATCTTCCATCAGGATAACGCAAGACCGCATGTTTCTTTGATGACCAGGCAAAAACTGTTACAGCTTGGCTGGGAAGTTCTGATTCATCCACCATATTCACCAGACGTTGTACCTTCGGATTTCCATTTACTTCGGTCTTTACAAAATTCTCTTAATGGAAATAATTTCAATTCCCTGGAAGACTGTAAAAGGCATCTGGAACAGTTCTTTGCTCAAAAAGAAAAAATTTGGGGAAGATGGAATTATAAAGTTGCCTGAAAAATGGCAGAAGGTAGTAGAATAAAAGGGTGAATACGTTGTTCAATAAAGTTCTTGGTGAAAATGAAAGATGTGTCTTTTATTTTTAAAAACTGAAGGCACTTTTTGGCCAACCCAATACATAGCAATCATTCTCCATTCCCAGCTTCCCTACCCTCAGCCCCAGGCAACCACTAATCTACTTTCTGTCTCTATGGATTTGCCTATTCTGTATATTTCACATAAATGGAATCATAATATGTGGTTTTGTGACTGGCTTCTTTCATTAAATAACATTTTCAAGGTTCATTCACATTGTAGCATGCATTAGTATTTCATTCATTTTTATTGCTAAATAATATTCCATTGTATGACTATAGTACACTTTGTTTATTCACTCATCAGTTGATAGATATTTAGGTTTTTTTCCCACTTCTGGGCAATTATGAATAACGCTGCTATGAACATTTGTGTACAAGTATTTCCGTGGAGGTATGTTTTCATTACTCTTGGGTATATACCTAGTTGTGGAATTTCTAGATTGTATGGTAACTATGTTTAACTTTTTGAGGAACTACCAGTTTTCCAAAGTGGCTACACCATTTTCCATTTATACATTTTGGATTTTTGAACCATGTGCTAATATTATCTATCTAAAATAATTAATAAAATGTTATTAAATAATAAATTAGAGCTATACCCGTTGACTTAGAGAGATTTCTATTATGTATTATGTTTATTTTTAAATATTTATTTATTTATGCTGTGCCAGGTCTTAGTTGCAGCATGCAGGATATTCATTGGGCATGCGGGATCACTCGTTTCTGCGTGCGCAATCTTTTTAGTTGTGGCATACAGAATCTTTAGTTGCAGCATGCATGTGGGATCTAGTTCCCTGACAAGGTATCAAACCCAGGCTCCCTGCATTGGGAGCGTGGAATCTTAGCCACTGGACCACCACTAGGTGTGTTTGTTTGTTTATTGGCCATGCTGCATGGCACGTGGGATCTTAGTTTCCCAACCAGGAATCGAACCCATACCTGCAGTAGAAGTGAGGATTCCTAACCACTGGACTGCCAGGGAATTCTCAAAGAATTTATTTATTTATTTATTTATATTATGTATTATGAAGGATCTAAAGCAAGATACCATAAAGTAAGAGAAATATATATAATATGATCATACTTTTATAAATTGAAGAGCAAAAAATTTGTGTGTTCACCCATATGCAACTTGTATCAGTCATAAATGCTTTTGCATACAAGATAACAATAAACTAGACTAACAGTGGTTTAAACAAATAGTGGTTTATTTTTCTTCCATGATTGGTAGTCTAGATGTAGACAGCTTCTAGCATTGGCTTGGTAGCTTAGTATGGCCTTGAAAGACCCAGATCCTTTCTATATGTCTACTCCACCATCTTTAATATGTTGACGTATCACTGCAAGGCCACAAGATGCCAATAGCACCTACAGGCATCATATGCGCGTTCTACACAGGGAGAAGGGCAAAAGAGCAAATGAGTCAGCAAAACCCACCTAACTTCCACTAACATTTCATTGGCCAAAACTGGGTCACATGGCTACCTCTAGCTCCAAGGTAAGCCAGGAAATATGAGGAAAGGATTATCATTATTGCGTTGGGCCAATCATGACCCATTGCCAGACTAAGCACCTTGTATCGCAAATAGAATCAGGATTCTACTAGCAAAGAAGAATGGGAACATTGTCTGACACTATGTGTACATAAATACGAGATTATAGGAGAAGGGACAAATGTATGGAAAGATGCACGTCAGAGTGCTAACAATGATTTGGAAGGGTGGAGGGAGAAGACAAGGGCAGGCGGGTGGGTGGGAGTATAAGAGTGATGCGTTAGTTAAAACCGCAACTAGGAATCAGAAACTAAACCCAGAAACCAGGACACATTCTAGCATACATTGAGTAGAACAAGGCCAATGTGAGAAACGCTAAAGGAGGATGTATAACTTACCTCTTGGTAACGTTGGTTTAGAGTTGTTATCAGTTTCTTAAAAATGAGGAATTGGAGACTTGGAGACTGATGTCAGGAACCAACTGAATGTCTTTGGGTTTTATATTGATAAGTATAGTGATCTACAGTGAATGGAACAGATTTCTCGATTTAAAGAAAAATCAGTAGGAACTGCAAAAGAGTATAATTTGGAGCTCCAAAATCATTCTACAGGAATACAAAAGGGGATAAAATCGGGCATTCATATATAAATAAAAGCTTCACAGGTTGGGAAGCACAAACAACAAAGTAAAACTTGACGTGAAGTGTTTTAACAGAGGGAATGTATGATGGGTGTCATGTAGTTTTTCGATGGCTAGAGATCCTCCGAGATCTCTTGCTCTGCTTTCCCCATCTGACCAAAAATTGATAGAGTCGGGGCAGAGAATCTGAATCAGAATCAAAGCAGACGGGATGCAAAGACATTGGATGCCTCTGGGGCCCCCTCTCACATCCGTGCTGCCACATCTCAGATTCCAGCTGTGGCTTTGGTGGCCAGTTCTGTGACAGCTTCAACTCACTCCACTGTAACAGCATTTTGCCTGAGGTGTATACTGTGTTCTTTGCTGTGTGCTCTGCGACTTCTCTAAAGCTGTGAACACCTGTAGGAGTTTACTTAGCCTGTACACATGCTACAGCAATCCACTGCATGATTGAAATGATACCTTTGGGATCAGGCAATCCAGAGAGTGCTCATAAGATCTACAAACAAATGGCCCAAACTCCCATGCCCCCTGACTGGGTTACACCAATACCATGTCCTTGACTCACACCTATGGTCTCATGGGTCAGGAAGGCCCTTTGCTACTACCAGATATCAGGGAGAAAAAAAATCTTGAGTTTGATTTATGGATCAGTAGGCCCACTTTGTTGATGTGAGCTCAAAATGGATTGCTGCCACACCAAGCCTCACTTAAGGATGCCCAAAGGACAGGGATGGATGTGTGTGGGCTCAGATGATGGCCTCCCTTCACCACAGCTGGTGCTGGCTACTGCTCAGGCTGCCAGTAGCACAGACTAACACTGAGCCCTCTATATGGTACCATCTCTCAAGGAGACCAGCCAGCCACTGATAGCAGCTTGCTTATGGTGGACTTTTTCCACTTTGGAGGGGGCAGGAATTTGTTCTTCCTTGAATTGCTATCTCCTCTGGATATGTGTTTGTCTTCCCTGTCCACAATGCCTCCACCAGTACCACCATTGGAGGGATAACAGAATGTCTGATTTACCAAGATAACTAATGGGAACCTGCTGTATAGCACAGGGAGCTCAGCTCAGTATTCTGTGATGACCTAGATGGGTGGGATGGGGGTGGAGGTGGGGGGTTGAGGGACGTCCAAGAGGGAGGGGATCTATGTACGCATAAAGCTGATTCACTTCATTGTACAGCAGAAACTAACACAGCATTGTAAAGCAATTACACTCCAATTAAAAAAAAAGGAAAACAGAATGTCTGATTTACCAGGTGAGATCCCACATCACATTGCCTCCGCTCAAGGGATTCCTTTCACAGAAGAGGAGGGGTGACTGCTTCTACCAAATATTGCAGTGCCCAGAGGCAGCCACCCTCCGAGAATGAAGGAATGCCCTATTGCAGGCCCAGCTGAAGTTCCTTCTTGGAGACAACTGAGCAAGTTGAGGTACTGTCCTCCGGGATACAAATTATGTACTGAATCTCTAGCTAGTGTGACCCTCTGTCCCCAATGGCTAAAATATGTGACTCCAGAAACCAAAAGGTAGAAGCAGGAGTGTCCTCTTCACCACCACTCCCCATAACTCGATTGCAGAATATGTGCTTCCCATGTCCTCAGTCTTAGGTTCTGTGAGGTCCTGTTTCCTGAGAGGGGAACCATTTCACCCAACACAGTAAGAGTCCCTCTGAAGCCACAAGTGTGCCATTATTTTGGGCTCTTCTTAATAGGCAGAAAAAAAAAAATAGAAATTACTAAATGTGGTGGATTAATGATAGCCACAAACTCCCCCCATAAAGATAGGATCTATTTTTCCTCCCCCTTGTATCTGGGCTGTGCCTGTGACTA
Organism: Neophocaena asiaeorientalis asiaeorientalis; assembly: GCF_003031525.2. Lineage (NCBI taxonomy): Eukaryota > Metazoa > Chordata > Mammalia > Artiodactyla > Phocoenidae > Neophocaena > Neophocaena asiaeorientalis. Next base: position 4,840,120 of record NW_020173491.1, on the reverse strand, counting down.
CTTTGACCAGGAGAACACCGTGAAGGTGCTGCTATGGAGGTTCCTGATGTCACCTTTAAGAAGTCCCCCATTTCCTTGGAGTTCTTCTTCACTTAACTGATCCATCTGAGCTCACTGGCTGATAAACACCCCAGCTGTGGTACCTCTTGGATCAGGAATGCCAACCTCTCTTCCCAAAGTTCTCCTTGACATGTGTTTCACTGGAGGCCAACTCCTTGGAATGTGACTGTCTTCCCAGTATCATCATCATTTCTTGCCATGGCATAGCCACTCCTAGTACAAATCCTCACGTTTAACATGTCTGCAGAGTATAGTCATTAGCAGCTGTGGTTTCTGCTGCTGGGAACAGTGAAGGAGGGCATCATTCTGTAGAACACTATTACTAGTTTCCAAGGGAATGGAAAAACACCTGTGTTTCTAACTACCTGGCTTTCAGTTCAAGCAAAATGTCAGGGACAGCAGCTCAAAGAGTGGTTTCTGCCTGCTAATCCCAAGTCAGGACTCATGTATGCAGCCTAATCTATTTCTACTGCAGACATCTCACTTGAAATAGCTACAGTATTTACAAAGTAATTGTAAATATATATGTTTTCATATTACATGTCCATGGGAATGATTTGCATGGAAGGATCCTCAAATGCCAAGTAAAACATTACCATGGAGCTCTAGTTGATATAAAATGATTGCTTTTATGGCAGTTGACATCCCACTTTGGGTTAGTCTTATTATTGTCTTTGTTTTTGTTACTAAAACCAGTGACACAGCATCAAAGGCACGATCCATGAAAGAAATAACTGATAAGCTGGATTTCATTAAAATTTAAAACTTCTGCTCTGAGAAAGACACTGTCAAGAGAATGAGAAGATAAACCACAGACTGGGAGAAAATATTTGCAAAAGAGATATCTGATAAAGGACTGTTATCCAAAATATACAAAGAACTCTTAAAACTCAACAATAAGGAAATAAACCACCCAATTTAAAAATGGGCCAGAGATCTCAACAGACACCTCACCGAAGAAGATAGACAGATAGGTGGTAAGCATGTAAAAAGATGCTCTACATCATATGTTACTATAAAACAACAAATTAAAATAACAGCAAGTTACCACTATACACTTACTAGAATGGCCAAAATCTGGAAAACTGACAGCACCTAATGCTGACAAGAATGTGACATAGCAACTCTCAAGCATTGCTGGTGGAATGTTTGCAAGACAGTTTGGCATTTTCCTACAAAGCTAAACGTATTCTTACCATACAACCCAGCAATCAAGCTCCTTGATATTTACCCAAGTGAGTTGAAAACATATGTCCACACAAAAACCCATATACGGATGTTTATAGGAGCTTTATTCATAAATGCCAAAACTTGGAACAACCAAGATGTCCTCAATGGATGAATGGATAAATAAACTGTGGTACATTCAGACAATGGAAAGTTATTCGGTACTAAAAAGAAATGAACCATGAAAGCCTTGAAAAGACACAAAGAAAACTTAAATGCATATTACTAAGTGAAAGAAGCCAATCTGAAAAGGCTACATACTGTACGATTCCAACTATATGGTATCCTATAAAAGGCAAAACTATGGAGACAGAGAAAAGAACTGTAGCTGCCAGGAGTTAGCGGGGGAAGGAGGGATGAATAGGTGGAGCACAGAGGATTTTAAGGGCAGTGAAACTACTCTGTATGATACTAGAATTGTGGACACATGTCATTATACATTTGTCCAAATCCATAGAATGTACAACACCAAGAGTGAACCCTAATGTAAACTACGGACTTAATGATGTGTCGATGTAAGTTCACTGAATGTAATAAATGTACCACTCAGGGGCTAAATGTTGATGGCAGGGGAGACTGTGCATGTGCAGGGGGAATGGGGGAAGACAATTTTGTACTCTCTGTACTTAGCACTCAATTTTGCTATGAACCCAAAACGGCTCTAAAAAATAAAGTCTATTTTTAAAACTACAGAATAGCCTACCATTTTCTCCTCACATTCTGCTTCTTTGAAGCCCTGGAGCTGTTTAGTTATTAAGAAGCTCTTTCATATAAGAGTCTTGGGTGACAGTAGAAAAGTATAGCTTCAATCTGTATGAAAACAGAGACAGCTGAGTCCACCGAATGAGGTTCACCACTTCTGCTCCTAACTGACCACATGTCCATAATTAGGCCAACTTCCTGGACATTTCACCTCCACCTGAATATGAGCATATTTGACTAAATGGTTCTAAAATCACCTGCACCTTGAAAGTGTGATTTTCATTTTCCATTTTTTATTTCCACAGTCAGAAGCTGGTAAGGTTTCAGGGCCATTGTCACACTGGACCCAATTAATCTAGAGAGAACTTAACTTTGGAAGTCAGGCAGTAACTTGTAGTGGATAAATAAGAGGAAAGATGTTGCAGGACCAGAGACATCAGCCAGCAAACCTGGCAGCACCCTGTCCTCCACAGAGGAGAGACTCAGAGCTGACAGAAGATCCCTTGTGATTTACACAGAGAGGTTCTCAAGCACACATTCCTTCCCAATAAGGGAAGAATCGAATGATTCAGTATGGATATTCTGAAGGGACACAGCTAGAACACAAGACACACAGAGAAAATCTTTATGAAATGGAAGGAAAAAGAACTGTGAATGTTTATCAGATTTTATATTCTTAAAAAGTAAAAAGAGGATTACAGTGTGGTAATGGCAGAATAACAACTAAACTGACCTCTGGATAAATATATTAAAAAAACCAAATATATGAATGCGCTGGAGAAAGTCCCAAAGCAGGTAAAAACTAGAGAAATATCTCTCTCTTCTCTGTCTCGCTCTCTGTCTCACTCTGTCTCTCTGTCTATCTCTGTCTCTATCTCTCTCTCTCTCTCTCTCTCACACACACACACACACATGTCCCAAAGCAGGTAAAAACTAGAGAAATATCTCTCTCTTCTCTGTCTCGCTCTCTGTCTCACTCTGTCTCTCTGTCTATCTCTGTCTCTCTCTCTCTCTCTCTCTCTCTCTCACACACACACACACACACACACACACACACACACAGAGCTCTTTGCCTGAGGGCAGACCTTAGTCAGCTACCATGCATCTGGCTAAACCTCAAACGCTTAGTCTCAGAGGCATGAATAATCAGAGGAGTTTAGGGTGACCACAGCAGTTATAAAGCGGGAAGCTGGGGGAACATCATGAAAAGAAGAGATCCACAGAGGGGGAGCCCTAAATTTAGTGTATAAACTCTGCTCAGATCTCTGACTGCCTCTGACCTACACGCGCATGGGGCAGATTTCAAGCAGTCCAACTAAGGATAAAAGAACCAAACTGAGATTTCAGTTGCTGTCCACCACAGAAGACGTACAATTTGGAGTTTGAATTCACCCAGATTAACTGCTCATTAAGTAGACACACAAACAAAAAAGAAATCAAGAATCTTCAGAGGAATATGATGAATTCACAGTCTTTACAACATATCATTCATAATATTCAGGATATTATCCAAAATTACCAGACCTACAAAGGCATAGGAAAATGTGATCTATACTCAAGAGAGAAGGTAACCAATTGGAGACACTAACCCTAAAATGACCCAGAAGCTGGGATTCTCAGACAGGATTTTAAAGCAGCTATTATAACTATGCTCAGTAATGTAAAGAAAAGTGTGCTTGTGTAACAAAGGAACAAATAGGAAATCTAGGCAGAGAAATAGAAACAATTAAAACGAACAAAGTGGAAATTCTAGAGCCAAGAATTAAAATCCAAAATTAAAAAAGGACAGCTAATTGTAGATAACAAAAGAGAGTTAGTGAGATTAAAAATGTATCAGTAGACACTACTCTATGGGCACAGTGAAAAAATTTTCAAAAGTGAACAAAGCCTCAGTGATCTGTGGGAAAATATGATTAAAAAAAATCTAGTATACATGTAATTGGAATCCTAAAAATAGAGGAGAGATGAAATGGAAAAAATATTTGAAGAAACCAAACCAGGATATATAAAGGTAAACCACACCTATCATTATCATAGTCAATCTGCTGAAAGCTAAAATTACAGAGAGAACCTTGAGTGGCCAAAGATAAATGACATATTACATGTAGGGGAAGAATGGTACAAATGATCTCTGGCTTATCATTAGAAAAAAATGGAGGCCAGTAAACAGGGAAATCACATCTTTAAAATGCTTAGAGAAAAAAATGCCAACTCATAATTCTACATCAACAAATATCCTTCAAGAATAAGGCAAAGTGAAAATATTTTCTATAAATAAAAGGTAAGAGAATTTGCCACCAGCACACCTGCACTACAAAAGGAAGTTCTTCAGGCCGGAGGGAAGCAATACTGAATAGAAAGTAGCCATTAAACTTGCTATTAATAATGTAAAAGACTTCTGACTGAACATCACCATCATGGAGGTAAGGAAATATTACATAATCGTTGGTGCTCTTCACCAAATATTTCTGATTTTCCTCCTTTAGGCATATGGTAGAATTGCCAATTCCACTTATTGTAGTTGAGTGTGGTCATATAACTTGCTTTAGTCTACAGAATGTGGCAGAAACTTTATCAAAGTGTACAGTTTGCTTCATTTTCTGTTTTTCCAGCCCTAGCAGTCATGAAAACACAGAGATAGCATAGACTAGGTCTTGAGTCTTCCCACAAATCATCTCTTAGACAGTAATTCATTTCCACCACCAGTCAACTGTGAGATCCTGCCTGGACCCCTTCCCCTCAGTCTCATTTTCCTTACAGTAAATGGAGTTGGTGTAGGGAAGCGGTCCCCAGCCTTTTTGGCACCAGGGACCAGTTTTGCGGAAGACAATTTTTCCACGGACGGGGGACGGGGGTGGGGGTGGGGAATAGTTCAGGCGGTAACGCGAGCAATGGGGAGCGGCAGATGAAGCTTTGCTCACTCGCCGCTCACCTCCTGCTGTTCAGCCCGGTTCCTAACAGGCCGAGGACCAGTACCGGGCCACGGCCCACGGGTTGGGGAGCCCTGGTATAGGGCAACCAAGATGGGGATTGTAACGATGCACTAGTTAACCTCCAAGATCGCGTCTGGCTCCAGCGTCGTGTAATTGCAGGACTCTGAGAATAGGTACACATCCCTCTAGTCACAAATCCTGGAATTCTGTCTATTTCTTGGTTTGCTGACTGAAGAGGTTTCAAAAAGCTGCAACATGTGATGGCACCCAACGCAAGCTTTAATAATTAAAAAGCGGGGCGGAGCTGGTGTTGACCAAGACGCAAAACAAAATACATCTATAAAAGAAATGGGCCCCACTCAAAGACATAAATCATGCTTCCTGCTCATATATTTCCCGCTGTACTTTCCCTGAAGCTTTGTTGTTTATTTTTCTCACCATCAGTAAGTAAAAATTGTTTGTTACATGTGTAACAACTAAGTGTTTTCCCTTCTGAACCATGGTGCTCTCTAGTTAAGGGGCACATATTCTTTGCACCTGTTCTGATTGTCATTGGTGTTATTAAAGAAAAAGCCTTTCCACTTGGGTTTATTCAGAGAGAGTTAACATCTGATTTTACATGGAACTATTTAAAAGAAAAAAAAAGCAGCGTGGCCTGAAGCGCTTCTAGCATAGGGTGTGGAAGTATTTGATGTCCTGGTGCTTGTTCATAAAAGAATGTTGTTTTGAAATGTGCAGTGAAGTCAGGGAACAGAGACCCAAAGAAAGTTCCCATTGACATCAAATCAAATCAACCCCCTCCCCAAAATACTTCCCTCTCGGACCACAGGGCCCCTTGGCTCTGTGCCCACCATCTGTGCTCAGGGAGGCCCCAGCCTGGCTGCCTGGAGTGATGTGTGAATATGCGCTTGTCCTAGTCAGGGCACTGATAAAGGTCATTCGTGTACCAGGATCCACAGTACCGAGGCCGCCCCAGTGGCCTGGAAGACACCTCACTGTCAAGGAAACCAAACATACACCAACCACAATCCTCCAACTCAGCTTTCGTCAGCTCACCCTCCCCTACAAAATAAGACCCGCTCACCTTGTAAGGAAAGCCCCGACCAGCCAATCATGCACTGCTTCTGCATCGCCTCTTCTAACATCTATAGAACTCCCTGTTGCCCAAAATCCCTTGGGAAGAGTGCCCCACTGCTTGTGAGGCACGGTACTCCCCCAGTCCATGGATTATTTTCCCTTGAATAGAGGAAGCAAACTTGTTACTAAATTGTTTGATTTTTGTCACTTCACAGCACTAACGGGCAGGAGGAGAGACATTTGTCAATGGTGAACCAGTCTCTGAAGGTAGTCTGCAAGAATGTATCACCCAGGTAGCAGCTCTTCCCCGTGAACCCATGGTTCGTGGATTACACAGGCTCCAGACACGCAGCCTCAGTGGCCATGGCTCACGGGCCCAGCCGCTCCACGGCATGTGGGATCTTCCCGGACTGGGGCACGAACCCGTGTCCCCTGCATCGGCAGGCGGACTCTCAACCACTGCGCCACCAGGGAAGCCCAAGGTAAGTCATATTTTAATGCAAGTTTTTAAGAACCATAGATTAATGCAAAAAAACCATGATGAGTGAATTATCAACATTTTAAGTAAAGACGGAATCCATAACAATGCATTTGCTCAGTCATATTGCAGCCTGAGGCACAAGGAATACACTGGCTCTGTCTTTATTTAAAATTTTGATATTTCGTTCATCATAGACCTCTGTATTTTGATTGTTTAAATGTTGAATTAAAATATGATTTATCTTTAGGGCGTGCCCTGAAATGTGCCCGAGGCAGTGCCTCACCTGCCTCACCCCGTCCCAGCCCTGACCCACACACTCTGCGGGGTGACAGGATCGGCCTCCCATCCACCCTCTCACACTTTCAAGAGTCACCTTTACCAGGTGGTGGAGGAAGACAGGGTTTGTTAAGAATCTGTTCCCTGTCAGTGGTCACTGCAGCCCGACCCTCTGTTGTCATTCATCTCCTCATGTCTGTCCGTTCCGGCCTTGGGCCTCTCCTGTGTGTCAGCAGTGGCACCAGCATCTCCCAAGCACACTATTGCATGTGACCAACTTTTACTTACTTACGGTCTTGGGCAGAGCAGATCGGAGAAGCAGCAGGTGATGACAGTCCATAATTACTGCACTAACAAAAAACAGCTCTAAGTTGGAAGTTGCTAGTCCTCAGTTTTCCTAGATCTCATCAGCCATTGCCTCCTGGCAACACAAGACATTACTGGGGGTGGGGGACTCTCCACTCCCATCTCTTTTTCTAGGACCCCAAACTCCTCGAGGTCTCAACAAGGTAAGTCCATAAATCCTTTCACTTGCGCACAACCGAACTCTTCTTTGTCTAAACCTCCTCATCTAGCTCGTGGCCCTGGTCGCACCTTTCTCAGTCCCGCAAGCCCATTAAAGGGGTCTCTCCAAATACCAGAAGCGTTTTACCTCTGTGTGGAACTCTCCCAAGGGGCCAAGGGACTGCAACAGTGGCAACTTTTGCGCCAACCTTTTTTCTCCTCCTGTATTAAATCAAATACAGGATTTAATGGCCTGTGCACAGGTCTGAGAGTCACTGTAGTAAGGGCTGTCTCTTTCATCGCAGTCCTCAGCTCCACGACCTGGGCCTGGCATAGGGCAAATGCTGGATGAAGCTGCCATATCCATCAGGCGGTGGAGCGTGAGGGGGGGAATCACTCCCAAGCACGCGGCCGCCATGCTGCTCATTCTAAGACTCCTTTGGTTCCAGAGTCCCGAGAGGCTTTCAGGAAGGATCTAGTCCACCCCCTCCTCCCTGAGTACTGCTTGTGCCCCAGCTCCCTCTCTCTCCCCCACATTAAGGCTCCTCCCCAGAAGATGCTCAGCTCCTGATGCCACAGCACAGAGCCAAAGCCCCCGAGTCTGAGACAGGAGAAGAGCCTGGGTTCGAATCCCAGCTCCCCCTGCGCCCTGGCGGCACGACCCGTGCCCGTTTCATCATCTCTCCGGGCCTCAGTTTCCACCTCTGCAGACTGAGGATCATAAATAGTACTACCTCCGGTCACCATGGCTGGGGGGCTTAACCAAGCTATCCCACGCTGCACGCTCAGGAGAGCGCCTGGCACACGGCAAGCACACGTGCACGTCAGACACTCCTGCGACCTCCTGGCCTGGGGGGGACTTTATTTTTCAGGGTGATGGAGGCAGACAGAGCAGCAGGTTGTCTTAGCGTGCCTGAGACCCTGGGCTGGGGTGCTCTCCCATTCACCCTTGGTTGCATGGGCTCTTTCCATTCCCAGCAGCACTAGAAGACCAGGAGGCCCCTGGAAAAAGATCCCTCTGCTCCAGAGGAGAAGAATCTTGAGGTTTTCAAGTGTAAACGACCTTTAAGGCTGGAGCAAGGGGAGTCAAGTGTGCACATACATCACTTGAAACAGATCCCTGGCTTCAGAGGCAAACCCCAAACTCCCTGGCCGCAGGCCGGGCCTGGAATGGAGTCTGTCTAATGATAGCAATGCAAAGAGGCAGAAAGCCTGCCTTCTTAAGTGTTCGCATAAAACTCGGGCTTCAGAGCATTTTTTTATTTTCAGAGAAGAAGTCTTTGTGGGTGTACTGGGTCAAGGATGGCTTTTCAAAGCGTGCCCCACACCCCATATGGAAGAGCGCCTCAGGGAGGGCTAGGTTCCTGCAGAATACTTCACAGTAGGAGGGAAAAGGGGAACACCCCCTGTCTGTCCTCCAGGTCAGTGAGAATTCCTCAGCTTGCTTAAGCCCCAGGGACCAGCTTCAGCTGTTGGACCCACCCCATGTTCTACCCCTAGCCCTACCTTCCTGCCCCCCATCCTTTACTGGCTTGAAAGATGCTATCAGAGTCCAGAGCCTCCATGTGGGCCCCAAAGGAACAGCTGGGATTCAGCCAGCCAGCACCATCACCTCCCAGGCAGCAAACAGGACCCCAAGACGCAGACTGACATAAGCTTTTTACAAACCTCTCCGGAGCCAGCTGGCCTTCCCTACTTCAGAACCAAATGCCAGGAAACTCCGGCTGGCCCGCCAAGCCCCCAGGACTGCGGGATGAAGGACTTGCTGACATGTGCCTTTGTCCTTCACTGCTCTGCTCCCCCGCCCTCCCCGCCTGCACCGTGCACCACAGCTCAGCAGAGCCAGCTGAGTCCACGCAGCCCTTAACGCAAGGCTGAGAAAGCCAGCCAGCAGATCGCTGGTTTCCCGCAATGCCCATTCTCCAACACGTTGCTGGGAATACACTGGATGGTCCTGGATCCAAGCAGCCATCCCAGACCCACTCCTGGTCAAAAAAGGAGACGGGTCAAGTCTTCCAACCAAAGGCCACCGTTCATTCCTTGGTGAAAGCTGTGCTCCGCAGTCTCCCAGGATGCTCTCTGCTTTTCTCCCCTCTTCTTCTCCTCAAGGGGCATCATCACAATTTCTGGGACCCAACAGACCTGGACCACCTTAGGCCCCAGGCTTCCATCGGTATCACAGCCCGTCAGTGTCACGTGCAACAAATGAGAGCAATTGAGAAGAAAGCAAGATCTTCATCAGGGTTCTTGGGAAAAAACAGCTGAAGAGATCCCAGGCTTACCCACCGCAGAACTGCTTGCTATCCATTCCTCTACCTCTCCCGTCCCTCCCTGCTTCTCCCACAGGCCCCAGGCACCAAAACAACCTTAAGTCTCTTCTTCCTCCTCTCTCTCAAAACCTCTGTCCCTCAAAACCTCTCTCCCTACCTCGCCAGATCTGCTTCCACCCCAGAAATCTTGCCTTTAAACTCTCCCTACTGCGGGCTGCTTCCGCAGCCCATTCTAATCCCCATATCAAAAGGCCCAAGAGCCTTGGCAAGCACCACATTTCCCAGCTCCCCACCCCATGACTCCCAACTTCTATGATTTTGCCTGTCTTTACTGCTGTCACCCCTTAACCTGTCACGTGCAAGCACGTCTCCTAATGATGCAAAAAGACCCAAACACCTCAATTCTGGAAGCTTACCAAAGGTCAAGCATTTACTTATCCATTAAAACTCTCTGTACTAGAGCAATTTACATTTGTATTTGCAAGGAAAACAAAACTAGCCCGGCAGATAGCAATTTATGGCTTTTCTCCATTAACTCAAGCAGGCAAAAAGGAAGCCCCACTGGCCATGCAAAACAAGTCCCCCTGGTCTTTCTCTCTCTACCAAAGAAAACAAAGAAAAGAAACCCTGCATCACCACCACTCCCCACCCCTAGCTCGGGCCGATCTCACTTTAAGAGTTTTGGGAGGCCCGGCCTCTGTGAGGAGGGAGCACACTTCAGGACTGAAAGTTTCCATGGCTTGGATCGTCAAAGTCCAGCGTTCCTGTAGGTTTTGACTTGAGCTGAGGTCAGTGCAGGACGAGGGAGGGAAATGGGCTTAAATGCTGACTTCCTGGAAGGTCTTTTCCATTTTGTAATGTCGGCCGTGGGTCAGACCGTCTCAGGGAATAAGCTGTAAGTGGAGGTGAGTCTTTCCATATGTCTCACATGAAAATTGAAAACGATCAGCTAATGTAGTCCAGAATCCCTTCGAAACATTTGTATTGTTTCAAGAAAAGAAAAGGAAAAATGTAAGCCCAGCTGAACTTCACGGGGTTTCTAATTAAAAGGTACAAAGCAGGAGGACAACTCACCCCCGAAATTAAGTCAAAGGGAGACCTCAGTGCAACAGGTGGGACTGTGAGTCCAAGTGGACATTTAATAAGCACAGTCTGATAAGGGTGGTGGCATACTATAGCCAAGGAATTCTAAAATTGTTTGATGGGAGGAGAGGCTGGTGAACTCCTGAGAGATCATTTAAAATAATTTTCTCAGTACTTACTATGGGATTTGACATATACAGTGCAAGAAAGGTTGGGGAAGATAATGGACAGCCATTCCCTCCCAGGACTGGCACTACACAGTGGAGTAGCAGACAATAGTCCCCTATTCCCTGCCCCTCAATACAGTCCCTCCCACAGATATATGAAATCCACTATTAGACATTCTTTCCTTTGGATTAAACATTGTTAACAATCATGGGTAGAGAACACATTTCTTCCAAATCCCCCAAAAACTAAGAGTTACATTTTATTTCCATTCTGTTGTGGTGCTTCTACAGGAGAGTGTGGAGGTATTTAGTTTCAGAATGACCCAGGTAATTTTTTTTTTTTAATTTCTAATTACCAAAGTGATACATGCTATATTGAGTGAAATGCTGTAATGTCTTGGGTTTGCTTTAAAATAAGACAGAAGGTGAGGGAGTAGGTGGGGATACAGATGAAATAAGACTGAGCTGATCACGGTTGAAGTTGAGTGATGGGTGGTGCATGGGAGTATGTTAGCCCATACTCTCTACTCTTATATATGTTTGAAATTTTCCATAACAGAAAACATATTTTTAAGAAAGGAAAACAATAAGACTGCAATAAAATAGTAATATGTTTTGTTGCATAATATCCACAAATTATTAAAAATTATTTTTAAAAATTTAATCTGGAGGGACTTCCCTGGCGGTCCAGTGGTTAAGACTCTGAGCTCCCAATGCAGGGGGCACAGGTTCAATCCCTCACCAGGGAACTAAGATCCCACCTCCCGAACGATGTGTCCCCCAAAATTAATTTAATTAATTAAAAGTCTTATTAAAAAAATTTAACCTGGAAAGTTAGTCATCTATAATACTATTCCCCATCCCCACCCAGAGATTACTGCTGTCAACAGCTAGTGTCTGTTCTACCAGATTTTTTTTTCAATCCTAGAATTCTAAAGTCAAAAAGAACCTTAGAAGCTGTCTAAGGCCCAGTGTCTTCACCTGTGAGGGAGCCGAGGGCCAGAGAGGGCAGGTGAGTGTGAGGCGGGCTCCAAACTGGAGTCCACATCCCCTTCCCCACCGTCAGTCTCCCCTGAACCTGGGCAGAGGTGTTTTTCCAAAGCCCACACTTGGTTACTTCCCTAGTTCACAATCTTTCTAGATAGAGTGGCAAGAGACATGACAGTCAAGCCAAAAGGACGAGGGCTTACCATCCCAGACAGGAAGTCGATCCCACAGAGCTCCGTGATGAAGACAGGAAACCAGCTCCCACTTCCTCCATTTGGGGACTGAAAATGCTGTTTACATTCTTGGCAGAGATCAAAGCGTGAACTCCTGTCCCTACCACAACCCCCGGGACATATATGCACAGCTCCAGTTGGCAGCTATAGCGACCATTAGCTTAAAACCTGTCAAAACAGAGTTTATTTGGGAAGGAAAAGCAAATCCCGACCCTGTCTCCAGGTACCCTGTTCTTGGGTGCAGAAGAGCAAGAGAGCTTAAGTAAAGTTGAAGGTAAACCTCCGGGCGTCAGCCCTCCTGGACGGCGAGATGAACTGGCCAGGGTGCTGTCAGTCTTGCACCCGGGCCACTTCTTATGCCCACGCAATCAGACTTCCCGGCACATCCCAGGGCTGTATCTGCCAAAAACCCCGAGGAAGTTAATAAAGTCAGAATAGCGTCATCAAGCTCTACAATACAAAGGCCACCGCAGATACGCATCCACGGCTCCCTTCTTAAGGCCCAAAGGAGCCTGCAACTTTCTTCATTCACTTACTATCCTTAACAAGCCATGCTCACAGGAAGTGCACATGTGACCTACAGCCTTTGCAGGATGGACAGAAGCACAAAGAACATTGCTATCGAGATTGCATTTCAGTATTTCAATCAGAGCTGCCACAGACAGTAGCACTCACTGGTCGTAATAATCTATTGATTAGTTTCCTGTCGCTGCTCCAACAAGCTACTCCAAACATAGTAGCTTAAAACAACCCAAATTTATTATCTCAGACTTGTAGTTGTCACAGTTTCAGGTGGGCTTGGTTGGTTCTTCGGCTCTGTGTCTCCCGAGGCCAAAGTCAAGGTGTCAGTTGGCCTGGGTTCTCATCTGGAGACGCTGGGAAGAATCCACTTCCAAGCTCATTCAGTTGTTGCCAGCATTCAGTTCCTTGGGGCTCTAGGGCTGAGGTCCCCACCTCCTTGCCGGTCGTCAGCTGGGGGCTGCTCTCAGCTCCTCAAGGCCATCTGCACTTCTTGTCACACTGCCAGGTGGACTGAATCTGGCTCAACAAGCCTTCCTGGCAGGAGACACTGGTGGATGGAGCCCCACAAGCTGAGCAAGGCCCATTCCCTGCCTTCAAGCAGTTAAACAGAGAGGGGAGCAGGCGAAGAGACGGAGGAGGCACCCACAAACTCAGATGAAAAGAACATGCAATTTTCCTCTTTCAACAAGTCAATTTAATTTAAGGCACAAACCCCCATTCCCTTTCTTCCTGGTTGCTCTGAAGTCTTTTGTGGGGAGAAGGGGCTTATGAGACACAGGCTCTGGGAAAGGGGGCATATCTGGCCCAGGGTGTTACCTGCCTGTGATGGAATCATTTAGGAGAGTTCCACTCCCACGCTGGTGTCCGTTCCTGTGGCTTCCTCCTATAGCATTCTTTGTTCCTTCCCAAGAGCCTCTTTTGAGCTTGTATGAGTTTGGGTTCCTCCAGAATCAGACCACAAGACAGTTTATTTGGAGGTGATACCCAAAGCTAGTAGGGGAGTACGGGAGTGAGACAGGGAAGGGAAGGAAGCTGACACCGAGCATGTTATCACAGTACCTCGTGGGCAGGTGGAGCTCAGTCTCGCCTGGGAACTCTGGGAAACAATGTAGAGTGATTCCACGTGAGGGGAAAGAGCTGGGCTACTGATCCACCAGCTCCATCAGTCATGAGGTCAGGGCTGCTGTGGTGTCAGTTTCCCGGCACAATGACCTGCCATGTGCATGGCGGTCAGGCAGAAGGCAAGGAGAAGGTACAGCCCAAGGGCCACAGGAGCTGGAGGACACCAACTGCTTCTGCTGCAAGGCCTGACTCTGTGTCCCCAAGTCTCTCCTGTGCCAGGCTGGGAGACTGGAAACTAACTCTGCAAGGCGGTCTAAGGCCTTTTCTGCCCAGATCCGTCCTGTAGCTGGTTTGCCTCTAGACTCTTCGAGGTCCCCCAGCAAGCCAAGCTCAGGGGCCCTCTGTTCTCAAACCCAACAAAGCTGTCTAGTTTCCCACCTACTGTGGGGCAAGGACACAGCCCCTTCTCAAGGCCCCAGCAGCTTCTACAATCCCATCTTCTTCACCTCTCCCTCTGCCCTCCCCCCACCTGGCCTGAGGACCTGTCACCTCACCTCAGGGATGGAAAGACGTCCTCTTTTATCAGCTCATAGTGACCTGAAACTATTGTTTTTGCCAGGGCCCTCCCCATCCCCTACAGGGCGTAGGATGTCACCTTGGCAGCTTATCACCCTGGTATACAGCTCTCCTTCTCTTGCAACGGTGAGTCTGGGAAGAGTGTACAAGGGAATACAGGAAAACCCTTTAAAGGCTTATCTTATCACCCAGACACGCACCCCAGTAGCCAGAATCCAAGGCAAACGTAACATGTGCCACCATGAAGCGCTTTCACGGGAGAGAGAAGAATCCCACTGGAGGCAAGCAAAGAAGGCTGCGTGAAAGAGGCGAGAGCATGCTGTGCGCCTGGAGGGATGAGTGAGAGCCCAGCCGGCGGAGGTGGGCTGTGAAGCAAGGCAGACGCATGGGGGGCCCAGGTCAGCCTCGCCTCCCGTGGCCTGTGCTTACGGCACTGGGGCCGGGGAGGGAGATCAATTACGCCTGGGAATGTCAGGACAAGGTGGGACTTCCCAGAATGACAGCAGGGCGGGAGCCATGGAATATTTGGGAGGAAAGAAGTGACGTGAGAAGGTGTGGCAGGCCAGTGGGACGACACGGTGCGGCGAATGTGAAATGGCCTTTGTCTTGAGACCCTGGCTTCCAGGATCTGTGTGTGTGGAGAGAGAGGGAGAGAGAAGGAGCAGAGAAGGCAAGAGAGGGAGAGGAGGAAGGTAGAGGGGGATGAAGAAGAGAGGAGGAGAAAGAAAGCGGGGAGGGGTGTTGTGAAGAGAGAAAAGACAGGAGTCGGAAGAGAAAGAAATCTGAGAGGTTAACCAAAAGCTAGGGAGGCTTTTGAAGCCAGACCCTTTAGGGATCCTCCAGCTCATCAGATTTGGGCCTTTCGGTGGGAAAGGGGAGGTGGCGCCCGCCCAGCTCACGGAGGCCCCGTCTGTAGCTGTGAAACCCGCCGCTAAGCCCCACTCTGGCCAGGATGCCAGGTGAGGCCAGGTGTAAGCAGTGAGGCCAGCTGAGACCCGGGCCCCTCGGGTGAGTGGCTCTTGTGAGAAGAAGGCAAGAGATTGTGAAGAGCAGGCCTCGGTCTGCTGTTCTCAATGAGCTCACCAGCCCAGGTGGGACTGACAGTCCCGGGATGCCCTCGAGCAGAGAAAGTGTCAGAGAGGGAGGTGCAAGTAGGTGATAATTGCTGGGAGAGTGGAAGCTGAAGCCACCCCAAAGCCAGCATCTTGGCTTCAACCAGTGCGGTCAGCTTCGGAGAAAAGAAGAAGGTCTGAGTTTACTGGTTGTTCACACTCAGAAACGAAAGCCGAAAGCCGAAAAACTTCCAAACGTCTGGCTCTCACAGCACAAAACACCCACCCCGCGCGCTGGGATGCTCTTTAGTAATGTTATGGCTCCATCTACAGCCTGCAGAAGGTTTCTTGCCGCGAGGTTTCTCTCTGAGCAACAGCCGGGCCTGCACTGCAATTAATGCTAATAAAGCCCTTTCCCCCGTCTGTGCATTTATTCAACGCAGACCTGGAACTACGCTAAGAAGTTTTATTTCAGGCTGCGTCTACAACAGCAACTGTTCACATTATTCTAGAACCCTTTCGGCCAAAATTGGTTTGGAGTTCTATTTTAAACCACTGTTTGTTATGAATTGAGTTAAATGGCTTTTTTTTCCCTACTTTCCCCCCTATTTTAACGATGGAACGAATAAAAACCCTCAAAAGAGCAAGATGGTATTTTCTTTCATTCATTCAACAAACACTCAGCACCTTCCATGTGTCAGGTTCCATGGTAAGCACAAGGATAAGTCAGGTCTGAATACATCCCATAACCGACTCATCAGAGAGAACTTTGCTACTTCCTCTTGTTGGCTGCAATGTTTCCACATGGGTCAAGAAAGAGAAAAAGGAGAAAGTCCAAGGTCACCAGTGGATGCAGAGCTCGATACACAGTGAACATAAAATCCTTTGACTCATGACAAAATGGAAGCTGGAAGTCAGTTCCATAAGGGTAAGATTTTTGTCCTGTTCAATTTTTTTTCCCCTCCGAAGTGTAATAAGCTTTTCCCCAATTTAAAACAATACAAAAATAATTATTAGCTTTGTGCAGAAAACTTGGAAAACAAGAAAAAAAGGAATACAGAATCGAAAGCATTCATAATCCAATCAACCAAAGATGACCACTGTTAACTGTTTATAAAGTGGCCCTGCACGGCTTTTGTCTTTATAAAACTGGTACTGTATTTCCAATAAACCATAGGAGACGAACGTTCTTGCATGCCCCTGCGTGCTCTTCTACGTGATTTGGAATGGCTGAAGGGTGTTCTTTCATAGGAATGAGCCATAATTTACTCAATAAAAGATTCCCAGTTTTCCACAATTGTAAGCTTTATACACATATTTCTTAAGATGAGCCCCTAGCCGTGGAACTTCTGGATCAAAGAGGGTGGACACCTTTGAGGCCTCTGAGACCCATCCAGCAGCAACCTCCCAGAATTTCACATCACATCTGAACCAAAATCTAACTTTAGGGGCCCTGAGTGTTCACCATTCCAGAAAGAGCTTGCTATGATGAGTAGTGGTCCTCCTTGGGAGCTTGGCCAAGCATCACAGCTGGAGGGAGCAGAGCGGTTCAGAACAGTTTTTGATAAATTCCTTACCTCGTGGGCGATTTACCCTGAGATGCCTCTGGAAGACAGGCAGTAAGACATTGCAAACCTGGTGAGTATGTAGTCAATAGAACATTACCAAAGGCTCAGATTAGGAAGATAGGATAATTTTATTCATCTTCATCACCCAAACCCCACCACTTGCCATGATTATTATCACCCCCGGTTTGTTTTTCCTTCTTCCACAGCCTGTACACAGCTTGTTCCCATGGCTGCTTTGCCTTGTCCTGCACATCTCATCAGGTTGAGCTGGGTTCCTCTGGAGGCCACAGTGTAAGAGGCACCTGCATGCATCAGGTCTTTGGAAAAATCCTGACACCCCTCAAACATGAGGTACGATCTGCAGCGTCAGTGCGCTGGCTTAGGGAGGACTTGCAGATCATTTTTTTTAGAACTGAAACATTTTCCTTATTATCCCTTTGTTGGTCTCCTATAGGGTGGAAACAATTTGAGGGATGGTGAAACAGCAGATCTTACAAGATAGGAGTGCACAGCAAAAGTCATTTAGGGGTTAATGTTGGAAAGAGAAGGGGCAGAAATAACTAGCTTCAGGTGAAAAGGAGGAATTAAACTTCGTTCCTTTGATCTTAAGGGCTGCCTAATTGACTCTCATCAGTTACCAATAAAAGGGAAGATGTAGCAGAGAACTCCAGAACTTTAGACCCAAGTGTAATCTGAGTGGACGGCAAGGCAGAGACAAGGGTTGCCGGAGGTCATGGCAGGAGATGGGGTGGAGGGAGACCTGCCCTTCTGGCTGCTGGCCCAGTGGTCATTCCATGCTGACCTAAAAGAGGGTGCTTTTACTATGGAAGTAAAATGTGACCGCCTTGGTTTTGGGGGAGCAAGAAGACACCCAAAACGGGAAGTGGGAGAGGGCAGCCAGGAGAAGGAGAAACCGGATCTGGTTCTTTTGTGTTGATTCCTGCTTCTGCTGGTGAACAGGAGGAGATAAATGGTCGACTTCAAACCCACCGTTCCTGCCCTGGAGATAACTGCGCAGAGCAGGGCAGCACGGGCGTGACCCAAGGTCCTCTCTGGGGTTTTTTTTTGTTGTTTTTTGGGGGTTTTTTTTTTTTTTTTTGCGGTACGCGGGCCTCTCACTGCCGTGGCCTCTCCCGTTGCGGAGCACAGGCTCCGGACGCGCAGGCTCAGCGGCCATGGCTCTCAGGCCCAGTCGCTCCGCATGTGGGATCCTCCCGGACCGAGGCACGAACCCGTGTCCCCTGCATCGGCAGGCGGACTCCCAACCACCGCGCCACCAGGGAAGCCCCCTCCCTGTTTTTATTGAACGTCCTCATCACCTCGACATCCTTACGGTTTCTCTTTTACGTACTTACAGTGTCATGCACAGAGTGAGGGTGAGACTCAGGTGAAACGGTGCAGTGTTGGCCAGCATCTTCCATGTGTCCCTGTAGTGTGCGGTGGAGAAGGGGCTAGAGGGGCCCCTGGGGGACAGAGATGCTCACCTGTGTGACGCACCCCACCACCCTCATGCTGGGGGCAGGACCCTGATGGATGGAGCTTCTCCCAGGCTTTCCGTTCATCTCTCTCTCTCTGTGTTTTCTGTCCTAGTGGTAAAACCGTGGGGGAGGCTTGAGGCAGGGAAGATGATCTCATTACAGATGAAAAAGCCAAGGCAGACACCATGGATGTCCCACACTTAAGTAGCTCACAGAAGGACCCTTGAGCGTGCCAGACAAAACAGCAAAGATCCTAATTACACAGATAGAACCAACTTACGTGGTCACACACCTTCTGCTGTCCATCTCTAAGCCAAATGACCTTTACTTTATGCCACAATGAAATAAAATATTTTGAAGCTGGCACTTCGATAGGTCCAAGGTTCTGAAGACAGCCGAGCACTCCCCGTACTTTTCTGGGCCATGATTTCCACAGCTGGAAGTGAAAATGAACCATTTTGTCCTACCTCCTGTACTCCATCACCACCTGCTTTTCAGGAATGTCATGACAAGAGATACTCACAGCGTTTTCCAAACTTGTCGATGCCAAGAATCACCTGGGAAACTTGTCAAAATACACAGTCCCAGGCCAAACCCTGGACTTAGTGAATCGGCTTTTCTAGGATGGGTCTGGGCAACTGTAGTTTTAAAAAACTCCCAGCTGATCCTTGTGATTGGGTGATCCGGCCAGTTTGGGAAATGTTGAGGGAATCCCCAAGAAGTCCTTTTAATTTTTTAGAAGGTGCCAAGCTTTATTATCATTACAGACTAGGATCATCAGAGTTTGTGAATAAAAATAAGGGATGTCCAGTTAAATTTGAATTTCAGATAAACAAGGAATGAATTTCTTTAGAAGTATGTCCCAAGCAATAATTGGGATATACTTATGCTAAAAATTAATTTTTAATCTGGCAACCCGGTCAGGTGCTATGCACCTCATTTATTGTGTAATATGGAAAAAGCTCAAGTAAAGTCTAATTTTTAGAAAGCGAAACCATGTCAGTGGTACAAGGCTGTCCTTTCTGCATCCCTCTCTCGGTGCCTCTCAGCTCATCAGTCTTTTTCCTTGGTCCCAGCTCGCCTGCCTGCCAGGAAGAGGAAGCCCCAGAAGATGGCTCTTCATCATTCTGACCCCCCCGGCCCCCCAAAAATCTGTTACTGATGAAGACAAGAAACTGCTGGTTTTAAAGTTAAAGTACAGAGGTTTTAAATCACAACTTTGCGTTCTTCTTGTTCATAGCTAATCAGACAAGGAGGCAGGTGTAAGGGTTAATGCCATTCACTTGCCAATGGATTGGTTGATTTCAAAACAATTTAAATATTTCTCAGCTAAACACATTTTTTTTCCTTTGGCAAAATTTCCCAGGTAAACCAGCCGCATGGTATGATGCTGCCTCTGTCAGATGACACCTGACACCGGGTCAGGGTTCTTTCCAACACAGACAGATATGTACTCACCCCACAGTTGGGTCAGGGTTCTTTCCAACACAGACAGATATGTACTCACCCCGCAGTTGGAAAGGTTTACAACAGCGCCAATTTGGAAATCCTGTTGTCAATTATAAAACAGACCTCCCCCGAGATGAGAGGGGGAGGGAAAGGCAGAGATGAGTGTGAAAATCCAAAGGACTGTATGATCTGAGAATGAAGTGTTTTCTAAATCAAATTAAGCTACACGGTGAAAATTGAGGAGAAAGTCCTTAAGGTGACTTTTAAATGAAAATGAAATGTCTGCTAGTAAGTTACAGAGGTGCATTGATACCAAGTGGCAGCCCTGTATCTCATTAATTTCAAACATAGATTTTTATGTGAGGCTATTTGATTATAATTTGATTATCTGACCCTGTAATTAAAGTTTATTGCCAATTTGGAAGCTTACATGTAAAATGAACTGGTTTTCTTCAAAGCAATATACAATCCTTCGGACTCACTGACTTCTGGTTTTGCATTTAAATGGAAAAGTCAGTTATAACGTGACAAACAGGTTGAGTTTTGATCATTAATCCTGCTAAAGCAATATTCATAAATTCAATTCTGAATCAGTTGGAATACTTTTCTTTTATTAGTTTCTGTGTTATTAAATGAGATTGTTTCTGACTAATATATTTCTGGACTCAAACTGTAGCTCCGAGCTGTTATTCAAATCAAATAACATGCCCCTTACTTGTGCCTCACGCTAATAAATGCCAGTTTGTGATACATTTGCAAGAGACTGTCAGCAATATTAAAGGAGGCAATAGTGCCATGGAGGTCTCAAAGTGAGCTGATTTTTCTAAGGGCTGATATCCGTCATTTTTCTTAAAAAAAAAAAAGATACTCAAACCTTTTAGTCTTAAAGCCAAAAACCTGCTTTGATTCATAGAAAGATAATTCTCTAACACTTAAATAGCCAAGACATTGGAATTAGAAAATTCGTAACTTTGGAGTCCTGAGTAAGAGAAGTAGGGAGCTGATTTCAGAGCAGAATCAAAGTTATCTTTGCGGGGGGAAACCGTGCCACTTAACTTGGGAAACAGATGGGTCTTTCTTTCCAATACTTAGGTGAGAAGGAGAGGCAACATTGCTTTTGAAATTAGAAAAGCTATTCACAAATCCTTGCTGGGTTCTCGGAGCAAAAAGAGGTCTTGGAGACCCTTTTTTGCTGGCCCCATTTTACAGATGAGGAAACTGAGGCCCAAAGAGATGTCAGCTGGTCAGTTACACGGCAAGTTTGGGGGCAAATCCCAGATGGAAACACTCCCTGTAATTTTTTCCGACACTTTCCCCACCATCCGGGGAACAAAAGGCTTGTGAATATATATATTTTTTATAGAATTTTATTTATTTATTTATTTTTGGCTGCGTTGGGTGTTCATTGCTGTGTGCAGGCTTTCTCTAACTGCGGCAAGTAGGGGCTTCACTTGTTGTGGAGCACAGGCTCTAAACATGTGGGCTCAGTAGTTGTGGCTCACAGGCTCTAGAGCGCAGGCTCAGTAGTTGTAGCGCAAGGGCTTAGTTACTCTGTGGCAGGTGGGATCTTGCCGGACCAGGGCTCGAACCCGTGTCCCCTGCATTAGGCAGGTGAATTCTTAACCACTGCGCCACCAGGAAAGTCCAGGCTCACAAGTATTTGTGGATACTTCATAGGGGCTGGAATCAGAGGCCCGGCCCCGCCACCTGGCTCTTTGACCTCTAACAGATCACCTGAATACCATGAGTCTCAGACCTCAAGTGTAGCTTACATCTGCCCTTTCACTCTGTTTTGAGAAGGAAATGAGATTTGATAAGTAAACTACAAGGGTGAGGTGATTTTGAACCTCTTAAGGTTCAATTGCTTTATTGAGATGTGATAGGCATACAAAGAATGTGCATATTTAAAGCATACTATAATTGCTTTCCTAAGTAATCATAAGAAAATTGAATTTTTCATTGTTCTGGACCATTTCCCCTCGTTCCTATTTTTGGACCTCCAGACTGAACAGACTGTTGGCTGTTCTCTCTCATCCTCTCTCCTGAGACTCCGCACATTGGCTTTGTTACTACAGTTTGCACGTTTTCCATCCGTTGTTTCCCCGGTGGACTCGGGGTGGGTGTTGCTAGGTTTCCACCTTATCACACAATCATCACGGCAGGAATTGTCTTTCCTGCCCCAAAAGGAAATTGTTCAAGCCAGTTCGTAGGATTCCAGAGTCTGAGTTTCGAGAAACCTGAGAATGTGCTCTCTACTTCCAGCACCCCTCTTCCCACAGCTCGCCACGTGTTTGAATCCGAATCCTCGCTCCAGCTGGGCTCTCGGATCCCAGGTTGGGGCCGCTGCATCTTCCAGGCGGGAATTACCTTGGCAGCAGGTGCCAGGTGTGGAGGCGCTGACCACATAGGCGTTGCCCCCGGGGAGCACCCGCTGCCGAAGCAGGCGCTGCTACTTAACATCACGAAGCAGGTGCTGCTTCTGAGCATTTATCTGGGGCCTGCCCCCTCTGCTAGGGATCTGCGTCATCTCTCCGCCTCCCAACAGGCTCTCAAGGCCAGTGTTGTTAGCTTCTGGTCAGTAACAAGGAAGCCACGGCTGGGAGAGCTGGTTATCGACATCTTTCTCCATCCTCTCTGCCCTGCAGTTTTTGTCCTGATGGCCAAGGTGAAGACAGCTTCCAGGAAGGAGGCAGTAGGAGCGCTGCAGGAGGTAGGTGTGACGTGGGAAAGGGCACAGGTTGAGGATTTGGGCTGTCTTTCAGCGCGAGCTACATTCCCCAGGGTGTCTGCCTTAGCTTTGCCCCCAAGGGCCCAGAATCCTCCCTTCCTGCTCAGCGTGCCTCTCAGGAGCCAGACGCCAGGCCCCTAGGCTGTGACGGGGCAGCTCTAGAGAGAACAGAGGTGTCTGAGGTCCCGAGCTCCAGCCCCAGCTGGTCACTAATACCAGGGAGCAGGGGGCTCTTCCCAAACAGCAGCTCAAGTATTTATTTTTCTGCCGTGTGGTCCTGACTTTGCCCTTAGCAAGTATGCATTTCCTACACTCAGTTGTGTGTCTACGTTACTACATGATTATTTACCCTGCTCTGTTTTATATATAGAATTTACAATCTGTAAAAAGTCGCCGTTTTACAGTGTACAATTTAGTAGTTTTTAGTATATTTACAAGATCGTGCAACCATCACCAATAATTCCAGAGCATTTTCATCACCCCCAAAATACACTCTGCCTTTGAATGGAGGTCAGAGTCAAGGTAGACACATCGGTGTGGGTCTGGATTATGATGATGGTGGTGGTGGTGATACCACTAGCCATCACTGAGCACTTACATCTGGGCTGAGTGCTTTACCTATTATTTCATTCAATCTGCACCACACCCCAAACAGGTGGCCCTTATTGTTATCCTGCTTTTGTGGATGAGGGAACCAAGGTGCAGAGAGATGGAGCTGGCAGCCCACCATCGCAGGGTCCGACTCCGGGGTGGTGCATACCACTCTTTTAATGGGTCTGTTCCCTGTGGGGTTCGGAAAGCTTTCCCTATGCCTGCCATGGTAGCTGACTTTTTTTTTTCAGTTCCTAATTCTTTAATTGTAGTAAAATAGACATAACACAACATTTATCATTTTAACCATTTTGATGGATACAATTCAGCGTCATTCTGTACATTCAGTTTTGTGCAACCATCACCACTACCCGTCTCAAGAACTTTTTCATCATCTCAAACAGAAATTCTGTACCCATTCAAAAATAACTCCCCATTCCCTCCTTTCCCCAGCCTCTAGTAACCTATTCTACATTCGACCTCTACGAAATTGCTTCTTCTAAGTATCTCAGATATGTGGAATCATACAATATCTGTCCTTTTATGTCTGGCTAACTTTACTTAGCGTAACGTCAAGGTTCATCCATGTGGTAGCGTGTATCAGAATCTCATTCCTTTTTATGGCTGAATCATACTCCATTGTATGTATATGCTATATTTTGTTTATCCATTCATTGCTGGTAGACAATTGGGTTGTTTCTACCTCTTGGCTATTATGAATAATGCTGCTATGAACATGTGTATACTTGCTTAACAGTTTTCAGTTATTGTGGATATATACCCAGAAGTGGAATTGCAAAGTTACATAGGAATCTAAGTTTAACTTTTTGAGGAGCCGCCATACTGTTTTCCACAGTGGCTGCACCATTTTCCATTCCCACCAACATTGCGCAAGGGTTCCAATTTCTCTACCACCTTGCCAACACTTTTGCGCCTTTTGATAATAGCCATACTAATGGGTGTGAAGTGGTATCTCTGTGGTTTTGATTTGTGTTTCCCTAATGACCGATGAATGTTGAGCATGTAGCTTCTCAGGTAACTGACTTATTTTTAAAGGCCACAAAATGGAAAAGAGGGGGTTTTGGGGGGGATGGGGCATTATCTGGGACAAAGGGGGCCAATCTGGTAATGAGTGACGGCATGCATCTGGGTCGAGTCTACCTCTTTATTTGCCAGTTTCCTGAGCCAGTGTTCTAGCCTCAGCTGCCTCTCAGAATCACCTGGGGAGATTTCAAAACTATGAAGGCCATTTGTACCCCGAGAGCTTCTGATGTGAGCAGTCCAAGCAGGGCCGGCATCGGTAGTTTCTGACGCTCCCCTTGGTGATTCTCGTGGGCAGCCAGGGCTGAGGACCGCAGCTCTAAGCAAACCTCGTCAGCAGGCAACACCCGTCACCCTTCCAGCTGGTTTACAAAGCTGTGCTCCTCTGAGACTTTTTTTTTTTTTTGCAACAGCTTTATTGTGATATCATTCACACACCACATCAATTTTAGAACATATTCATCACCTCAAAAGGAAACTCCATCACCCTTCAGTCCTGTCCTGTCCTCCCAGCTCCTGGCAACCATTAATCTGCTTTCTTTCTCTATGAATTTGTCTCTTCTGGACATTTCATATAAATGGAATCATACAATATGTGAGACCTTTTGTGTCTGACTTCTTTCATCTAACACAATGCTTTCCAAGTTTGCCCATGGCGTATTGGTAGAATGTTTTGGTGCTGTATTCCTTTTTACAGTTGAGTAATATTCTAGCATATGGATAGACCACATTTTGTTTGCCTGTTCATCAGTTGACGGTCATTTGGGTTGTTTCTATTTCCTGGCTATGGTGAATGGTGCTGCTATGAGCACCGGTGTACAAGTTACCATGTGGACCTTCAAGACTTTTAAGGCACCTCTTACCTGTGTTTTCCCATGGCAGGGGAGGCTCAGCTTTAATATTTCAAGAAAAAAATTAAAAACCCTAAACCCCATGTCTTTTCATTTGAAAAAGTTTCACTGCAAAATGTTCACTGCTTTTAGGGGTTAGTTCTGTGCATCTATTGTTTTGTAGCCTTAATCCCACGAAAATCACCTCAAAACCATACCTGAACTTGGGCCAACTCCTCCTTTGGTGTGCTAATTTCCCCTCTTTAGAACTTCAGATAAAGCTCTTGATGGGACTCAAATACCACCCTGGTGATGGTGGCTGCCCTCATCTCATTCCCTCCTCACACCCCATGAGGGCTTGACCCTGTGCCAGGTGCCATAAGTCCTCTGAAGGAGCTAACAGGGGATGTCTGGTAAGGGCGCAGATATGGATAAACCAGAACCCACCTGGTCTCCGGGAGCTCAGTCAAGGGAAGCGAGGAAACCAACTCTGCAATAATTATAATGCATGCCAATTTCAACACTTCCCAAAGTATGGAGGGCGTACCGGTCTGCAATGGTGTTAGATAACGCTGAGTCACCAAAGGACAAAGTTATTCCCTTTTCAATTATCTTTTAAGCCTTTAGATAAAGCACAGAGGACGTCTCGGTTTGGTGCTCTCTTCAATCACTTTAAAAGTTGAGCAGACATAAACCCCCCATTTAAAAAAAAAAAAAAAAAGACTTAGACCCAAGTTTCCAGCTGCGATGGCAACATCACTTTGCCATCATTGTATTCATTTTACAATTGGCTTCAAATTGACTAGTCTCACTGATTTTCTTCCACTTGCTATTGTGACATAAAGTTTACTTTTAAAATAAACATACTCAAATTTAAGTTTTTATAAAGCGAGTTCATTTGACAGAAAATATCAAGTAAACAGTAGAGCAGGTGGCCAGACGATGTAGCAGGAATTGTGCAGGTGGTACCCAAATAGCCCTAGGAAGTCTCACAGATGTGCTAATGGGATTCAGGAGCCCCCATTTCTGCCTGGGAATGCAGGAGAGAGCATCATACATAAAGCAGTGTGTCATTAAATCACAGAATGATGGCTGATAATTTATAGAGAAGGAGCCTTAGAGGTTAGGTCTCAGCCACAACTTCTGCGGGTGAGGGAAACTGAGGCTCTGAAGCATTGAAGGTCTGGGGTCCCACAGGTGTCAGCAGGGAACCAGCGCTGGGCTCTGCAGCTGTGTACCTGCTGCCACAGACCACGTCAGCCACATGCCGTCTCATGCGTATCACAGCTATGTCGCGTCATGGGATGTTCTCTTTTCCCAGCTGACCCAACAAAATAGTACATTTTGCTTCCAGTAATGTGACTAACAAGAACCGTGAATTACATGGTTCTATCTCTACCACACTGCAAACGTCCATGGATGAGGCTCACTTGTGAAGAATGATAGAACCTTCTCTTTCTCTCTAGAAGTGAAGCACCATAGCTCCAACTTTTATAATGGGCTGTTGTCCCACTCATTGCAATACTTACAATTTTCCTTTCCAATATGTGGTAAGATTATATTTCCCTGCCCCTGCTGAGTTTGGGGTAATTTGTTATGCAGCGTAGACAACAGATACACTTGGTATAATGCATCTGAAATGCACCCATCCTGTTGCATGTATTGGCCGTTTGTTCCTTCTTACTGCTGAGTAAATGGCTGTGCCAGTTTATCCATTTAGTAGTTGAGGAATATGTGAGTTTTTCCCTCTTTGGGGGCAATTATGAATAAAGACAAAGAAGAGTTGATCTTTGACTTCGAAATGCTCTTAACATAAAATGGATATCTCACTGTGGTCCTCAGGCCCTGGGTGATCTGGCTGCCACTGACCACTCCCACCTCTTCTCAAGGTGCTTCCAGCCTGCTCACCTGATCTGTCAATAGGCCAGTTGTTCCCCTCCACAAAGCCTTGCACTTTCTCTCCTCTTAGCTTTTACCTGACCCTCTGGTAGCTGGCTCTCAGATCCAAGGCCTCCCTCTCCAGCGCCTCCCCTGAGACCTCCACCTAAAGTCACCATCCAGGGCATTTCCTTCATATCACCTCTTACAATCTATAATTACTTGTTTGTTTACTTTTTTCTCTTCTCTACTGGAATGTAAATTCTAGGAGGAGAAAGGCTTTGTCTTGCCAAGGTCTTAGCACATATTCTGGTACTTTCTAGGTATTTTCTGATGAAAGATTGTATGAATGAGTAAGTAAGATTGGGAGAGCCTCGTAGGCTCGGCTTATTTAAGGCTTGAGAGCCAGGTTACAAAGTTGGCTCTGTGTGTCAGCTGTGGGAAAATAGTGTTGAAAATGGTAACTTCGGAATATTTTCTTCATTCAAAATAAAGTTTTGCTTTCAGTGGGCCATAAAGGAAGCAGGAATTAGTACACACATATCTTATAGACACTGCGTATCCGATGGTGGTGGTTTCCAATTCTGTTAACAGAAGAACACAGGGAAATGGAAGTTAGCATTTAAGAGCTATCTGACTGATTTTACCCCTTGGAATTTCTTAGAATTTAAAGACCTATTATTCCAAAAAATATATAGCCTTGTTTATTTTTCCCTCAGACCAGTATTCAAAATTAAACAGGGAATGATGTTATCATTGTGTGTATTCTTTTTTTTTTTTATAAATTTATTTATTTATTTTTGGCTGTGTTGGGTCTTTGTTTCTGTGCGAGGGTTTTCTCTAGTTGTGGCAAGCGGGGGCCACTCTTCATCGCGGTGCGCGGGCCTCTCACTGTCGCGGCCTCTCGTTGCGGAGCACAGGCTCCAGACATGCAGGCTCAGTAGTTGTGGCTCACGGGCCCAGGTGCTCCGCGGCATGTGGGATCTTCCCGGACCAGGGCTCGAACCCGTGTCCGCTGCATTGGCAGGCAGACTCTCAACCACTGCGCCACCAGGGAAGCCCAATTGTGTGTATTCTTGAACAGAAGGGCATAAAATATATTGATGGGTGTGTATCTCACTTTTACTAGCAGTAACAGTAAGTGTGTAAAGACCCCGAGAATGAGCATATAATAAATACTCCGCTGTATCACACTGAGAGCCGTACATTTATTTTAAATGATGAGCCCTTAAGATAGACTCTTTTGGAATAACAACAAACAGCAGTGATAACGGTTTATTAAAAGATTAATAGACAAACCAGAAAGCACTTGATTTGTCGCTAAGATTTCTGCCTGATTAGCATATCCATCAAACAGCACACAAAAGGTGTTTTTGACTGTCTTAATACAGTGACGTGACGTGGTCAGACTAACCCATTAACAATATTCCCTGAAACCCGTGATGGAGATGCTTTCAAGAATTATAGGAAGTTTAGCATTTCTCCCACATAAGTTCACACTCACTTACTTTACACAGCTTTATCAAGGGCCTGCCTTGTGCCCCAGATACTCTGCTAGGACCAGAGTATGGGACCAGCCCTGAGTAAAGTAGGTATGTTCTCTGCCCTCCTAAAGCTTAGTCTACAGTAATGGCAAGGGCAGCCCCAGCCTAGTCGTGGTGGCAGGGACCTACAAGGCTTTGCTTTGGTTTGGCTTTTTCATAATCTCACATGGATTTGCTCATCGAAGCCAAGCATGGCTCGCTAGGCTTCCGAAACCAGGAAGTATCACAGAGACTTCTCAGAAGGATCAGTCTAGCACTGAGTAACTCTTGAAAAGTATGTAGCTCAGGGCCCATCACTACCCACGGGCCAGTGGTTGGCTAAGTGATGGGAGGACCCAGTGGATGGGAGTGAAAGCAAAATAACCTCTTAGGCAATTAGCATGTGACAGGAAAAATGTCTTACTACTACTCAAGTGTCTTATTACTAATCAATTTGGCCTTTCCAAATGTCTTTTCTCCCTAGGAGGCTGGAGGCATCAGTCTTCCTTAGGGAGAGAGGGGAGGTCACAATTGTTTACAGAAGGAAGCGAGAGAAAGATTCATCCTCAGGGTCTGACATTCAAAAATAGTTTTGCATGGCCAGCCAGACTTGTCTTGGGAAGATTTTCTGGGTTGTTTTATCTTTTCAGTTAGCTTATCAAGAGACAAGCTTAGAAGTGGCAAGTGTTTGGCGATCTCCCAGTGTGGAGAGGACATCCCTATGGGCCTTGGGATGTGCGACCTATTGCCCTGGGGCAGGAGAACATGAGGCAGAAATGTGGCTGCCAAACGTGTTCTTCAGGGACCCACAGCACAAATTCATTTTACGTTTTTTTAATTGAAGTATAGTTGATTTTCAATGTTGTGTTACTTTCAGGTGTACAGCAAAGTGATTCAGTTATACATATACATATATACACATAGATATGTATATACTTTTTCACATTCTTTTCCCTTATAGGTTATTACAAAATATTAAGTAGAGTTCCCTTTGCTATACTTGTCGTTTATCTATTTTATATATAGTAGTGTGTTTATCTGTTTTATATATAGTAGTGTGTATATGTTAATCCCAAACCCCTAATTTATCCCACCCCCCAACATTCCCCTTTGGTAACCGTAAGTTTGCTCTCTATGTCTGTGGGTCTGGTTCTGTTTCATAAAGAAGTTCATTTGTGTCATTTTTTTTTAGATTCCACATAAAAGCGATATCGTATGGTATTTGTCTTTCTCAGTCTGACT
Source organism: Neophocaena asiaeorientalis asiaeorientalis (assembly GCF_003031525.2). Taxonomy (NCBI): domain Eukaryota; kingdom Metazoa; phylum Chordata; class Mammalia; order Artiodactyla; family Phocoenidae; genus Neophocaena; species Neophocaena asiaeorientalis. The sequence continues at coordinate 4,810,580 of NW_020173491.1, read as the reverse complement.
TCACTCAGTATGATAATCTCTAGGTCCATCCCTGTTGCTGCAAATGGCATTATTTCATTCTTTTTTTGTGGCTGAGTAGTATTCCGCTGTATATATATATACCACATTTCTTTATCCATTCATCTGTCAATGGACATCTAGGTTGCTTCCATGTCCTGGCTATTGTAAATAGTGCTGCAATGAACATTGGGTGCATGTATCTTTTCAAATTAGAGTTTTCTACAGATATATGTCCAGTAGTGGGATTGCAGGATCATATGGTAGTTCTATTTTTAGTTTTTTAAGGAACCTCCATGCCGTTCTCCATAGTGGCTGCACCACCTTACATTCCCACCAACAGTATAGGATGGTTCCTTTTTCTCCACACCCTCTTCAGCATTTATTATTTGTAGACCTTTTTTTAACATCTTTATTGGAATATAATTGCTTTACAATGGAATTTGTAGACTTTTTGATGGCCATTCTGACCGGCGCGAGGTGATACCTCATTGTAGTTTTGATTTGCATCTCTCTACTAATTAGCGATGATGAGCATCTTTTCATTTTACATTTTAACCAGAACACCCACGTGTGCACACACGTTAGCCGTGTTACATGTGGTGTTTTCTCACTTATAAAATTCTGTTTTTGCTTTTGCCTTTTTGATTGATGCTGGTCACGACCCACTTACGTTATTTCAAGGACACTGAGGTAGAGGCACTGGCCTTGGCAGGTACGGGAGGGAGAAGGCAGAAGAGACAGAGCAGGGAGGAGAGCAGTCAGATGTGTGTCCTTCTTCCCCTGTTCCACACTCTGGCCTGGAGAGGGACCAGAATGCGAGAAGCCAAAGGAAGAGGTATGTCTGCCCCAGCTCCCCTTAGGACCCTAGAAATGCATCACCTGACTCTGCACCAGCCTGGCTGAGGCCACAGCAAGGGGACATGGGTGGTGTGTGGTCAGGCAGAGGACCACACTTTCCCAGAGCTGCCGTCCATTCCATCCCCTCCTGGCGTGGATGCACCAGGAGCTTCCCTTGTCCAGGAGGGGCAAGGAGGCGCCACAGCAGAAGATGAGAGGCCTACTTAGGCCAGAAGGCGGGTCCTACCTGCCCAAGATGATGCTGTCTGGGGAGATTGAGCAGACCGAGGGAGACCAGATCTCCAGTTCCTACACTTGAAAACGCCAGCCAGGTGAGCAGAAGCCAGTGGTCAAGGGACACCTTCAGAGAGACACAGACACTCAAGACACCTGCCACAGCCCATGCCATTCACTCAAGTGCCACCTGGGAGAGGAGCCAGCTGGGCAGGTGGAAGACTAAGAAGTCAAGAGGCCCAAATTCTTTTCTCAACACAGGCAGGAAACTACCTAGAGAAGTTGTCAGAATCATCACGTTAGGTGGGACTTCATTTAGTCTTTCCCCCACTCTTGCTTTGCACCAAATATGGCTTCACAAAGACTAGATATTCTCTACGTTCAAGAAACTACGTTGAGGGGATATATGTATACGTATAGCTGATTCACTTTGCTGTACAGTAGAAACTAACACAACATTGTAAAGCAACTATACTCCAAAAAAGATAAGAAAAAAGAAAGGAACTATGTTGTACTACTCAGCCATAAAAGAGAACAAAATTTTGCCATTTGCAGCAACATGGGTGAACTTGGAGGGCATTATGCTCAGAGAAATAAGTCAGACAGAGAAACGCAAATACTGGATGATCTCACTTATGTCTTATGTATGGAGTCTAAAGAATACAACCAACCAGTGAACATAACAGAAAAGCCGACTCACAGATATTGAGAACTAGGGGTTACAGTGGGGAGGCGGAGGGTGGAGGGGCAATACAGAAGTAGGGGACTAAGAGATACAAATTATTATGTATAAAATAAGCTACAAGGGTATATTGTACAACACCGGGAATATGGCCAATATTTGATAATAACTCTAAATGGACTATTAGCCTTCAAAAATTGTGAATCACTATATTGTACGCCTGTAACTTACAGAATACTGTACTGGGGGCTTCCCGGGTGGCGCAGTGGTTGACAGTCCGCCTGCCGATGCGGGGGACGCGGGTTCGTGCCCCGGTCCGGGAAGATCCCACATGCCGCGGAGCGGCTGCGCCCGTGAGCCATGGCCGCTGAGCCTGTGCGTCTGGAGCCTGTGCTCCGCAACGGGAGAGGCCACAGCAGTGAGAGGCCCGCGTACCGCAAAAAAAGAAAAAAAAGAATACTGTACTTCAATACTTCAATAAATATAAATTAATTTTTCTTAAAAAAAAGAATCTATGTTCGATGTCCATGTGAGCCAATAAACATGGCAACAACCCAGCTACTTGTGGGAAGTGAAATCTCCCCCATATGTTGCCCTGAGTCAGCCAGCAGAGCGCCGCAAACTGGCTGGTGGAGGGGGAGCCCCGATTTAAAGAGTTTACCAACTTCTGCAGTGGAAAGACTCCACCAATTTCAAGCTGCCGGCGAGGTCATTTGATGGTGAGCTTGAGCCATCAGGTTCTCTGTCCTCCTGTCTAAGCTGCCCAGACCAGTGCATCTGCCCATGTGACCAAGGGCTGGATAAACTTTCCAGCAACAAACACTCCCTTCTCTGGACACACAGGCTTAACCTCGCTCTATGGAGAGATTATGCGCTACCCCATGTCAATAGCTCCTCCGTTTAGCAGATCTCCGTTTTCTTCTCTTCCAAGAAAAGTTCAGAGTCCATCCAGGCACCCACCCACTTACCCAGCCACCCAGCCAGGAAGCTCTTGCTGGAACCAGCCGGGCTGACAGAATCAGAGCAAACCACCCCCTGGAGGGCGCTCCAGAGGTCATCGCAGCCAGCCCCCTGCCTCCAGGCAGGTCTCCTGTAAATCGTCCTCGACAGAGCCTGCCTCGTTTGGGGCCCTTTGCTCAGAGCGCCCTGAGCAGCCGAGTAAAGTTTTGTGCTGACTCGGTGGGGCCCCGTCGGTGGCAACGCGCGTCGCCAGCTCATAAGGGAATCATTAGCGGAACACAGCCGTGTGCGAGGGCCCGAAGCCCTGTGGCAATTAATCACCTCTCCTCCCCGGCAGCCGCAGCTGTCTCAGATGCAGCCATCCTCCAGGTAGCCCTTTAATTGTCCCCGGAGAAGGCAGGTGGGTGAGGGGCCACCTGAGCTAACGTTAGCCCAGCAATCTTCCCAAATAAAAAAAAAATTTTTTTTTAGAGTATTCAAATATCTCTCACTTACTTTCCAGAGTCTGTTATTGGTATAAAGGTTGAAGCTCAGGCAGCTTAACTGTTATGTGGAATGACCTTTAGTTTTAATATTAATATATTATCGTAAAGTCTGCGAATCATGAATGCAATTTTGGTATTCATATAAAATGCCATACGCTGAACCCACTGCAACTTTTTTCCCCCTCCCGTCCTCCAGCAGGCTGCAAACTGGGTGAATTAATATGCGTCATCTTCTTCTCCCCTTTATTTACTTAGAGAGGGTGGCCGGGCAACTTTATCAAGAGTAACATTATCAAGAGCTTTTCTGCAAGCTTCTTTATCATATTCACATCCGCGTCTGCTCGACACTTGTCAGTGTCAATCAAATCGCAATAATACGCAGATGATTTGCTCATTTGGTTTAATAAAATCTTTCTGCTTATTTGCGCTGTCTCCATTACACCACATAATTGCTGTGCCGCGGAGGTGAAAGGCAGCCAGTTGCCTGGGGGATAAGAGGAGACGATTGCTCTATGAAGGATTTGTTTCTTTGCCTCTGTCTCTCCCCAGTCACTCATATTCCTAAAATTAATATTGTATTTGAATCCGGCTCTGCTATTCTTATGCAGCCTAACATTGTTATTACTTATTATTTGGATGTGAAGTCATTTATTTTTAGTTTTATGTCCAAGCTGTCAAGCTAAATTTCATTGTGAACTGCCACATACAATTTTTAACTGCCATTTAAAACGAGATTCCAGCTCTAAATTATGGAGTGAGCTTGTTCAAAGGGCTGGCCTGACAGCAAGTGCATTAAGAAGCCCCGATTTCCTTGCAAATCAAAGGGGCTCCCGGTGATTATTTTGGTGGAAAGGAAAGCGCACAGCCTTAGTACTTCCCGATCACCTCGATGGTGGCTGGACACCCAGGTGGGTGTGCAGAGCGCAGAGTCTCCTGGGTACCTGCCCTGGAGAGATGCGGTAGGGCCCCGGGTGGCCGGCCGAGGCAGGTTTGCAGGGAGGACACCCCAGCTAAAGCTATGGAGTGACTTGATGTGGGGCTGGGGGCTGCTGTGTAACCCCTGAAGAGGCAGGACTCTGCCAGGCTGTGGCAGAGGAGAAGCCACCATTAAAGCTGTGCACGCTTATGCTTTGGTACTTCCACAGAGGACAGCGTTTTTCACGGAGCACAAACGTGCATTCGGCAGCTTTATCTGGCCGATGTAGCTAGAGCCTGGTCACGTGGGCAGCTGTCATCCTCAGGACCATATTCCCCTCTGCACGTGCCCGTGTTCAGTATTAACGGTTAGGTAGGAACTGCCCACGAATAGCCTCGCAAGGGCGAGCACTTCTTAAGCCCCTACAGTTGGTGCTTTACGTGACTCTGCTCATTAAATGTCCGTGAAGACAGCATCTGAGATAAGTATCATGTTTGTCCTGCTGATAAAAAGTGAAGGTGCCAAGGTGTACGGCGGCTGTGATGATGAAGGCTCTGGAAGCAGCAGGTCTAGCCCACAGGGGGGCAAAAGAAGGGGCTTTGCCAGGAGGAGGCCCGAGGGCAAGCGGTGCTGGGAGAAAGAGGCAGCTGCCATCAGCTGCTCTGGGACCACAGCCTTCCCACCAGATTGCCACCAAGGACCTGGGCTTTCTTTGTCCTCCACGAAGGTCCAGCGTTCAAGGAAGCCAGGTGTAGACCAGCCCCCGGGGAGAGCAAGCCATCGCCCCAGTCAGTAGCACTTGAATGTTCAAAGGCAAGGCTGGGACTCCAACAGTCTTTCTCTGCCCTTTGTTAAAAAGCTTCAGGGGCTTCCCTGGTGGCGCAGTGGCTGAGAGTCCGCCTGCCGATGCAGGGGACACGGGTTCGTGCCCCGGTCCGGGAAGATCCCACATGCCGTGGAGCGGCTGTACCCATGAGCCATGGCCGCTGGGCCTGCGCGTCCAGAACCTGTGCTCCGCAACGGGAGAGGCCACGACAGTGAGAGGCCCGCGTACCGCAAAAAAAAGAAAGTTTCAGTGCTGAGAAATAGACCCAAAAGATCCTGACCCTGCATCGGTCCCTGCTAAGCTGGGCCGTCCCAGCCGGACCAGGCACAGCTCTAGCCACTCTTATGCCCATCCCAGGTTTCAAGTCACACTGCAAGGAGAGAAGAGCGAGCCTTTGAGTCCCTCCTCCCTCTCCTCTTGGTTGATCTCCCTAGTCTCTAATATTAAAAGTGTCTTAATTCTAAACGCACACACTTTGTCTTGGGTGATGCCTCCCGTTTATGAAATACAGCACGTTTGCAGAGGACAGACATGCTGCAGTCGACGGGTAAGGGCCGAGAGGAGGTTGCCCCGCAGGAGAGGGTACTGGTGATTTTCCTGTTCCTCCATCCTTCCCTCCTTTTGTGTGGCAAAGAGGCTGGTGTTCTTTTCACACATCACAGTGGGGGTCTTTAAGGGAACTTCTAGTCCAACCCCTGGCCCTGCCCCATGGTCCAGGCCCTCCTTCCTGCCTGAGCATGTCTCAAGCTGTGGTTTTTGTGGGTGAGTCATGGTACCTTATATATCGTGAATCTTCCACAGATGCGCCAACAGCTTTATCTATTTTTAAATAAATTTATTGAACTGTAATTCACATACCATACAGTCCTCCCATTAAAGTGTACCCTTTAATGGATTTTAGTATATTCATAGTTGTGTAGCCATCACCATAGCCAATTTGAGAATTTTGTCATCGCCTGAGAAAGAGTCTTCGTACCTTTAAGCCTTCACCTCCATAGGTTCCCCGCTCCCTAAGCAACCACTAATCTACTTCGTGTTTCTATAGATTTGCCTGTTCTGGCCATTGTAGTTGTGTGGAACCATATACCATGTGGTCCTTCGTGACTGGCTTCTTTCACTTGGCATAACGGTTTCAAGCTTCATCAAATCGTAGTGTGTATCAGTACTGCATTCCTTTCTAGGACCAAATAATGCTCCACTGTAGGAATAGACCACATTTTGTTCATCATTCATTCATTCAAGGGAAACTGGGTTGTTTCCATCTTTAGCTATTGGAGATAGTGCTGCCATGAACATCCGTGTACAAGTTTCTGTTGGAATACTCGTTTTCAATTCTTTTGAATACATGTATCACTAGGAGTAGAATCACCGGGTCATCGCCACCAACTTTTGATCTATCTCCGCGGCATGTGGGACCTTCCCAGACCGGGGCACGAACCCGCGTCCCCTGCATCGGCAAGCAGACTCTCAACCACTGCACCACCAGGGAAGCCCTTGATCAATATTTAAAATTAATCTTGTCCACGGTGATTCACGTGTCAATTGTTTCCTTCCCTCGTTTTTCAAACTCCTCCCCCACTCAACAACAAATTCCATTGGCACGAACACATGGAGTCGGCTGTGTATGTTTTACTGAAGGTTGTGTACACAGAGCAAGGAAGGGGCCACCGTGAACACCCGCAGTGCTTGATGAACAAAAGTCTCCATTTGGCCTCCTTGTTCTCATTCTCTCTCCTCTCTTGGTCCCTCCAAGCCTTCCTCCATCCATCTTAGTTTTCTCCCCTCATTTTGCTCCTTTCATATGCATGTGAGCTCATACTCAGCTCCTTCAAGCCTGCTGCCCACATGAACTTAATGTTCTCTGTAAGCAGAGAACAGGCCATTGAAGGATTGATGGCCTTACAACGACGAGGAGGCCAAGCCTGAACTCAGTGAACAAGATTCTTCAGTTACTGGGATCCACCCTCCCTAGAAAACAACAGGAGAGACAGTATGCTTCCCAGCACGTTACAACTGCCGATAGACCCTATCCCTCCTCAACCTGTCTCCTGGGTTCGGCTTTCTACAGGGTCTAAGATTTATGCAGAGGTCTCCAACCAGTGACCCCTAGGGTGGGTGGATCAAACCCTCAATGTCTGAGTGTTTTTAAACCTTCTGCTTTTAAAATTAGGAGATCTCTTGTGTGTGTGTGTTTGCATATATACACAATGGAATATTAGCCATAAAAAAAGAATGAAATAATGCCTTTACAACAATGTGACTTCCCTGGTGGTTCAGTGGTTAAGACTCCGCACTCCCAATGCAAGGGGCCTGGGCTCAATCTCTGGTCAGAACTAGAGCCTGCACGCCGCAACTAAAAAAGATCCTGCATGCCACAACTAAAGATCCCGCATGCCACAACTAAGACCCAGTGTAGCCATTTAAATAAATAAATAAATATTTTTAAAAACTATACTTCAATAAAAGAATTCTAAATGAAAGGAAAAAACTAAAGTTAGGAGACCTCCCATTTTAAAAAGTATCCAGATTTCCAGTTTCTCTGAAAAATCAGAAGTCCTGACGATGGTAAAACCTGTGCTTGCCTGGCAGCAGTAGGTAGAGCTGGGCAGGGGCTGCGCCTTAGGCTGGGCCTCTACCTCACCCCAGCCTGAGCCTGGCTCAAGTGCCTCACTTCTGTGTCCCATCCAGTCTCTGTGGATTTCTGGCCAATGCTCTACAGCAGGGGTCCCCAACCCCCAGGCCACGGACTGGAACCAGTCCGTGGCCTGTCAGGAACGGGACTGCAGAGCAGGAGGTGAGCAGCGGGAGAGCGAGCAAAGCTTCATCTGTATTGAGAGCCGCTCCCCATCGCTCACATAACCACCTGAGCTCCCCCTCCTGTCAGATCAGCGGCGGCATTAGATTCTAATAGGAGTGGGAACCCTGCTGTGAACTGCGCGTGTGAGGGATCTGGGTTGTGCGCTCCTATGAGAATCTAATGCCTGATGATCTGAGACGGAGCCGAGGTGGTCCCATCACCCCTAGACGGGACCATCTCATTGCAGGAAAACAAGTTCAGGGTTCCCACTGAATCTGCATTATGGCAAGTTGCATAATTATTTCATTATATGTTACAATGTAATGATAATAGAAATTAAGTGCCCAGTAAATGTAATGCGCTTGAATCATCCCAAAACCATCCCCCCACCGCTGGCCCGTGGAACAATTGTCTTCCGTGAAACTGGTCCCTGGTGCCGAAAAGGCTGGGGACCGCTGCTCTACAGTATCCTTAATGCAGCACCAAAAAGAGCAGATATTAGGAATATACAGGACTCTGCCTGCTGAGTGTGGTCAGGGCGGTCGACGGTGATGTAGGTGATGTACAGGTGACCAGTGTGATAAGCAGGGATGCAGCTTAAGTCCGTCACGGTTGCTGCTGAGAATTCTGTCTTTAGACAGTGAAACACAAACTCAAGGAGGTTGACACTCACTGCCCAGACAGCCGATCAAGTGGATGATTCATCATTCAACACATATTTATTGAGCATCTACTATGTGTCAGGCACTGTTCTAAATTCTGGGGACATAGCCATGAGGAAAACAGACAAATATCTCTGCCCTTGTGGAATGGATATCCATGAGCAGGAAACAGATAATATACAAGACAGATCAGTAAAACACATGGTTCAGTAGATGGTGAGAAGGGCAATGGCCAAGCAGGGGAAAGGAGGGTGTTAGTGGACATGGGGGGAGAAGGGTTGCGATTGTAGATAAAGTGGCCAAGGTAGACCTCACTGAGGAGGTGACATTTGAGTAAAGCCCTGAAGGAAATGAGGGGGTGAGCCATACAGTTATCTGGAAGAAGAATTTTCCAGGCAGAGGAAAGGGCAAGTGCAAAGGCCCTGTGCTTGGCAGATCTGAGGAAGAGCAAGGAGGCTGCCATGGCTGGAGCAGCACAGGTGAGGGGAGAGAACGCTAGGAGGCGAGGTCACAGTGATGGGGTGAGGACAGGCGATGGTCTAAGTCTTAAGGGACCCTGCAAGGACTTTGGATTTTACTCTGAGATGGGAAAGCGTCAAGAGTTTGGGTCAGAAGAGTGACATGATCTGAGTTAGATTTTAACAGGATCACATTGGCTGTGTTTGCAGAGCAAAAGGGGAGAGATCGATTAGGAGGCATTGCCAACAGCCCAGGCGGACAGTAAGAGTGGCGTCAGCCAGGATAGACCAGGTTAATGGTGAGAAGCGGTTGGATTCAGCATATATTTGAAGCAGGGGCGACCCAGATGTGCTGACAGGTGAGAGGAGGGCTGACTGTAAGGTTCTGACCATTTACAACAGGAGAAGCCCGTGAAGGACTCGTGTGTCACAGTAGATGAGATGACTGCATCTGGGTAAAGACGCAGAGTAGGCATTTGGTGGCAGGAGTCTGTAGTTCAGGCACAGAGATCCAGGCTGGAGACTCAGATTGGGAGCCACCAGTGTGTCAACTGGATGAGGTCACCAAGCGAGTGAGTGTAGAAGAAGAGAGGAGGTCCCGGGCCTGAGGCCAGGAACACATGGCAAAACCAGCAAAGAAGATGACATCAGGTCAGTTGCCAGTGGGGTTAGAAGTTGTTCCCCATCTGGATCACCTTCTACAGGGAGGAAAGTTGGGTGGAAAAGTTCTGCTGACTTATTAACATGACTGAAATACAGAATGTTCTCTCAACTGCTCTGGTGCCAAATCTATAGCTTAAATTTATTTATTTATTTATCTATTTATTTATTTATTTATCATAGGAAATATAGTTACATGGTTCAGATTCAAAAAGCAGAGTGAAAAGGCTCTCTCTTACCCTTGCCACTTGACTCCTTACCCAGAGCCCCCCAGGTCCCCAGTTTCTTTTTTTTTTAAATAAATTTATTTATTTTATTTATTCATTTTTTAATTTTTGGCTGCGTTGGGTCTTCGTTGCTGAGCACGGGCTTCTCCCTAGTTGTGGAGAGCAGGGGCTACTCTTCGTTGCGTTGCACACGCTTCTCATTGCGGTGGCTTCTCTTGTTGTGGAGCACAGGCTCTAGGTATGTGGGCTTCAGTAGTTGTGGCACGCAGGCTTCAGTAGTTGCGGCTCGCGGGCTCTAGAGCACAGGCTCAGTAATTGTGGCGCACGGGCTTCGTTGCTCCGTGGCATGTGGGATCTTCCTGGACCAGGGCTCAAACCCGTGTCTCCTGCATTGGCAGGCGGATTCTTAACCACTGTTCCACTAGGGAAGTCCAGTCCCCAGTTTCTTGTACCTTCTTACTGAGAGCTTCTTAGCATATACAAGCATCAGTGTGTCCATGTGGACACCCACTTCTCCCTTTGCTCATTTTTACACAAATGGTATCATAGGCCTATTGTTCTTCATTTAGTGTATCTTGAAGATTGTTCCATATTAGTACATAAAGAACTTCATGATTCTTTTTATTTCTGTAGTATTTCATTTTCTGGATGTACTGTCATTTGTCTAACCAGTCCCCCAGTCAGGGACTTTTACATTGTTTCCAATCTTTTTCCGCAATTAATAACCTTGTATGCTTGGAATTTTGCACCCGTGTGAACATAAATCTTTTGGGTAAATTCCTGGATGTGGAATTGTTAGGTCAAAGGGCATATGCATTTGGATTTCTAATAGATATTGCCAAAGGTGGTACCAATTTAAGCTCCTACAAGCCGTATATATGAGAGTGTTTGACACATTTTCCAACAGTCTGTAAGCAAATTATTCAATCTTTTCCAGTCTGAGTTTTTAAAAGTGGACTTTTAGTTTGCATTTCTCTTAGTACAGGTGAGATTGCCTGTGGCTCTCAACACAGCCCCCAGAAATGTCACTCAGCAGAAGAATTGTATGAGCAAAGTCTGTATTTGGTGCCCTTTCCTTTGCTTGGCCTCTTCCAAAGGTCCAAGCTGCTCTGGGCCCCTTTGCCCAGGAGGAAATAACTCGAGAAACTTATTCCCTCAAGGGTTTTAGTGACTAGAAGTGGGACTGTCCCTGAAATGATTTACTTTCAGAACAGTAATCAAGGAGCCATACTTACCAAAAAAGGATGTCTGGTCCATAGTGGCATTGGAGGCTCTGTGCTATTCATTATTCAACTCAGCCACTATTGACTGAGAGCCTGGAAAGAATGTATGAGGCACTGGGCTGGACTCTGAGGACATGAGAAAGTTAGGATCACCACACTTACGGAAGCTTATGTCCTAGCAGGAGCCCGGACGAAAACTAGGCAAACAAATGAGGATTTTAGGGAGTAGTGAATCCTGCAAAAAAAGATAAAATAGGATGCTGTAACAGTGAGTGAAGAGGATAAGGTCAGAGAAGGCCTCTGGGGAGGTGACATCTCAGCTGAGGCCTGAAGAAGGATCTGGGGAAGGAGCTTTCCACGCAGAGGAGACGGGCTATCCAGGGAATATCCGAGGAGTAGGTGTAAGCCTCGTGGGCTGACGCAGAGCAGGTGAAAGGGGGAGAAATACCAGCTGACGGTGGAGAGGTGAGCCCCCGAGGCCACAGTGAAGGACTGGATTGTCTCTGGTTGCAGTTTAAAGCGTAAGGAGGGTTTTTAGCAATGGTGCACTGGTAAATGTGCAACAGTCAGCTGGGCGTGTGGGCTGATTTGTACTGTTGGCAGGTTTCAATGGTGGAAAAACTCCCATCATGACCAATTTCAAGCTACTAAAGCGAGGTCCCTGGACCCGAGGCTGGGAAGAGCTGTGTGTCCAAAAGACCACCCGTTGGGTGAAAATGATAACTCTTTGCATCTCAGGATTCATTTTATTGAAAGTACTAAAGGGCATTTTACAAAACAAAACATTCCAGGGCTTCCCTGGTGGCGCAGGGGTTGAGAATCCGCCTGCCGATGCAGGGGACACGGGTTCGTGCCCCGGTCTGGGAAGATCCCACATGCCGCGGAGCGGCTGGGCCCGTGAGCCATGGCCGCCGAGCCTGTGCTCCGCAACGGGAGAGACCACAACAGTGAGAGGCCCGCGTACCGCAAAAAAAAAAAAAAAAAACATTCCAAGCTGGAAAGAAGGGGCTCCAGCACACCACTGGTTTAAGCTGGGAAGTGAGATGCTTTGATTCATGTCAAGATCATGCCAGCTGCCGTATGGACCTTTTGGAGTCCCTGAAATCACACATGCCTACGCCACCTTTGCTACAGGGCCAAGCCGATCACTTCCTCACATTTCCTTCTTACATCTCACCTTCCTTTTCTGCTAAGGTGCCTTAGGTCTTTTTGTCGTTGAACTTAGAAAATTAGATATTTGCAACAGCTTCTAAGTATATACACTTCTGAAATTACAGCTTTCAAAGACAATGACAGTTTATCTTAATGCTGCGTAAAACTAGTATATCCACTTGTATAAAACTAGTTATTCACACTTCATTCTACTGACAAGAAAAGTATTGAATATTCCTTATGAAGATTGCAAGGGAATTTTTGGTCTGTTTCAGCCATATCCAAAGAGCAGTACATAAGCAGATATTACCTGGCAATAAACACTGAGTTTAGATTCTTTTTCTAATCAATCTTTTTAAATTGAAGTGTAGCTGATTTCCAGTGTTGTGTTAATTTCTGCTGTACAGCCAAGTGATTCAGTTATATATATATATTCTTTTTTATATTCTGTTCCGTTACGGTTTATTACAGGATATTGAATATAGTTCTCTGTGCTATACAGTAAGACCTTGTTGTTTATCCATTCTATATAGAAAAGCTAGCCTTAGGTCTTAATTTTATTTCAACAGTGGATTTCATCTTTTTTTTTGGAGGCTGATTCATTCCAGGGCCAAAAGCTACTTCTCTTTAACTATTGTGTGGAGAAAGTCCAGAGCAGAAGAGAAAGCCCTTTCTGACTTTCCATGTTGATTTCCCTCCTGCCGTACACACAGATATTGGTTCAGTGTAGCCCGATGTGGGATGCTACCCACCCCCTCGCCCCTGCTCCTGGAGCCATCAGATGCTCCTCTAAACAGTAGCTGACTGCCTCTGTGCTTGGAATATCATGTGTGGGGATGGAGAGGCTCATTTCTCTTTCATTTCTATGTCTAATTTCAGTAGGGGGTGAAAAGTATAAACAATTTTATGATGTCTTGCCATCCTTAAAGTTCTGAAATTACTTTGGTCTTTGTTGGTCAGTATATAAATTAATTTTCACTTGAAGAAACATCATTTTTAATGCCTTTCGCTCTGGCCTGGCCTCATCCCACGGTCCAATTACCGAGGTAACTATCACCAGCAAGGAGACCATGGGGGCCATAGATCAGAAATTGTTTATCAGACTTGCAGGCATTGATTTATTCAAGCTACCTGACACAGTTGGTCATATTTTATTCTCCCAAATCTTCTCTCTCAAATTGATTTTTCAGAAAGTTTTTTAATACAGGTTTATTCATCTGGCTAATCCATTTATCTTCAGTTCCACCTGTAAAGTCAGGAAAATCTCTGGGGTGATCTGTGAAAGGAAAGAGACATTCTCTCTGTGCTTCGCTCGCCACCTCCCACCCTCTCTGCCCCTCTCGGCACTCACACTGCACTCACACTGCACATACATGCCTGGGCACGCACACTCCACCAGGCTTACACACCATCACATGTGCCGCTGATGAGCTGGGAGACACTAAACCTCACTTCCTAGGTCCCCATTTCTTCTGCAAAATCGGAGGATTGCACTATTTTATCTTTAAAGTCCTTTCTGATTTGAGATCTTTAACACCGACAAGCTGAGAGCTGGGAGGGGTGAGGGAATTGAAACCAGTCTTCTCGGTTCCCAGTGTGGGAAGCAGAGGCTCCTCCTGCAAGAGAGGGAACCCATGTCCCAGCTGATAGTGACAAATCATGACAGGATAGTGATGGGGATGGACTTCTTGACCACAGCTCCACCAGCCCCAACTTCCCTGCAGCCGAGGGTTATTTTTCTCTTTCTCAGGAGCAGAAAGACTCTAAGTTGTAGAAGCACAAAGACCTTTCTCTGGGGACACTCAGGCAAGAGGCCACGTTGTCAGGTGTCCTGTCATTGCCAGAGCAAGGGGTTGGGTGGAGAGACACGAATAAGAAGCAGCGTGTCTTGGAAAATAATACAGATAACATGTGAGGATGTAGGCAGCTGTGGGTGCTCTCAGGAAGGGCTGACCATGGAAGAATCTGAAGCATGGCTCCAACTCTGCCAGGCTCCTGCAAGGGTGGGTGTGCCAGAAAACATCTCTGAGCCTGGAGTCCCCAATCTTCAGTCGGTCAAGCTGCAAAGTTACGAACTTGTGGACACAGCCCAGCTAAAGCAGCAGCTGGGCCTGAATTATGCAGAAATCATGCGTAACGTTCCACCTAGGGTCCTCTGGAGCCAGGATGTATGTGGTCTGTCCCGATCCTGTTTCAGATGGTGCTGTTCCTTTGACGCATGGCCCTGCCCCTTCCTCTACTGTTGGGTGGGCTTCTTGGGTGTGTAGTTAGCAAAAGGGAGGGGACAAGCAGAAGTATTTGCTGTCACTGGAAAATCCTCAGTGTCTAATAAGAACCTGTTGTATAGCACAGGGAACTCTACTCAATACTCTGTAATGACCTTTATGGGAAAAGAATCTAAAAAAGAGTGGGTATATGTATGACTGATTCACTTTACTGTACACCTGAAATTAACACAACATTGTAAATCAATTCTACTCCAATAAGAATTAAAAGAAAAAAAAAAAAAAAGAATCCTCGGTGTCTCCGAGACTGTCAAACCAAACCAAGGGGTTTATTGCGACCACTGTTTTGTGCTGAGATCCATGTCTTTCATGTCCCCTTTTCGCAACATGCAGTCAGCTGTCTCCTGTGTAAGCAGAGATAAGGGTAGTGATCTACCCAACCAGAGGAAGGCTCTGGCAGGTGGAGGCTTCCCTCAGGCATCACTAAATTTCGCCCAGGCTCCCATTCACTCCTCCCAAGCACAGACTCTGAGAGAACCGTTCATCGAGATTCTCCCTCAGATCTGGAAGAGGTGACAGAACTGAAGGAAAATGTATATAGATGCACAGAAGGCCACAGCTGATGGACAGACCCTCTTACTCTTTTTTTTTTTCTAGGAGGTGGGTCAAAGAGGATCTTGCTGTGATTTATGTCATAGAGTGTTCTGCTTATGTTTTCCTCTAAGAGTTTGATAGTTTCTGGCCTTACATTTAGGTCTTTAATCCATTTTTATCTTATTTTTGTGTATAGTGTTAGGGAGAGTTCTAATCTCATACTTTTACATGTACCTGTCCAGTTTTCCCAGCACCACTTATTGAAGAGGCTGTCCTTTCTCCACTGTACATTCTTGCCTCTTTTATCAAAGATAAGGTGACCATATGTGCGTGGGTTTATCTCTGGGCTTTCCTGTTCCATTGATCTATCTTTCTGTTTTTGTGCCAGTACCATTCTGTCTTGATTACTGTAGCTTTGTAGTATAGTCTGAAGTCTGGGATTGTGATTCCTCCAGCTCCGTTTTTCGTTCTCATGGTTGCTTGGGCTATTTGGGGTCTTTTGTGTTTCCATACAAATTGTGAAATATTTTGTTCTAGTTCTGTGAAAAATGCCATTGGTAGTTTGATAGGGTGTGCGTTTCATGTTGTCCCAGAGGTCTCTGAGACTGTCCTCGGTTCTTTTCATTCTTTTTTCTTTATTCTGCTCTGCAGTAGTTATTTCCACTATTTTATCTTCCAGGTCACTTATCCATTTTTCTGCCTCAGTTATTCTGTTATTGATCCCTTCTAGACTATTTTTAATTTCATTTATTGTGTTGTTCATCATTGCTTGTTTCCTCTTTAGTTCTTCTAGGTCCTTGTTAAATGTTTCTTGCATTTTCTCTCTTCTATTTCCAAGATTTTGGATCATCTTTACTATCATTATTCTGAATTCTTTTTCAGGTAGACTGCCTATTTCCTCTTCATTTGTTAGGTCTGGTGGGTTTTTATCTTGCTCCTTCATCTGCTGTGTGTTTTTCTGTCTTCTCATTTTGCTTATCTTACTGTTTGGGGTCTCCTTTTTGCAGGCTGCAGTTTCGTAGTTCCCGTTGTTTTTGGTGTCTGTCCCCAGTGGCTAAGGTTGGTTCAGTGGTTTGTGTAGGCTTCCTGGTGGAGGGGATTGGTGCCTGTGCTCTGGCGGATGAGGCTGGATCTTGTCTTTCTGGTGGGCAGGTCCACGTAATGTCAGCTGGGCTGCAGTCCCTCTGGAAGTTTTGGGGAAGAATTAATTTCCTTGGTTTTTCCAGTTACTAGAGCTGTATTATTTGCACCCATGGCTGCAGGGTTCCTGGCTGTTCTTTCATCTCGGTGTGAAAATTTATCTCTGTGATTTCTCCTTCTTTGGACCCTCTCTCATGGTCCCTTCACTGCTCACTGGAATCCCTAAGGCTGCCCATTCTTTGTGCACAGATAGAAGGACCGTAGGAGGGGGCAGTGATCGGGGTTTGGTCAGCTGCCCCAGGGGCCCAGGTGGCAATCTGCGTATCCAGATGTTCATTTGCATGCAGCCTCCTTTCTCCTCACAGTTATTAACTTGATCCTCTTATTCTTGAGTGGGATGTTCTCTCATTTTTATAAGTTGTGGTGTAGATACTGACAGTGGAAGTTTTCCCATGGCTTTGCTGTGCTAAATAAAAATAAAATGTGATCCTTCTCCTGAATAAATGAGACAGAAGTCAGGATGCCTTTGGGAGCCACTCAGCCAAACCAAGAGGGCTGTGGAAGAGAGAGTTTTTCCTAATCAAAGAGATGTCTCTCTTTCCTGACCTGGGTTTCTCACCAAGGTTCCCATGTCAAACTATTAAAGTTGTGGCCATCTGCCTCTGGTACCTCTTGTGCTGCTGACAGACAGAGCCCTGTTTGGGCCCATCCAAGGGACGGACTTATGTGTTAACCACTTTCTCTTGCATTTTTCATGGGAGTCAGTCCCATCTGAGTTGCCTGGACAAAGAACAAGTTAGGGAGGGTGCTTTCTCAAGGGAAATTAGGGTGCTCTTATCAGGAGGAGGAGCAGAGCTTGGCAAGATGGGGAAATAAAAACAGATTCCATTTCTGCTTATTCTCACTGACCGTGGCCTCATTCTCCAATCCGCAGTTACCTTCTCTGTGAAGTAGGGACAGTACAAGCTCCCATCTCACCAGATATCACAAGTATTAAAGAGCTAAGATTTATAGAGTGCTTACCATACTGACCCAGAGTAAAAGCTCACTAAATGTCAGAAATAACAGTAATTATAGCTGCTATTACTGCCACAGCTGCTACTACTATTACAGGGATCTTTACGGCCCCTTCCGGTTTATAGGGTTTTCTGATTTTAAGTGTGGTCAGAGCATCATTGTAGGAGACGGCCAATTCTACTGACCCACGCTGCAGGCCATTGGGGAAAGCATCATTAGAAGCACCTCTGTACAGTTAGCTCCTGAGAACCTTCAGTGTGGCCCACCCCACATGTTGGTACAGATGTGGAGAAACCTTAATCACAGGCCAGCTTTCCCTGGGGCCAACAGATCCCTCCAGGAGTGAAAGATATATAGTGGACGCTCATCTTAATATGGGAAGGAGAAAAACATTGAAGCCAATCCACAGCTGGAAGCAACTATTTTAGGCCTTCCAAAGACATTCATTCAGCCAACAAATATTTCCTGCTGTATCAGTTTGCTCAGGCTGCCATAACAAAATACCACAGGCTAGGTAGCATAAACAGCAGACATTTATTTTCTCAGAGTCTGGAGGCTGGAAGTCCAAGATCAAGATGCTGGTAGGGTTCGTTTTCTCTGAGGCCTCCACCTTTGGCTTGTGGATAGCCACCCTTTTACTGCCTGTTCACATGGTTGTCCCTCTAAGAGTATGAATCTGTTGTCTCCTTGTGTGTCCAAATTTTCTCTTCTTACCAAGACACTAGTCAGGTTAGGGCTCGTGCATATGACCTCATGTTAACTTAATCAACACGTTGAGACGCTACCTTGAAATATAGTCACAGTCTGAGGTTCTGGGAATTAGGGCTTCAACATAAAAATTTGGGGAAGGACACAATTCAACCCATATTATTTGTCTGCTGTGTGCCACACTTTTTTTTTTATAGGCAAAAGAACTATAGAAGTGACCAAACAGACAAAAAATAAAAATCCCTGCCTTTACTGGCTTTACAGGGGTCAGAGAAGGAGGTGGGGGAGACAGACCATAAATAAACACATGAAGTATGTTTGGTGATAAACGTTAAGGGACAAAATAGAGCAGGTGCTAGAGGGTGAAGAGGAGTTGCTATTTTAAATATGGTGGCCAGGAAAGAGCTCACTGATAAGGGGTGTTTGAGAAGAAAACTGAAAAGATTGATGAAGATAGATGCAAAAATTCTCAACAAAATATGAGCAAATTGAATTCAACAGCACAATAAAAGGATCATACACCATGACTAAGTGGAATTTATCCCTGGGATGCAAGGAGGGTTCCACATATGTGAATTAATCAATATGATACACCACATTAACAAAATGAAGAATAAAAGTCATATGATCATCTCAACAGATACAGAGAAGCATTTAAGAAAATTCAACACCCTTTTATGATATAAACTCTCAACAGATTAGGTATAAAAGGAATTTACCTGAACAAGATCAAGGCCGTATGTGAAAAGCCTATAGCTAATCTCATACTCAATGGTGAAAAACTAAAAGGTTTTCCTGTTAGATGGGGAACAAGGCAGGGATGTCCATTTGCCACTTCTACTCAACATAGTACTAGAAGTCCTAGCCAGAGTAATTAGGCAAAAATAAATAAAGGGCAACCAAACTGGAAAGGAAGAAGTAAAATTATCTCTGTTTGAGATGACATGATCTTATGTGTAGAAAATGCTGAAGACTCCATAAAAAAAAAAAACTGTTAGAAATAAATGAATTCAGTAAAGTTGTAGAATATAAAGCCAACATATAAAAATTAGTTGTGTTTCTATACAGTAACAACAAACAATCTTAAAAGGAAATCAAGAAATCAATCCCATTTACAATAGCATCAAAAAGAATAAAATACTTAGGAATAAACTTAACAAAGAGGTGAAAGACTGAAAACTATAAAATGTTGATGAAAGAAATTTAACAAAACACAAATAAATGGAAAGACGTCCTGTGCTCATGCGATGAATTAATACTGTTAAAATATCCATACTACCCAAAGTGACCTACAGATTCAATTCAATCCATATCAAAATCTCAAAGACAATTTTTATAAAATAGAAGAAACAATCCTAAAATTCATATGGAACCACAAAAAACCCAAATAGACAAAACAATCCTGAGAAAAAAAGAACAAAACTGGAGGCATCACACTTCCTGATTTCAAAATATATGACAAAACTACAGTATTCGAAACAGCATGGCCCTGGCATAAAAACAGACATACAGACCAGTGGAACAGAATAGAGAGGTCAGAAATAAATGGACACTTATACAGTCAACTGATATCTGATAAGGGGGCCAAGAAAACACAGTGGGAAAAGGACAATTTCTTCAATAACTGGTGTCGGGAAAATGGGATATTCATATGCAAAAGAACAAAATTGGACCTTAAAAACATGATACACAAAAATCAATTCAAAGTAAAGACTTAAAAAGTAAGACCTGAAACCATAAAACTCTTAGAAGAAAACAAGGAAAAAGAAAGGTCGTTGACATTGGTTTTGGCAATGATTTTTTTAAATATGACACCAAAAGCACAGGCAACAAAAGCAAAAATAAACGTGGATTACATCAAATTTAAAAGCTTCTGCACAACAAAGGAAACCACCAACAAAATGAAAAGACAATGTACTCTATGGGAGAAAATATTTGCAAACCATATACGATACACGATAAAATGTTAATATACAAAACATATAAGGAACTCCTACAATTCAATAGCAAAAAACCCCCCAAATAACCCAATTACAAAATGGACAAAAGACCTGAGTAGACATTTCTCCAAAGAAGACATATAAATATGTATCTGGCCAACAGATATATGAAAAATTATCAGGGAAATGCAAATCAAAATGACAGTGAGGTAGACTCACAACTGTTGGGAGGGCTATTATCAAAAAAATAAATAAGTGTGGCCAAGGATGTGTAGAAAAGGGAACCCTTTTACACTGTTGATGTGAATGTAAATTGGTGCAGCCATTATGGAAAACAGTATGGAGGTTCCTCAAAAGATTAAAAATAGAACCACCATATGATCCAACAATTCCACTTCTGGGTATATGTCCAAAGGAATTGAAATCAGGATCTTGAAGAGATATCTGCAGTCCCACGTTCACTGCAGCATTACTCACAACAGCCAAGACATAGAAGAAACTTAAATGTCCGTTGATAGATGAGTGGATAAAGAAAATGTGGTATTTAAATACAAAGGGGTGTTATTCAGCCATAAAAAAGGAAGAGATCTTGCCATTTTCAACAACATGGATGAACCTAGAAGACATTATGCTAAGTGAAATAAGCCAGACACTGAAGAACAAATACTACACAATACCATTTATATTACAAATCTAAAATAGTCAAATTCATAGAATCTGAGAGTAGAATGGTGGTTACCAGGGGCTGGAGGAGGGAGAATAATGAAGTGTTGATAAAGGGTACAGAGTTTCAGTTATTCACAATGAATAAGTCGTAGACATCTACTGTACACATAGTGCGTGTAGTTAGCGCTAGAGTTGTAAGTATAAAATTTGTACACTTAAAATTTTTGCTAAGGGAGTTCCCTGGTGGCCTAGTGGTTGGGATACGGCGCTGCCACTGGTGTGGCCCGGATTCAATCCCTGGTCGGGTAACTGAGATCCCACAAGCTGTGCAGTGTGGACAAAATATTAAAAAAAAATTTTTTTTTGTTAAGAGGGTAGATATTAAGTGTTGATTATGACAGGTAAGAGAGAGGATGGGAGGATATATTTATGGCATAGATTGTGGTGATGGTTTCACAGATGTATACTTACCTCCAAACTCATCAAGTTGTTTAATTTAAATATGTACAGCTTGGGACTTCCCTGGTGGTGCAGTGGTTAAGAATCTGCCTGCCAATGCAGGGGACACGGGTTCAAGCCCTGGTTCGGGAAGATCCCACATGCTTTGGAGCAATTAAGCCCGTGTGCCACAGCTACTGAGCATGTGCTCTAGAGCTCACGAGCCACAACTACTGAAGCCCACGTGCCTAGAGCCCATGCTCCGCAACAAGAGAAGCCACCATAATGAGAAGCCCACACACCGCAATGAAGAGTAGCCCCTGCTCTCTGCAACTAGAGAAAGCCACGCAAGTAACAAAGACCCGACGCAGCCAAAAATAAATAAATAAATAAGTACAACTTTTTGTGTGTCGTACCTTAATAAAGTAAGAAAGGAAACCATGTAACTTAAAGGAAAAAGAAATCACAGAACTACTTTTCCTGCATATGTGTTCATGGAAATTTTAATATACCAATTTCTAGTTCCCTGATATAATGAAATCCTACACTGAAAAAAATCCAGTTACTCACAATTATGTCTTGGATGACTAAACATTTTACCATTTTAAAATGAAATACAGTATTGCAAAAATAATTGTAGTGTTCTGAACAATTGTATTTTGGTAACTGTTGTACTCTGGTATCAGCAGAGATTAGGCAGATTTTAGCACAATTCTTTGTAATATTTAAGAACAAAATAACTAGCCATACCATTCTCCTTGTATCTTCATTGAAAGCCCACAATGTAATAGGGTTAGGGTTAGGGTTAGGGTATGGATAGGAAAAAAAATTGAAGTGGTAAGAGAATGAACTGTGTGGATATTTGGGGGAAGAGCATTCCAGGTAGAGGGAAACCAGGAAGTGCAAAGGCCCTGAGGCAGGCACATGCCTGGAAATTTCCAGGAACAGCTGAGTCCATCAAGGCTGGAGTAGGGTGAGGAGGAGAAATGTGGTAGGGGATTAAGTCAGAGAAGGAGTTGGGGACAGGTGAGTGGGTCGCGGTGGTTAGATTACCTAGGATCTCTTAGGCCTTTAGTTGGTATGAGATGGGAAACCATTGGAAGGTTTGAGCAGAGAGTGACATGGCCTGACTTGAGACTTAACATGCTCACTCTACCCGCCATGTTGAGGACAGACTAAGAGGAGGCGGGGGAAGCCAGAGCCCAGCAAGGAGGCTGGTGCTGTCATCCAGGTGAGAGGTCAGAGGTCATGGTGGCTTGGACCAGGGTGGTAGCAGTGGAGGCATATGAATGACTTAGGGATTGTCTGTACTGTGGCATAATTCTTTGCTCCCCTTCCTCTCCGTGTGTGTGACCTTGCATGTACTGCTGAGTGATATTTCTGGTCAGGAAGCAGTAGCGACACACACTCTAATCAGCCAAAGAGCTGCATTTGGGACAGTGGCTGGGTTGAGTCACTGTGGCTCTTCCAGAAGGGAAGAGAAAGGGGAGGACTCCCACAGCGGGGAGTGGGAGGGCCTCCTATACAGTAGGCAGGGCCTCCTACTGTACCCCATGCTGGGATTTAAGATAGAAAGACCCCAATAAACCCAGTTACTGGTTGTGAAGATGTGGCTGGATGGCGGTTTGGGGCTGCGGGCTTTCTCTCAAACCCTCCTGGAAGTTGGGATTTCCCCAGCTGACCCCAGAGGACTCATCATCTGGGTTAATCTGCCCATACCAGCAGAACAGTGCAGCTTCCAGTCATCAATGATTAATGTAAATATTTGTCCTTAGAAGCTGGATCACATGACCCTCAGGCGATGGCCTAACTTTT
This sequence comes from Neophocaena asiaeorientalis asiaeorientalis, assembly GCF_003031525.2. Lineage (NCBI taxonomy): Eukaryota > Metazoa > Chordata > Mammalia > Artiodactyla > Phocoenidae > Neophocaena > Neophocaena asiaeorientalis. The sequence goes on along the minus strand of NW_020173491.1, from coordinate 4,787,918 downwards.
AAGTGACTCGTATTCCCGGGGAACACCTCTGTCCCCGCGTTTCTACCTAAACGCAAACCTGGTCAGAGACGCCCAGTTGACTGCCCTCATCCTTAGTCACGTGGGCATATTCGAGGCTGGCCTTTTCCTCGACTGTGTTGCAGCCATCTAACAGCTTGAGTGTGGAGCCTTGGGGAGGGGGGTGCAGCAGTCGCCTGCTCATCCCAGCCCCGTTTCTCCTAATCCCTTCCCCCGTCCCCTCACTCCCCAGACCACCTCCAGCGGTGGACAGAATTGGTCAACCGTGCTCTGGGTCAGTGCTGGAAACGCCCCGTTCGCATTTCATCTCTTTAACTTCGGACTTTGGGTCCTAGAGTGTGCGGGAGGGTTCAGCTTCCCTTAGTCATTCATGTTTTAGGGAATGAAGATTCCGAGTTCTGGTTTTGATAGGGGTAGGAGGAGGGTAGTTGTAGAGGGATAAAGTCAAGTGCGAGAACCAACGGGGAGACGCTGGGGGTTAAAGGCATGAACTTTCTTAGGTGGGGCAGCCCTGGGGAATGGCTTCTGGGATAATACTTACAGCGTGTTTAAGGCGTCTTCAGTGAAAGATTCAGTAAAAACCTCTCTCTTGAACCCGTCCCTCATCTCTGGGTACTTAAACCCCTGGTGGAGATGCTGCCGTGCTTGAGACTATTAAGCATTTTGTGTAAGGGAAATATAATTCTTTTAGCTGTGGATTTTTTTCAGGAATGCAAGTGTAGGTGCAGGATTTTAAGAGCAGGAGTCTATTTAAAATGTACATATAATATTCTCTATGAGAAACATCCTTAGGTAAATTAATTCCTGCTTTGCTGCACGCATTCTTCCCATTGCCCACCAGAGGGCACTCGACCCTCCACCAGGAGGCGTTAAGGTCGACGTCCCCTTGGGTAATTTACTCGCCCTGCGCTTTCCCGGGCGTGGAGCCATATTAGACGCAGCAGGGCAAGGTTTGCCAGTTAGTGTCAATTGAAAGGGAAGGGCCATATAAATGGTGTCAGGAAAAACTGCTGCCTGTTACTGGGGAAATACAAATACATTCACATGAGCGCGTTAGGATATACAGTAACGGTCTCTGCCGTCACCTTTGTTTAGAGTCACATTGCCAAAGGAAGCAACAGTGCACCAGGCTTTAATATTCCTTCAAGCAGTCTTTATTTTCTCTGCTCTACACGTTAAGGAATGTTTGGTACCTTGTCATATCCAGAGAGAGGAAAAAAGTGAGCGTCGTTCAGGTTTACAGGGTACCCCTTAGTGGGGACCTGAGGCCCAGGCTTGGCTGCAGGTGGGATGTAACAAACGTTCAAGTGCAAAATGCATGACCATCGTCCTTCAGACGCCCGCCGGCCCCACTTCTCCTCGCTCACATTCGCTAACACAGCAACCACCCTTCTCCGCCTAGTGTCTTCCGAGCCGCATTCAGTTAATTTTTCAACTGGATTCAACGTGGCTGGCATTAAGTGCTCAGCAAGTGGCCATGAATAGCAAGTCCAATTTATGGTCTCATTGATTCCTGTGAGAACAAAGTCATTTACAGTAAGTCAGCCTTAAAAGTGGGAAGTAGCAAAGGCCAAATTATCCAACTGGAAACTTCAAAATTTACTACTGTTTACAGTGTCAGATAGTCAAGTAACTTGTGTCAGCACACACAATGTTTCTGTTTTTAATTGTTCATCCATCATCATTAGGATGCAATTCTATTACATCAATAGTTCAAGGAGTCAAAATAAGCTCCTCCCCCACGAAGTACTCCTGCCGGAAATGCTAAATCTAATCAAGTGTTCAGCCCTTACTGTATACAAGAAATACAGGGATAGATGATCAAGCTAAACAACATCACAGGAAATCCATCCTGGTCTGTTCAAGTGGTCCATGTTATGGGGGCGGAGGGAAGGATTGTTCTATAACAGAGACTAAAGCGACATCACAACCAAATGCAATGAATGGATCTTGATTGGATGGTGGTTTTGAAAAATAGTAACAATAAAAGCTTTTTTTATGCTGTGTGAAAATAAGGGCAATTTAAATTGGTGTAGGCATGCAATGAGGCTAGGAATTTAGACCATTTTCTCAGGTGTGTCAGTGGCCCTGTAGGTAGTGTAATGTCCTAGACCTTAGGAGATACATGCTGAAGTATCTAGGAGTGAAGTTCATGATGTCCCCAACTTACTTTTTTAAATTGAATTATAGTTGATTTTCACTATAAAAGTTTCAGGTGTACAACATATTCAACATTTTTATAGATTATATTCCACTTAAAGTGGTTACAAAATAGTGGCTATATTTCCCTGTGCTGCATAATACATCCTTGTTGTTTATTTAATTTATACATAGTAGTTTGTACCTCTTAATCCCCTACCCCTATCTTGCCTCCCCCTTTCCTCTCCCCACTGGTAACCACAGTTTGGTCTCTATATCTGTGAATCTGCTTCTGTTTTGTTATATTCATTCATTTGTTTTATTTTTTTTAATTCCACATGTAAGTGATATCATACAGTATTTTTCTTTCTCTGTCTGATGTAGTTCACTAAGCATAATACCCTCTAGGTCCATCCATGTTGTTGCAAATGGCAGAATTTCATTCTTTTTTATGGCTGAGTAATATTCCATTGTATATATATACACCACATCTTCTTTATCCATTCATCTGTTGATGGGCACTTGGACTGCTTCCATGTCTCGGCTATTGTAAATAATGCTGCCATGAACATTGGGGTGCATGTATCTTTTCAAATAGGTGTTTTCATTTTCTTCAGATATATACCCAGGAGTGGAGTTGCTGGATCATATGGTAGTTTTATATTTTCAGTTGTTTGAGGAACCTCCATACTGTTCTCCACAGTGGCTGCACCAATTTACATTCCCACCAACAGTGCCCTATGGTTTCCTTTTCTCCACATCTTTGCCAACATTTGTTATTTTTTGATGATAGCCATTCTAACAGGTGTGAGGTAATACCTTATGGTGGTTTTGATTTGCATTTCTCTGATGATTAGCGATGGTAAGCATATTTTCATGTGCCTGTTGGCCATCTGTAGATCTTCTTTGGAAAAATGTCTATTCAGGTCTTCTGCCCATCTTTTAATCAGGTTGTTTGTTTTTCTGATATTGAGTTGTATGAGTTGTTTATATATTTTGGATATTAACCCCTTGTCCATCTCATCTACAAATATTTTCTCCCATTGAGTATGTTGCCTTTTGTTTTCTTGATGGTTTCCTTTGATGAGCAAAAGCTTTCAAATATAACAAATTCAGGACCCATTCATTTAGTTTTGCTTTTGTTTCTTTTGCCTTAAGAGACAGATCCAAAAAATTATTGCTACAATTTACGTCAAAGAGTGTTCTGCCTATGTTCTCTTCTAGGAGTTTTATGGTTTCACGTCTTACATTTAGGTCTTTAATCCATTTTGAGTTTATTTTTGTATATGGTGTGAGAAAGTGTTCTAATATCAGTCTTTTACATGTAGCTGCCCAGTTTTCCCAGCACCACATATTGAAGAGATTGTCTTTTCTCCAGTGTGTATTCTTGCCCCCTTTGTCATAGATTAATTGACTGTAAGTGTGTGGGTTTATTTATGGGCTCTCTATTCTGTCCCATTGATCTATGTGTCTGTTTTTGTGCCAGTAACATGCTGTTTTGATTACTGTAGCTTTGTTGTATAGTCTGAAGTCAGGGAGCATGATACCTCCAGCTATCTTCTTTTTTCTAACAATTGTTTTGGCAATTTGGAGTCTTTTGTGGTTCCATATAAATTTTAGGATTATTTGTCCAGTTCTGTGGAAAACGTCATGGGTATTTTGATAGAGATTGCATTAAATCTGTCGATTGCTTTGGATAGTATAGACATTTTAACAATATTAATTCCTCCAATCCATGAGTGTGGAATAGCTTTCCATTTCTTTGTATCATCTTCAATTCCCTTCATCAATGTTTTATAGTTTTCAGAGTATAGGTCTTTCACCTTCTTCGTCAAGTTTATTCCTATGTACTTTATCCTTTTTGATGTGATTTTAAATGGGAACTCCATCCATTTTTTCTTTGTTTGTTTGTTTTAGTTGCATGTTGTTTAGTCTCCACATGTTTGTGTTTTTCCCATTTGTCTTCCTGTAATTTATTTCTAGCTTCATACCATTGTGGTATTAAAAAAATGCTTGATATAATTTCTATCCTCTTAAATTTGTTGAAACTTGTTTTGTGGCCTAGCATGTGATCTATCCTGGAGAACTTTCCATGTGCACTTTAAAAGAATGTGTATTCTGCTGTTTGGGGATGGAATGTCCTGTAGATATCTATCAAGTCCAACTGGTCTAATGTTTCATTTAAGACCACTGTTTCCTTATTGATTTTATGTCTGGATCATCTGTCCATTGGGATGTTAAAGACCTCTACTATTTTTGTATTATTGTCAATTTCTCCCTTGATATATGTTAATATTTGCTTTACACATTTAGGTGCTCCTGTATTAGATGTACATATGTTAATAAGTATTATATCCTTTTCTTGTATTGATCCCTTCATCATTCCATAATGACCTTCTTTGTCTTTTGTTATAGAATTTGTTTTAAAGTCTATTTTGTCTGATATGTGTATTGCTACCCCCACTGTCTTATTGTTTCCGTTTGCATGAAATATATTTTCCCATCCCCTCACTTTCAGTCTGTGTGTGTCTTTAGCTCCAAAATGAGTCTCTTTGTAAGCAACGTATAGATTTGTCTAGGTTTTTTATCCATTAAGCCATCCTATGTCTTTTGACTGGAGCATTTCAGTCCATTGACACAGTGATTATTGATAGTCATGTACTTATTGCCCTTTTTGTTACTTGTTTTCTGGTTGTTTTTGTAGTTCCTCTCTATTCTTTTCTACTTTTAGTTTCTTCCCTTGTGGTCTGATGATTTTCTTTAGTGGTATGCTTGTGTTACTTTCTTTCTAGTTTTTGTGTATCTATTGTAGGGCTTTTTTAAAGTTAATTTTTATTGGAGTATAGTTAATTTACAATTTTGTGTTAGTTTCTGCCATACAGCAAAGTGACTCATTTATACAAATACATATATACACTCTTTTTCAGATTATTTTCCCATACAGGTCATTACAGAGTATTGAGTAGAGTTCCCTGTGGTATACAGTGGGTTCTAATTAGTTATCTATTTTATATATAGTAGTGTGTATATGTTAATCCCAATCTCCCAGCTTATCCCTCCCCCCCCCTTGATAACCATGTTTATTTTCTACATCAGTGACTCTATTTCTGCTTTGTAAATAAGTTCATTTGTACCATTTTTGTTTTAGATTCCACATATAAGTGATATATGATATTTGTCTTTGTCTATCTTACTTTACTCAGTATGACAATCTCTAGGTCCATCCATGTCGCTGCAAATGGCATTATTTCATCCTCTTTTATGGCTGTGTAATATTCCACTGTATGTATGTACCACATCTTCTTTATGTCCATCGATGGACATTTAGGTGGCTTCCATGTCTTGGCTATTGTAAATAGTGCTGCAACGAACACTGGGGTGCATGTATCTTTTCGAATTATGGTTTTCTCTGGATATATGCCCAGGAGTGGGATTGCTGGATCATATGGTAGCTCTATTTTTAGTTTTTTAGGAACCTCCATACTGTTCTCCATAGTGGCTGTACCAATATACATTCCCGCCAACAGTGTACAAGGGTTCCCTTTTCTCCACACCCTCTCCAGCATTTATTGTTTGTAGATTTTTTTTTGGTAGATTATTTTCATGATGGCCATTCTGACTGGTGTGAGGTGATACCTCATTATACTTTTGATTTGCATTTCTCTAATAATTAGTGATGTTGAGCATCTTTTCATGTGCTTTTTGGTCATCTGTATGTCTTCTTTGGAGAAATCTCTACTTAGATCTTAGGACCATTTTTTGATTGGGTTGTTTGTTTTTTTGATATCGAGCTGCATGAGCTGTTTGTATATTTTGGAGATTAATGCCTTGTCAGTCTCTTCATTTGAAAGCATTTTCTCCCACTATGTGGGTTGTCTTTTCATGTTGTTTATGGTTTCCTTTGCTGTGCAGGAGCTTTTGAGTTTAATTAAGTCCCATTTGTTTACTTTTGTTTTTCTATTGTATGTTTTTGATTTGTGGTTTACCGTGTGTTTCATATATGTTGACCTAAAACTATATCTACTTGTTTAAGCACATTCATTTAAGTTCAAGCACATTCCAAAAGATCTACACTTTTTGCTCCCCTCCCAAACATTTTGTGTTTTTGATGTCATATTTTACATCTTTATGTTTATCCCTTTACTGATTATTGTAGTTATAATTGATTTTACAATATTTTGTCTTTCAATCTTTGTACTAGCTTATTTAAGAGGTTGATCCTTTACTATATATTTGCCTTTACTAGTGGGATTTTTCCTTTCCTATACTTACTTCTTGTTATAGCCCTTTCTTTTATACTTAAAGAAGAGCCTTATTATTTCTTTTAAGGTAGATTTAGTATTGATGAGCTCTTTTAGTTTTCACTTGTCTGAGAAGCTCTTTATCTCTCCTTCAATTCTAAATGATATTATTGCTAGGCTAGGTTGCAGGATTTTCCCTTCTAGCCCTTTGAATATATGTCACTCCCTTCCAGCCTGCAAAGTTTCTGCAGAGAAAATCATTTATAGCTTTATGTGGAGGTTCCCTTATATATGACTCTTTGTCCTCTTGCTGCCTTTAGAATTCTCTGTATTTAACTTTTGCTATTTTAATTATGATATGTCTTGGTGTGGGTGTGTTTGGCTTCATCTTGTTTGGGAACCTCTGTGCTTCCTGTACTTGCATATCTGTTTCCTTCTTCAGGTTTAGAAAGTTTTCAGCCATAATTTCATCAAATACATTTTTGACCCCTTTCTCCAGGGTGTTCTGGCAGCTATCACCTTGGTAGGAGGTGGGGCTGGAGATGAAGGGGCTAGAGCCAGCACCAAGTGTGAGCCAGGGCTTCTCCTCTGTTCAGTGGCCAACACCACTATTTTGAGGGTGGAGGCAAGTTCCAAGTTGCTGGAGCAGAAGCCCTGACAGTCAGGTCTGACCTGGCTCTGTTCCCTTTAAGGGTGTGCTCTCCTCCCACCCCAGCACTGGCTCCCCTGTCCCAGAGGCGAGCAGTGTTGGAGCCAGAGGGGCTGGTGCTGGTGCTTGGCCTGGGTCTGGGTACAGCTGTGGTGGTCCTGGTTGCAGTCAGGGTCCCTGATCGCTTCTGATGTACTGTCTCCATGAGCACCCATAGTGGCTGCCCCCACCCCACTCAGAGGCCACTCTGAGTCAGAGCCACCTTTGTTCCTCACAACGGAGCTCTCCCCTTGGCCCCTGAAGCCCTCACTGTAGTGTGGAGCTGTTCTGCAGAGCAGGCAGGGCTGGTGTAGGCACTCACCTCAGGCTGGGTTGAGTGCCAGGGTGGTTGCAAGAACCCAGCATCCCAGGCAGTTTCAGTCTGCCCTTTCCCCGCTGTCTGGGGAGTAAGCAAGCATTTATGCATGCCTCACAGGTGGAGTCCAGGCTTCCTACAGTCCTCCTGTTAGTCCTACCAGCCTTCCAGCCAGCCAAGTGGACGCCTTTCCTGGAGTCAGATCCCCCGGGGCTGGTGTGGCCAGTATGTGGCTCAAAGTGCTTACTCCCCAGGGAGGAACTCCGCCTGTGTTAAAGGAGTCCGAGGGAATTCCTCTGAGTCCCCTCCCAGGGGCACAGGCCCCGACCTGATGGCTTCCCTTCCCTTCCTACCCAATTCCGTGTGGAACTTTCTTTCAGCCTTGGTTATACAAGAGTCTTTCTGCCAGTCTCCAGTTGGTCTTCAGTGAGAATTTCTCCACATGTAGATGTATTTGATGTGTTCGTGGGGGGAAGTGAGTTCCCCATCCTCCTTCTCTGCCATCTTGTCTCTCTCTGCAACTTCTTTTGAAATGATTCAGGAATAGAAAAGTAGACAGGGAAAGGAAATATATCAAAACGATTATACCATTAAACGTTGTTGAAACTGGGTGATGAGTATAAGATGGTCATTGTACTCTACTTTTCTGTATGACTGAAAATTTTTACATTAAAAAGTTGGAATAAATGATGGTGACAATGTCATTTGCTTTGGGTAGCAGACTCTCAAAATCATTGGGACTTCTTGTCTTCCACAAATCACTATTTACCTGTGTAAGAAAGGAAGGTGTCTATGTCAGGAACAGTGTCCTACCCGCAGCAGACCCTGAATTATTTATCAATGAATGAATATTTCTTTCTCTCTTTTTGGTTTTCCCTTTCTAAATCTGCCACTCTAGTTAAAGCTAACCTTAAGCCTTTATCATCTTTCCAAATGCTTTAAAACTGCAGAGTGAGGTGATTTTGCAAAGAATGCCAATTAAAGAGAAGATAGCTCTTGTGGCTGGTGGAATAGTTAGCAGCATGCCGAGAGTGGGTGGTTATTTGTAGTGTCATGCCATGTTCAAAGTACTGTTTGATTGTGTTCTGTTTTGGTTTTTTTAAGTATTCTATTTATTTTGGCTGTGCTGGGTCTCAGTTGTGGCACCCAGGATGTTCGTTGCAGCACGCGGGATCTTTTAGTTGTGGCACGCGGGCTTCTTAGTTGTGGCATTTAAACTCTTAGCTGCGGCAGGAATGCGGGATCTAGTTCCCCGACCAGGGATCAAACGTGGGTCACCTGCATTGGGAGCATGGGGTCTTACCCACCAGACCACCAGGAGAGTCCCCAAAGCGCTGTTTGTTTATAAAAGAAAATCAATTCTATTCTGGCCCTCTATGAGCTGCAATGTTGTATACTGGTTGCCTTTCCTTAAGGCATAAATACAGTGGTCCATCGGCTACTCTGATTTAGACTTAAAATACTGTATTCTGTAAAATTCATCCTTTCATCTGTCTATCCAATCATCCAACCATCCACTCACTAATTTATTCAAGAACCAAGAGTTACAGGAACTAGGTCGGGGAAGAAAATGTGACACACCCCAAAACTGGAAGCCCATTCGTGATGTTATAAGCAAGAATTATAACGATCAGTGAGGATGTAGAAAGGATAAAAGCCACATCATCCTCTATAGCAGTGTTTCTCAAACTTCAATCATTGACAAAAATTCATGATTTCTGCCATATCTGAGGATCATTAACTGTAATACTTAATATCCTCTCTTAAATTCATTCACTTAAAAAAAAAAACAACTTAAATGCCTACTGTGGTCTCATCCTAGACATTACTATCCATAAAGTCATGGTTGTGATGTGTTGTTGAATTTTTCTCTGATGTATTAAAATAAATGCATAGCTATACAATCATCACATGTATCTTTAACAATGGGTGTAATCAGTGATACACATACCATACTATATAGGAATCTACCTTTCAGAAAAGGATTTAGGAGGCAAATGAATTGAGCTTAACGTACTGGCTCATATGTGTCCACATGTATGAAACACATATACATTCCAACTAACCATCATTTGGTCCCTTCCTTCTGTTCAGGCCTTCCTTTAGTAGTAAATCAGTGATCTAAACTGCTTTGTACAGTTAATTTCCCAAAGACCAAAAGAAGAATGGATTCAATGAATATTTTGCTGATTAGAAAATGAGCACGAGTCCTGAATACTCATACAGATCACACGTCTACTAAGTCCTGATGCAAGAAGAATTCATCTTTTTTTAAAAATTTATTTTCTATTTTTTTTTTTTTTTGCTGCACGGCACGTGGGATCCTAGTTCCCCAACCAGGGATTGAACCTGCGCCCCCTGCATTGGGAGCGCAGAGTCCTAACCACTGGACTGCCAGGGAAGTCCCAAGAATTCATCTTTTTTTTTTTTTTTTTAACATCTCTTGGTAGCATCTTTAGGATTCTCTATGTATAGCATCATGTCATCTGCAAACAGTGACAGTTTTACTTCTTTTCCGATTTGGATTCCTTTTATTTCCTTTTCTTCTCTGATTTCTGTGGCTAAAACTTCCAAAACTATATTGAATAAGAGTGGTGAGAGTGTGCAGCCTTGTCTTGTTCCTGATCTTAGTGGAAATGCTTTCAGTTTTTCACCATTGAGGATGATGTTGGCTGTGGGTTTGTCATATATGGCCTTTATTATGTCAAGGAAAGTTCCCTCTATGCAGAATTCATCTTTTGACAGAAATATCAGATATGCTTCCAAAACTTACAATAATGAATGTAATATGAAGTGATTAAAAATGTTTTACAGGTAATGTTTAGGGCCAGTAGTTTTCTTTTTCTTAGTACTTTATATTTTAGTCTTAAAGAAATGGTACCTCAAGGCTGCCTCCTCATTTCCGTTTAAATAAATCATCCTTATTTTCATAATGAGGTCCTTTCTTGGTGCAGAGCTGGGGGCACGCAGGTAGGCAGGTGTTTTAAATATACTTTAGTTGCTTCTGTCCTTCATTTGTCAAGTATTTGTTGCATATCTACTATATCCAGGCATTGGACTGGATGCTGCGGAGACCAGAAAGAATGAAACAGACATGGTTCCTGCCTGGTGGAGCTTACTATATAGTATGGAGATAGCTACTAATAAGTCATCTCTCAAATAGACAGAAAATTGCCATGAGGAAGTGGTGTTTGAGCAGAGGTCTGTGTAGGAGGAGAGAAAAGAAAGGTCCAGGAAAAGGGAACATCCAGTGCAAAGGCCCCCTCTTGCGGTGGGGCAGAGAGGGAGAGCATCACACCTCCAAGGAATTAAAAGGATGTAAGTGGTTGGAACCTGGGGCCTGTGGGGCTGGACAGGTGTTGGCCCTGCCATGCTGGGCCCTCGGTGATGGTAAGGAGTTTGGTCTTTGTCCCAAGAGCAACAGGAAACCACTGAAGGGTGGGGCTCCTCAACAAAAATCAAGGCTCTGTTAGCAATGAAGAAGGGGGAAATGGTTACCAGGTACGCAAGCAACAGTACTTACAGAAACACCCCAAATGTTGCCTATCCCAAAAAGAACTATTTCCCCATCTCCCCCACCCTCGTAAACAGTATGGCTTACTGTTTCTCATCTCAGTGAGTGGCCTCACTATTCACCCAGTAGCTCAAGTCAAAATCTAGGCTCCATCCATGATACTCCCCCTTGTCTTCAACCCCTTACCCTCCATATCTAATCCATGGCCAAGTCCTGTCCATTCTACCTCTTAAATATCTGAACTCATTCGCTTCTCCATCTCCACCGTCAAATTCATGCAATGGTGTCTTGCTGAGCCACCGCAGTGGTTTCCCACACGCTCTTGTATTTGCACAATCTGTTCTCCATACAAAGTGGCCTTTTCAAACTACAAATCCAATCATATCACTTCTCTGTCTGAAGGCCAGGGATCTGGGGTATATCTTGCTGAGTCCTAGCCAATCATGGCAGACTCATTCCACCTGCCCTTGACTGGTTTCATTGAGGGCAGAGACCCAGTGACTCATTTCTGGTAAGCACCGCTTGGGGGGAGCTTCTGGGAAAGGGTTTCTTGTTCTTCGAAAAAGACCTTTGGGAGAAACGGATGCTTTTTATTTTGCTAGACATTGTCACATCTAGGTGTGTCTGGAATGGCAGCAGCCATCTTGCGACCAGCCTGAAAGCAGTGCCTAAAGCCCAGAGTGCCACCCCTGGAACCTGCCCTACATGTGAGGCAAACCCCCTGGCTATGCAAGCCGATTTGAGTTGGGTTTTCTGGCATGTGCGGCTGTAAGGATTCTGATATGTGTCTGAAGCGTCTGGTGCCAAATGGGCAGTTGGATACGTGCAGCTGAAGCTCAGTGGAGAGGTCCGAGCTGGAGAAATATATGTGAGTCCTTGGTGAAGCTGAGGGAAGGGATAGATTTCCAAGGAGGAGGGTAGAAGGTGAGATCAGAAAAAAGTTTAGGAGAGGATGAGACTGCCAAGAAGTTTAGGAGGGATTGGGTCAGAGAGAGGTGCCAAGGGAGACCACCTGTGGCCAGGAGAAAGGATTTCCTGTTTATCTTCCTCTTTATATTGATTGAGACTAATATTAAGGAAGGGCATTATAACATTCCTAAGTGTATTCAAACTGGACAAAAGGAAGTGGCTCAGGAATGTTTTCGCTAGAGGAGGAAGTTGGATTTCAGAACCAACCCTTGGGATTAGGGGAGTTTGGCTGTCTGCCATTTTACAAGGAGGTCATTTTACCAGAATTTCAAAGGCAACCAAAAATTGAACAAACAACCTGATCAGGGTATACTCCTCCTCTTCTGAGTGTAAGATACTGAGTTAGGTGGAGATTGGAAGGGCATCCCGAGAGGAGGCACCATCGTAATAAAAGGCTCGGAGGGTGTAAGCCAAGAGCATCCGTCACAGAATGAGGCTGGAGAAAAACGTGGGAAATGAGACGGGAATATGGTCAGCATAGGGTGTGCCTTGTAAATCAGGCTAAGTTTACATTTTATTCAGTCTGAAACGGTTCCCGTGGAAGGTTTTTGAACAGTGAGGAGTTAGATGTGGTAAAGGTGTTCCGGATCACCTTTGATAGGTTAAAAAAAAAAAAAATCAGAGGACCAGGCGCTACGTTACCATGAGAGGTTCTCAAACTTCAGTCCGTACCAAAGTTACCAGAGGAATTTGTGAAAAATGTAAATTCCTGGTACTCACCACCCCCCGGATTGGGATTCTATAGGTTGGGTCCGATACGTACACTTTTTAAAAAGCCTTCTGGCAGCGCTACTGCCAAGGGATGAGTTGGGAGTTTAGCTCCCATCCTCTGCATCCCTTCGCTCCTCCATTCTTTGACACAGAAAATGGGCGTTTCTCAATGTTACACCAGAAGTTCTTACAGGGTCTATCAACCTGACAGCGGCCCCAGCCCCTCCCACGTCGGGCGGACCCGACGTGGCGGTCTCGGGCCCCGCAGCGACGCCAGGGACTGAGGACCGAGCAGGGGCGGGCACCAGGCGGTCGGGCGGCGACCCGGCCCCTCTCTCGGATTCCTGCCCCAAGCCCGGCCCCGCCCTGCCTCGGGTTTGGAAAACCCGCAGCCCTAGCCTGCCTGAACAACAGCGGTGGCCACGCACAAACCTGTGGGCGGGTCTCCATGGTGACTGGCGGACGCTGTGACCAATTATGTACCGGCGTTTGTTTCCGCCCCATCGCTCCCCCGGGGCCGATACTTCCGTGACTGACAGTTCCCTCTGGACGCTGTTACGTAAGGGGAGGGTCAAGTGCGGCCCCACCCGAACCGAGCAGATTTGATTGGCAGGACCTAGTGCCACCGCCCCAACGCCCCCGGAAGAACGTCCTTGACGGACAGGTATAGGAGCCACTCGGCGCCGCGAGGCTGGGCGGAAGCGTCCGGGCCCAAGGGAGGGGGGCAGGGGGCGGAGCCGGAGGCTGGGAGCCGGGCTGGGCGGGGCGGGGAGTAGGTAGGGGCTGGGCTGGCTCTGCGGCCAGAGATGCTGAGGGGCCGCGACGGCGCTCTGCAGCTGGGAGCACTGCATTAAAAACACCGAAGTGGGGTGCGCTGCCAGGCCGGTGGTAGGTACGCGAGGGCTGTCGAGTCCTCAAACGCGGACCGCCAGCGTCCTCGGGGCCGGCATTTGTATACCCTACCAGGGGCCCTCGACTCGGTAGCGACGGCGGCCGCACTGGGACACGGGGGCGGGGCTGGGCACCTGTCCGCGTTCGTAGGCACCTGCTGCACCGGCCGCCGCGGGGCCCGGGGCCTGGCGCTGGGGGCTGCCCGGGAGCGTGGCCGGGCCGGCCCGAGGAGGGGAGGTGGGCCGGACCTGTTTGCCCTGTCCGGGGCCCACACTCCTCGGCCCCCTCCCCACTCCCGGCTCTGTCCCCGCTCCCAGGTTGACGGGGGCGTCCGAGGCTCGCAGCCCCCCACCAGAGGGTCTCGCGGGCCTGGCCGGCCGCGAGCTATCTGCGAGGTCGGGATTTGGCTCCTGCCTTGCATCATCCCGAGACAGGTTTGTCCAGATTCCCTGCGTGTGCGGAGATGGGTTTCCGCCCCGGGCGCGGGTGCACGTCCTGGCTGTCCCCGGAGAGACGGGGCCGAGGCTGTTTTCATCTTTTCCCTGGGCCCTGCTCCGTCGCCTCTTAACATGGAATTTAAGGCTGTTCGGGGTGATGTGCCTATTTAGGAACTCTGGTACATAGGAGGTAAGCACCGCCCGTCTCTTAAGTTTTGGCTCAGGACAGGTGCGGATCATTCTTATAGGGCCGAGCTACGACTTCTCAGCTGTATGATATAAAGAGAGACAATCATGTGTTGTTTGTACGACCAGACCAGCAGAAATTCTAAAGTTGTTTCGGAATGAGTAGGACGTGCCTTGTGTTTTCTTCCATCTATGTCACTCCTGTTGGAAAAATGCTGTACTGTGCCTGGGTAAAGTAGATAGCTATTAAAGAGTGTAGTTGCTCATGAAAAGCGTGCTACAATTTCTCGATTATGTCGTCGCTGGAAACAAAGGCAGCAGTAGACAATACCTCCTTCTTAAAGACAGGAGGAACTGGGGCTAAGTTTTATTTGATTCTTAAGGGCAAGGTCATAGAATCTTTACGTGTTAGACTTGGAAGGGACCTTACAGGTGACTGATCCACCCCAGTAAATTTACATGGTGGTGAGCGCTGTATCCCAGGGGGACAGGATTCCCTGTCAAATCAGGTCTGTTCGAGATGATGGTTGGGTGCTGCACGATACTCTGGATCTGAAAACCAGTGTTGCTCTTATTTGCACCAAACAGGAACATACACACCCACATAGTTTTGATGTCCCAGCCATTTGGGCTTGTATCATAGTTACCTTTAAAGGCAGATTTGCAGGGAGCTCTCAGCAATAAGTTGCTGCTTACTGGATGTAAGTCATCAGGTAGGTGGGAGAACCAGAATCCTCATTACTTGGATTCAATTATTGGGTGGCATTGTATCTTGGAAAGCAAAGCAGCAGTAATGGGCACTGGTAGGGTATGGGACCCACCTGTGGATGTCATAGGCTCGGCAGAAAACAAATTTTTGCTGATTAGGGACACCTGGTACGTGCTTCTCTAATGATTTGCTTCTTACAAATTTTGTAAAATGTTGCTTTAACTTTTTACCCTTTTCACCTTCAGCTGGTTGACTGGTGCAAGTAGGAATTTAGCAGAGCTCTGTTTTAAACATGACCAAGCCTGGGGGAAGTCACCAGAGCAGACAAATTACTGTTCTTACGCTCCGCTTGCTGCTTGTCCTTTGCCTCTTCCTTTATATTTTTAGTAAATGACCCACTGACTTTGTGACTTTTGAAACATGCTTTCTTATCCACTTCGCATAATCCTGCTGTTTCCACACTTGAAGCAGTTGGAAAAGGTCGTTTTTTGTTTGTTTTGTGGATGGTCCAGACAGGACCCAGGTCTCCCTCCCCCTCTGTCTCGTATGCTCTGCCTTTGGTTGCTAGTTTTGTTGGAGAGAATCATTCTGTACTTAAGACACTCTCAAATCAGCTCCCTTGGATCTTTAATTGCCATAACCCTGAGAACTGTGATAGACCTTTTGTGTCAGTGGGTACAGTGCATTCTGAACCTGGCTTTCCCAGTAGTTAAATGCCTAGACATTATGCTAGTAGCAGCTGCTGTAGTCCATATCTTTTGCACTTCTGGCACCAGAGCTGAACTGTGTCACTGAATATTCTGAATCCTGGCCAAGGACTTGGTACACAGATTCCTGTCGGCATTTAAAGATGGGAAAGAAATTGGAGTCAGGAGAGGGAGGGGGTATAGAAGGAAACTATTTCTAAAGATTTTTCCCCCTAGGTTTTTATAACTACATGTTATATAACATTATACTGTATTTCTGCTTAGAGATACAGATTTAGTTCTTAACTATTTCAGAAGTCTTAACTGTTGGTGTTGGTCTGTTTCTCTGTTTTCCCATCTCATTTTAAGGTAAAGTGAATTCTGCGGACGGAAGAGTTTGATGACACAGACCACTGAATTTCTTTGTTTGGAGTACACGTTATGAACCCTTTCTGGAGCATGTCTACAAGCTCCGTACGCAAAGTAGGTATAGTTGATAAATTTACTGAGGAAACCCATTTGTGTCAGAACAGAGGCCAAAATAATTCATACCAAGGTTGCCTACAATCTTAACAAAATGACCTTGTTTTTCTAGTTTAGGTTTTACTTTTGGGAAACAATTATTTGGTTGATTAAAGTCAGTTTCTGAGACCAAGATCACATCTCAAATAGAAATCATTCTAGTAATCAAAATGCTGTTATTTTGACTTAGGTTATATTTACACATGATGAAATTTGTGACACTTTATTGTAGCAGTCTTTTGACAAACTGCAAGATTTCATGGTTAGAGAAGTGTTGGGCAAGACCAGTCCAATATGGTCAAGTCAGGCTTGAGAGCACTGGTTTAAGTTTTCTAAATAAAATACATTTTAGGGAAGCTTAAAATACACAAACAAAAAGAAAATGAATGTCACCCATAATTCCACGTGTAAGAGAACACCACTATTAATCTTTTTTCCTGTACACGATGCTGTGTACGCTTTTAATACAGCTAATTCAGGCTTTGACTGCACTTGAGCCGAGGAGATGCCTATGAGACGATAGTTTAGTCTCTGACTCATTTACCCCTCTGTCTTTGACTAAGAATGACAGTTTATACTGATGATAGTCCAAATGTGCAAATGTGTCCATTAGGGACAAGATCAAAATCAGACCCATGCAAGTGAGAGAATAGCTTCATTCTTAGTTTCTAACCGAAGTGGTGACATCAGGTAGTGACTGCTTTCAGTCCTCTATACTATTTATTTTGAGATGCTTAGCACCCGACTTTCTACAGCTAAATGCTAGGGGACCTTTCTAGTCTTGTCTAATTGTGTAGTAACCCCTTGTCCTCTTTCTGGGGTCACCGGGAGAAACCATTTCTTTCTCCGTTTCAAGTAAATCCTGTAAATATTGGCCTTATTGTCTTTATAGGATGCAGCTGATGAATGAATTGTCTTATGATTTAGCCTTGCTTCAGCTTTGCTCTGCTCTCTGTAATAGCCTGCCTGCTCAACAGACTTTCAGGTCATCTTGATCATGTTGCTAGGATGTCCTTGTAAAAGAGTAATTCCAGCTTTTCAGTCAAAGACTAAAGGACATCACATGTAGTCTTGTGATTTAAGAATCATCCTAACAAATGTTCTCACCGCTTCATCTTGAATAGCGATCTGATGGTGAAGAAAAGACATTAACAGGAGATGTGAAAACCAGTCCTCCACGCACTGCTCCAAAGAAACAGCTGCCTTCTATTCCCAAAAATGCTTTGCCCATAACCAAGCCTTCATCTCCTGCCCCGGCAACACAGTCAGCAAATGGCACGCATGCTTCTTACGGACCTTTCTACCTGGAATACTCCCTTCTTGCGGAATTGTAAGTTCTGAAACTAACTGGTTAACTTTTGAATGACCCTTGAAGGTGAAGAATGAAACTTATTCTGAAGGACTCAGTAAATAGCAGCCATTTAATCTTAAAGCTCAAACCCATCCCCCTCCAGTATTAGCCTTAATGTATATAGGATGGACTCTTGCTAGCAATATAACCTTTCTTCACCAAGGCCTAAGTGGTGTTATATAAATATCCTCTTCTAAAAGTAATGATTCTTATTGAGAGCTTGGCTAAGTAAGATTTAAAGGCAAATGTGTGCTTTAATTTCCATGTCTGTTTTGGAGAGCAAGAGGAGGGGGAAACAGATTTATTAAGCATCCAGGAACTTAATTTTGGTCTACCTTTATATGAGGTGAGGAATTCACCTCTGAAGAGGTTGTTGTAGAGGGTGGGACAGTGGGAGGGTGGCGATCTATTCTTTCTTGGGTCAAACCCAGCTGGAGGTTTGTGCTCCATTCTGGTGATCACCCTGTAAGAGGCATCTATCCTGACAGACTGAGGAGAGGGTCCCCAAAAGAGATGGTCCCAGGAGGAGATGGTCCCAGTAGGCGGAGGTCAGGAAGCCTGACCATGGCAGTCAGCAGTTGAAGGAACGGGAACCACTGACTTGGAGAAAACCTGGAAAGTACTTATTAAAGCTGTCTTCACCTGAAGGTCCGTCATTAGAAAGGGGATTTGACTTATTCTGTATGACCCCCAGGGGCAGAACTAGGCCATTATGGGGAAGTTTTAAAGATTTGGGCTCCATGTAAGTAAGAACTTGACTAGTCACAGAAGTCAGAAACTGGACTGAAGTTGCACGTATCAGTAGAGTGTGAGGAGATGGGCACTTCTGCAGCGTCTAGTAGTGGTGCCACAGTGCTTGGCCCATCAGAGGGGCTCAAATAGTGATTGAGTGCAGATGGCATTTGATTTGCTCATTTGTTATATGGGCAGAACGTCTGGAGAATTAATTCTGAATTTCAGTCATGTAAAACTTCCTTTGTACATGAAGTTTAATTTTAAAAGCATCCTCCAGCCGTCCCTCACTGTGCTAACGTTGTAATGGTCAGAGGGTCTGAGGCCGCAGTGTAAACGGCGAGTGTGATTTGGTAGCACAGGTCCCTTTAGCTTTATAATGGAAGCCTGTGTTTGAGGCGAGGCAGTGAGTTGGACAGGCTTCTATTGTGGCATTAAATCTGCTGTCTGTATTAGGACACAAAATTGCCTTTTTGGCAAACCTCACTGTAGTAGATCCATCTGTCAACCATGCTGCTGTTGACATGCTGAATTATATGAGTTAAAAATGGAATAACTACTTTAAAATGATTGAAATATAAGTGTGGTAGCACACAGGTCATAAATAAAAACAGTCAGCTGAGGTCCAACAAGCTGCTTTGCAGTAACATTCAGGATTGGCAGGTTAATGTGTCTTAAGACCCTCAGTCAACATTGTTCTTTTCAAGGTCTGGTCACAGTGTTACTTGTTTAGGCTCATAGCTCAGCTAAAAAAGGAACAGAGCAGAATGGCTGTCAGGTGACCAGGTCCCAGAAGAGCCAGTGCAGCCTCTGTCTTCCCTTGTTTCAGCACCCACCGTTTCCCACGCCACGGCCCACAGAGTTCAAGTGTCTGAGTTGGGGGTAAATTCAGGAGCAGAGTACAGTGTGAGCGCCTCAGGCTGCCTGCCTTCTACCAGGAACACTGCCACACCGACTGGTGTTCAAACTTAAAATGACCCCCAAATGAGGGTAATTCCATGGGATTTTAATGTCTTAATTACCTAAAGTTGTATTTTAAAAAGTCTTTTAAATGTGTGTGGGTAAGATGTGTTGTTCGTGGTCACAAAAGCAATAATCGTACAGATACTCGCACTGACCTAAAATGTGATGTCCAGAATTACCTACAGGTTGGTTTCCAAGATGGTGTTTTGGGGAAGCTGATTTCTGGGTGGAAAACCTGATTGTGTATCCCTGTTCGGCTTTAATTTCTTAATCTGGGGCCCTTATTTGGCTGTGTTTCTCTGTCAGCATGTGTTATGAAACCAGTAAACAGGCAGCAGTCAGGGCCAGGTGAGAGATTGTGATGACTCTGTCTGTATGGTTAGAGTGTCAGCTGCCCTTCGAGGGACTATTCCTTCTTTCAGAAAATGAACGTGGGTGGTTTGGTCTGTATGTCGTTTCCATCCGTGCAATCTCACTATTCTGCTGCTTCTGTTTTAGTACCTTGGTTGTGAAGCAGAAGTTACCTGGTGTCTATGTGCAGCCATCTTATCGATCTGCATTAAGTAAGAAGGATTCGCTCTTTCTATAGCATATTTGGTTCCTCTGACACAAACTTAGCCCGTAACTGTTTTTATTTTTTCCTACAGTGTGGTTTGGAGTAATATTCATACGGCATGGACTTTATCAAGATGGTGTATTTAAGTTTACAGTTTACATCCCCGATAACTACCCAGATGGTGACTGTCCAGTAAGTTGGGGATACGGTCTGGCTTCTTTTCTTTCTTGGACCCTCCTCACCCTCCTTACTGCAGGAAGAGGGTTTAAGGGACTTTAAAGATTTCTTGGTTCTTTTCCTGGCCTAATACTTTTATGATTTCAGTTTCCCGAAATGTTTTGCCTACTCGGTAGTCTTTCAGGGGGATTTTTTGCTGTGTTGCATCTTTTGCCATGCTAGCCTCTGCCTTCAGCTTTACTTGTTTCTCTGCTCAGGGTGTGCAGGTGAGGCTGGAAGCCGTAGTACAGCTCTCCCTACGTGAATTGCGATTGTTATGCTGTGGTAGAGAAGGGCGACTTTTCCCCTGCTTCACTGCAAAACTTAGTCTTACAGGAAAATGGTGAAAGTAGTTAGGTGTCCCTCTTGAGGCAGCTCTTTGACTTTAAGCAACAAAACTGCCTTGTTCTGAAGCTTCTTTTACAACTTATCCGCGTGGGTTTAATATGCTCCATTGCTTCCATTAAAGGATGTGTCTCTTTTTCAATGTAGCGTTTGGTGTTTGATATTCCCGTCTTTCACCCGCTAGTTGATCCCACCTCAGGTGAACTGGATGTGAAGAGAGCATTTGCAAAATGGAGGTTAGTAAATAAATGTTTCGCGTGGTGACATAAGCCAGCAAGAGGAAGCCTCAGTAATCCTGCCATGTTTCCCTTTAGGCGGAACCATAATCATATTTGGCAAGTATTGATGTATGCAAGGAGAGTTTTCTACAAGATTGATACAGCAAGCCCCCTAAACCCGGAGGCTGCAGTACTGTATGTTACTTTGCTTTGTTATGTAAGATAAACTTGAAAAGATAGCAAAGTAGATTATGTTGGTAACCTTTTGATTTAAACTTTTAACACAGGTACGAAAAAGATATTCAGCTTTTTAAAAGTAAAGTGGTTGACAGTGTTAAGGTGTGCGCTGCTCATTTGTTTGACCAGCCTAAAATAGAAGACCCCTATGCAATTAGGTGAGTGGTACATTATCGAGATAAAGTACACTTTGCAGTACTGCGCTGCTGTTTTCCAGGTGGCCTTAGAATGGGGATGTAAAAGGAAAGTGTATAATCTGTTAGCCTACCACCTTTCTAACTTGGTATCAGCTTGATTTCTGCTTTCAACGTGGACTGACACATTGTGCCAGTAGCAAGCTATTTAATGACTTCGGTTTCCTAAGGACCCTTGTAATGTGCTCGTTCAAATGTAAGGACTTCTCTCTCCAGTTGGAGCCCCTCTTAAACTCCCATACCCCAACCGACTTACGGGTTTGGTGAAAGGAGGGCAACTGAACAGCGTGAGAGTGAATAGTGTGAATGCCGGGTTCCCTGAGCATGGCGTTAGTTTATGTTGAGGAAGGGTGTCTGCAGGAGTATGGAAAACGGAAGCGATGGAGCTCTTGGGCAGCACTGGTGTAGCTGTGCATAGTGGTAGTGGTCAAGGGCTTGGGCTCTACGGTTAGACTGAGTGACTTTTGCACTTACTGGCTTTGGTGACCCAGAGCAATTATGTAATTTTACTGTGCCTCACTTTCTTCAAGTAATAGGACTTCAGGGGTGGTTGTGAGGCTTAAATGAGCTAACCCATGTAAAGTGCTAAGGGATAGTTACTGTGAGAAAATCATTTAGATAATGTCTAAAACTTACATATTGACAACTGATTAAAGATTGTTCCTTGTTAACTTTTGTTAGGGGAACTGGGTTAAAAATGTAAAAAAAAATGGATGTTAAACAAATTTAGTAAGCTATTTTTTAATATTTTTCTCTTCCTGAAGCTTTTCTCCGTGGAATCCTTCTGTACATGATGAAGCCAGAGAGAAGATGCTAACTCAGAAAGTAAGTAGATTACCAGTTTGGAAATCGTTAACTCACTGTTTCCTTTCTAAAATATCTTCACTGGAGACTACTCAGTATATACAAATAACTTTTGAGGAAACAAATTTGCACAGTGCTGAAATCCCCTCATCAGTCATTTTTTAATGTCTGTTTTTCATTGTGCCTAGAAGAAGCCTGAAGAACAGCACAATAAAAGTGTTCACGTTGCTGGCCTGTCATGGGTAAAGCCTGGCTCAGTACAACCTTTCAGTAAAGAAGAGAAAACGGTAGCAACTTAAGAGCTGGCGAACCTGGTGCACCGTGCACTTTCCTGCTGGACTTGGGCTAGTGGAGCTGACCAATGGCAAAGGACTGCCTGCAGAGTAAAACGGTGTGCGCAGTGACTGGTGTCAGTGTTGTCCGTGTATGCTTAGGTTCTAACAGCAAGTTCTGGAAACCTCTCTTTACGTAATGCATTACTTCTGTCAGAAGTGTCTTCAGGGTGGTTTTTACGTAATGCATTACTTCTGTCAGAAGTGTCTTCAGGGTGGTTATCTAGTTCAGTACTCCAAATTCTTGGGGACCTGGAGGCTTATGCATTTTTCTGAATATAATGCTAAAGGTAAGTTGCATTCATTTAAACTAATGAAGTAGGCGGAGTTCAGCACTATCTAATGATTTTTAAATCAGTGGTTTCAGGTGTACATATGTTAGGATATGGAGAGGAGATGTATAGAGAGAGCAGTTTCCATAGCTTATTAGCACTTTTAAGTGGAAGAGCATTTGAACCTCAGTCTTCAGCCTACTGTCTTACTGATATACAAACTGCTGTCACTGAGGTACATATTAGGTGAGTGAGAAGAAACCAGAACACTTGTTCATAGTTTTTTTTTTTAAGCAAATTACTTATTGTATTTTTATGGCAGGACAGAGAAAAAGTGTTAAAACGGTTTCTAATGAAGTCAGATATTTAAATGATGAATGACTAATGTGTTTCGTAGAGACAATAAACCAATAAATGATTGTTTTTTGTCATTTATGCAGGACGTTAAATACCCTTTTCTCAATATAACTAAACAAAGATTAATTTATAAGTGCTTTATTGAAAAATACTTATTTTCATATAAAATTACAGTAGCAGTAAGTATCTTGAGAGGTTTTATAAATATTTTTGCAGAACACTATTCTAATTGAACAGTGTAAGTAAGTTCCATATTTCTTTCAGAGCAATATGAAGTTACCTAGTAACTTTGTTTATACTGATTCAATTTACAATTGAATTTTCTCCCTAATAAGATTATTCATTCAACTTTAAAACTGCTGGAACAATAGTGATTAATAAAGGTATATATAGATAATTCAGTAGCTGTTAAATTAACATTTTCTAATTTGTATAAATGGTACTATGTACTAATAAAAACCTAAATTCTCCAATCTATTTTTTAAACTTCCAGGAACACACCCAAAGATATTTAAAATATATCACCTTAATAAAGACACACGTCTTTTGGATAACTGCCTCCTAAAGGAAGAGGTCATAATTTTTCATAATCTCTTAATTCAACTTGATTTAAAATCTTTACTAGCCAGCTGATCCCTATCAATCAACAAAAAAATGGAGAATTTAAAACACATGCCCAAAAGGTAGCTACTGGGGCTTTAACAATTTTTAAAAAGTACAAAAGCATCAAAGAAGATACTGAATTAAGTTCAGCCTAGAAGTTTTGTACTTAATGAAGTTCACATTGTAGAAAGTGCCATTGCAAATATACAGCAAAATCTGGGTTACAAAATCATGCTTTTTACAGCCCTAAAGTGCCACTTCTTATACAGGTTCACTCACACTGCACCACACCTAATGGGGAGAGGGAAGAATTACACAAAGGGAATGGGAGACTGGACTAATAACCTAGGACCTTCAAATCTAGGCGCTCTACCTTGTTACCTTTTAGGAATGCAAAACTCTTACACTCCTACCAAGTGTTTTAGGACAAAAATTACCTACTTTTGCTTTTCATGAGGGCCAGGTAGGAATGAATTGAAATACAGTTCCTCTGCTGGAACACGCTAACAGAGACCTCTTATACACACGTTTGAGTGCGCTTTGTTCTCTGCAATTCTTGTAGTAGCTTTGCCAAAGAGTCAAAAAAAAAATCCAAGTTTGGATTCTAAGCAGCCTTGATGGCAAGCACTGAAAGGTAGGGAAAAAGGCAGTTGGGATAAGTAAAAATATCCTAAGGATACTGGAAGGATTAAGGAAAAGAGCCCCATAATCCAGCATGCATTACATGATGCTGCTAAACAGAGTTTGTGAAAAGACAGTTTCAGTACAACAGACTAACCTCAGTGGGAACCTCGGTCATTAGCTACATCTTGGAGACGGCGTAATAAGGCAGAATGATTTTCTGGGCAAATTCTTTTTGCAGGTGATTCACTTCCATCTTCCAGAAGAATCCCTCTCTTTTTGGTTGGCGTTTCTCCTGTCCGTATCATACTGTTAATTTCTCTCAGTCTCTGGGGGGGCGGGGGGTTAAAAATAAATATAAAAACTTTAAAATTCTAATATAGTTCAGTGTTAAGTCAAAGAACCTCAAATAAGTTAAGCAGTTTATCTTGAAGAGTTTGAACATCTTTATAAAGAAACGTACTACCAAATCTTATGTCCTTCCAATTTTCACTTCTCAGCTGCCTGACATTGATGACTATCTGGGATAGAAGCAGAGTATTTCTATTTTTTAACAAGCTCCAGAGGTGATTTTGATGTAAGCTTTTCCACAATGTAAGAGTTCACAAATTTATGATTTTTTTTTTACAAAAGTTATAGAGCATCACATTGTTATGCCACATTTAATCAGTTTCATACATTTCCATTTTCCTTTTTTTAAAAAATAGCACGACTTTACACCGTATTAGGCCATTTTTCCCCCAGTCTAGTGTTACTCATTTTTTAACAGCCATGGAATTTCACAAGAGAAGTCTTAATTCCCTAAGGCATCCATTGTAGGTAATTTATTAGTATGATCTAGAATTCTAGAATGTATTGATATTAGTTACATGTCATCCTTGGGAGAACTGAGAAAAATTCAGGCCAATTATTTTCTGCATTCTCTGGTTCACATGAAGAACTCGGATTGAGAAAAACTTCGCCAGAGGGCTAGAGAGACTGGATTTATTTATAGGTGCCTTCAGCACTAAGTTTCTCCAAAGCCCCAAAAGTTAGCTATTGCATTATTTTCTGGTAGTTAAAAAATTTTTTTTCATGTGCTGCTAATGTCATTGTCCATGTTTCCTAGTGGAAAGCATACTGAGCACATTTCATAGGCATTTATTATAGGAAATTTCAAATATATAAGGGAAAGTAGAAGTGTATAGTGAACCCTCACATGACCATCACCCTACTTCAACAATTTTGGCCAGTCTTATTTGATCTATACCCCTCATTCATTTCTCACCCCCCAGATTGTTTTAAACCAAATCCTAGATATTTATTTTACTTTTATTTTGAAATAATAGGCTTTTCTGAGGTTTTAAATAAAACCACCAGTTTTTCATTATCAGTAATATGCACCTTCTCAAATTTCAACCGTCTTAAGAAAGCTTTCCTCTGACTGACTCTTCTACTCTTTGCCCCCCTAAGTCTGCTCTGCACTTCCTATCTCTAGTCTCCCATTTACTTGAATATTCCTTAAATTGTTAACTGTATACACTAATTGTATAAATGTTATTTGTATATAATGTGTATACATCATATTATGAATATACTGTATAATTGTGTACCTTACTATACACAACACATTAATATACATTAATGTAGAACATACATTTATACATCGTACATTAATATGTATAAATTTATATACAGTACAGTCTATATAATCTAGTACCATCATCAATACCAAAGACATTTAACAGAAATTTAAAGATAAACATTAATGTTAAAGTCAATATTCAGTTTTCCCACTTGTCCCCCAAATATCCTTTATAGCTGTGCTTTTCTATGCAGGATCCAATCATCATGCCTTGCATTTGGCTGTCATGTCTGTTTAGTCTCCTTTACTCTAGATCAGTACTCTCCCTACCATCTATCTATCATCTATCTCTTCATGATACTGGCATTTTTTTGAGAGTCTAGGCAATGTGTTATATATGTGTTTTTCCTAAGCAATCTTTATAAATACAAATATCACTTAAGGACCTTTAAGATGCAGGTGCACTCCTTAACATAGCATATGATTCCTAGGGATCTAGCCTTACTGCCTCAAGAACTTTGTTTCCCTTCCCTTATCTGCTTCATCCTGGATGCCCTTCCTTCTACCCCTCAGCAATCTGCTAACTTTTCATCCATCAAGGCTTCACTCAAGCTTCCCTCCCCATTGCAGACTGAGGCAGATGCTACCACTTAAATCTGTGCTAATGTGACACTGTCCAAGTGTCCAAAATGCCCCTTTCTCCCCTTAGACTGAGAATCCAGAGACAGAGACACTTCCGGTCCCAGAAGGAGGCACTTAGTAAATAAATCAGTTAAGGGATCCAAATTTTCCTTCCCTAACAGAAATTTGGAATTTTAAAAGTTTTACAAATGGAATAAAAAAATAAAATTCCAGATTTATAGCAGAATATTCAAATGTACAAAGAGGAAATGGGAGGAATGAAAATCCAGATCCCTTACCCTATTTCCAGCTCTACAGTTCTCCCCGCAAACCCTTGTTTTTTGCTGCTTTGGGACTTACTGGTCACTCTTCCTTGACAGATCCCATCACTCATGTGAGTACTGAGGGTTTCCCAAAAACCCTGTTTCTAGAATCCTAAGCATTTTGGGGTTAATAAAGGCCAAGATTTATATTAGGCTCACCTTTGAAGGACTGTTGCTGAAGTAGTAGAAAATCTTTTCTCGAGGAGAAAGCATTGCTTCATTTTTATGCGGGGATATGTACACAGGATGATTTTGAGACAACTGTATTCGGCGAGGAGAGCCTGTTCTTACAAACGGATAGGGAGAGAGTGGAGGAGCATCCATCTGTTTAACAAAAAAAATTTCTAAGAAAGGTAAACGAAATTTCTAACCAGGTGCTTTTTTTTGAAAATGGTTATTTTTATTGAAAGAGTGAAGAGGTATAATAAATCAGTAGCTTTATGAATGGTAGATAGTGATGTATTAGCGGCAAAAATTTAACCTAAAGAAAACCATACAAATAGCAAACATCTAAGTGCTTTCTTTGTGCCAGTCACTGTTTTAAGCATTTTAAATACATTATGTAATTTAATCCTCACAACAACCCTATAAGCAAGGGACTACTTCTAGTCCCATTTTATATATAAGGAAACAAGATACAGAGGAAGTTAAATAACTTGCAGGGTCACCACAACTGGTAAGTTTTGGATAATTTGAACCTATGCAATCTGTCTCATATTACTATACTTTGTAGGGAATCCAAATATCTTGTTTAATGCTTCACAACAGTACAAATTCTGTTGGTTAAGCCCATCATTTCTGTTAGAGACTTCCTTAGTCTTACTTAACAAAAAGAATTATTTGTAAAACTAGTTTACACAGAAGCAGCTCAAACATAAGTGATTCCTCATTCCTCACAAGTGAAAAAAGTCTGAAATGATCCTCATCAAACTTACTGCATTTGCCTGTGAGTACTTCATGGCAAATGTTTTAATTTGTTTTATGTAGATGTTGTTGTAGAACTGAATAAGGTCTCCCCTCTCCTCCTCTTCCACATCACTGTTGGCACCTGTGAGACGAGTAGGTGTAGGAGGGGCACTGCTAGGCTGTGGAACTGGCAAGGTGCTGCTTGACCTCATGACAGGACTGGAGTCTCTACTGGCTATAACCGGTGGAACAAAAAGTGTTAAACAGGAAGACTGCTAGTGCAGATTGCTTTTAAAAAGAAAATTCAGTAAGATAAGGGTGAATGGCTACCTGCTCTACTTACTGAACAGCAGCAAATGGGCACTCTTATTCTTCATACCAAGGAGCAAAGCACAGATAAGATATTAAATACTAACTTCAGGGCTTCCCTGGCGGCGCAGTGGTTAAGAATCCGCCTGCCAAAGCAGGGGACACGGGTTCGAGCCCTGGTCCAGGAAGATCCCACATGCCGCAGAGCAACCAAGCCCGTGTGCCACAAGTACTGAGCCTGCGCTCTAGAGCCTGTGAGCCATAACTACTGAGCCCACACACCACAGCTACTGAAGCCCACGCGCCTAGAGCCCGTGCTCCGCAACAAGAGAAGCCACCGCAATGAGAAGGCCACGCAACGCAACGAAGAGTAGCCCCAGCTTGCCGCAACTAGAGAAAGCCCATGCGCAGCAACGAAGACCCAATGCAGCCAAAAAGAAATTAATTAATAAAAAAAAAAATACTAACTGTACTACCATGCTATTAATGTAGCAAGGGCTTACTGAGTAGTTTTCATTAATTTACACCAAGCTTTCTAGGACCTGAGCCCTGCATTAAGTGGTATAAACCAACAATTAAGGATAGTGTTTCCATAGCATGGTTTCTGTCAACATGCCACATTTTTCTCGAACTCAAGTCAACAAATGCCTGCCTTCTCCATCCTTTGCTAATCCCTCTAGAGAAAAGTGTTATGCACAATGTGCCTCAAAGCCACGGGATAAAGGACAAACAGCTGACTAAATTTAGAATTTGGTTTATTGTCCAACAAATCTTTTGCCAATAAAATATTTTCATAGTTTCTACAACAGTAATTTGTTAATCCTTAGTCCTAGGCCTAAAAAGTAAGAGAAGCTTTTAATTTCATTTTATAAGTTCATAAAGATCCCACTCACTTCTGTCTTTGTTTAGTTCTGTTGGAGAATTCTGATGGCTTCTGCTATCACTGCTGCCAGAATTTCTTCTTTTCCTTTTCCCTTTTATCAGAACACTTCTATACACCTTTAGACAGGTCATGAGAAGGGAACAGAAACGAGTTATTTATTGAGCACATCCTAGACTATGTGACTTTGACATGTTATTTAACTCTCACAACTCCGTATAGTAGTAGTTTTCCTACTCGGGGGAGGTTAATAAATGCAGCCAAGGTTACATATCTATTAAATAACAGATACAGGATTTACATCAGGGCCTGTCAGGCTTCAACTTCCAAGTACTGCCTACAATACTACAGAGCAGTAATAATATGCAATTGTAAAATCAAGTCATTCTAAGTCAAATATCAATACAAAGATCTCACATACCTACCTACCTCTTGAAACAAATGAATAGCATTAAAGGTAAAATGAGTTTTAAAATTTCACTTAATGCTGTTTTGGTTAAATGTACAGCATTAGGTTTCCTAAACCAGACTGAATTCAAGGTGACATAGAATCCAAACACCTTCCTAATTTACATCTATCTTGTGATTATCTGAATTAAAAAGGAATCAGTTATTTCACATCATTACCTTTTGGTGAAAAGAGAACTTAAACTAGTCAAGATGTGTAGCTGTCTGTTAATCAAGATGCGTTGCTATCTGTCAATAATTAAATAAGATTAAAATAAAGACTTCCCTTAAAGTAGAACCTTAGTTTTTTATCCTGGAGAAAAAACTGTAGTTAACTTTTTTGTATGCCTCAAAGACTTTGATCTTTATTTTCAGCCATGAGAGAATCAACTGTAGTTAACTTTTTTGTATGCCTCAAAGACTTTGATCTTTATTTTCAGCCATGAGAGAAAGTGTAGTAAGTTACCTGGCTCCGGGCCTGCGGCTGAGTCCTATAGCAACGCATAATATTCTGGAAGGACTTGTCTTCTTTTGTGACCTGGCAAAGAATAAGAGTTCTCTGAGAGAGAATTTGACTTCCAGCATAATACTATGAGATGGTCCGTGAACCTGCTCCCCAGTGAAAATTATATTAAAAAACATCATTTAAAGCCTCTGGAAATGGCCTTTTAGGGGCATATAACAAATGAAGAAATATATATTCAAGAAAATCTACTAAAATTCAGTAACAACAGAGGGAATAAATGGTATTTGAGCCAAGACCTAGAATAAAAAAGTATAGTAACAAAAAATTCATCAGAGGAATGAAACACTAGATTTGAACTGGCAAAAAACACTTAGCAAACCTGAAGATGGAGTTGTGCAATCCAAAGAACAGAGAAAAGAAAAGAATGAGGAAAAATTAACAGAGCTTCAGAGAAATGTGGCACACCAAGAGAGTGTGGGAGTACCAGGAGGAGGGGAGGGAGAGGAGCTGAAAGAAATGTTCAAAGAAATAAAGGCTGAAACATTCCCAAATTTATTTTAAAAACAATCTATATATCCACGAATTTTAACAAATTCCAAGTAGGACAAATGCAAAGAGCTCCATACCAAGACATAGAGTAAAAAAGCTGAATGCCGAAGAAAGGGAGAATATCTTGAAAGCATCAAGAGAAAAGCAACTTTTTGCTTACTAGGAAACTCCGATAAAGTAACAGAAAACTTCTCATTAGAAACCATGGAGGCTATGAGACGATGGACAAAGTAAAAACTAAGGATCCAGTATCCAACAAGGTTATCTTTCATAAATGAAAGTGAAATAAATACAATCTCACATAAATATAAAGAAAGAAAATATGCTGCTAGCAGAACCATCTTACATGAAAATACTAAGGAAAGTTCTTCATAATAAAAGTGACCCCAGGACTTCCCTGGTGGCACACTGGTTAAGAATCCACCTGCCAATGCAGGGGACACGCGTTCAAGCCCCGGTCCGGGAAGATTCCACATGCCGCGGGGCAACTAAACCCGTGCACCACAACTACTGAGCCCACGCGCCTAGAGCCTGTGCTCCACAACAAGAGACGCCACCGCAATGAGAAGCCCGTGCACTGCAATGAAGAGCAGCCCCCACTTGCCGCAACTAGAGAAAGCCTGTGCGCAGCAACAAAGACCCAACACAGCCAAATAAATAGATTAAATAAAATAAAAAAAAAAAAGTTAAGTGACCCCACACAAATTCAAATACAAGTGAAAAAACAGCAATGGTAAAGATTGTTATGTAACTGGAAAGGCAGTATAAAATGCATATTTCTTCTCTTAACTGATTTTTTAAAAATTGTATAAAACAGCATACATACATGAAGAAACGTGATATATATATTTGCCAAAAACAGCACAAAGGAGGAGATTAGGAGGAAAGCTATTCTAGGCTAAGGAAATGACTCCAGATGACAACTCAAATCCCCGGGAACCAACAGAGAGAAATAAGGTAAATAAGTAAATAGTGAATAAGGTTAACATGATAAAAGCTATAAATAAATACTTACACTCCTTTCTTGTCTCAGCTCCTTTAAAAGTCATAAAAATATTAAATAATAACAATGTTTTTGAATTTATAACATTCATGGATATAATATGTATAACAATACTACCACTGTATAACAAAAAGGAAACAGTTACATAGAAGTAACACTTCTATATCTCGCTGGCATTCAGTTACTATAAATTTGAAGCTGGTTTTCGTAAGTAAAGATGTATATGTGGGGGTTGGAGGAAGTGGAGAGATGCTGATCGAAGGGTACAGATTTCCAGTTATAAGATGAATAAATTTTGGGGAACTAATTTGCAGCATGATGACTATAGTTAACAAACTGAATTGTATACTTGAGAGTTGCTAAGAGAGTTGATCTTAAGTATTCTTACTACCAAGAAAAAGTAGCTGGGTGGTAATCATAATACAATATATACATGTATCAAATTATCACACTGTACATTCTATACTTATACAATGTGATATGTCAATTATATATCAATAAAGATGGGGCAAAAAAATGGGGGGGGGAATAGAGCAAAAAGAAAAAGAAAAGTATATGGTAAGCCTCAAAGAAACCACTAAGAAAAATAAAGTTTAAAAGTCATCACTGAGGGCTTCCCTGGTGGCACAGTGGTTGGAAGTCCACTTGCCAATATGGGGGATGTGGATTCGTGCCCCGGTCCGGGAGGATCCCATGTGCTGCAGAGCGGCTGGGCCCGTGAGCCATGGCTGCTGGGCCTGCACGTCCGGAGCCTGTGGTCCGTGGCAGGAGAGGCCACGGCAGTGAGAGGCCCGCATACCGCAAAAAAAAAAAAAAAAAAAAAAAAGGCATCACTGAAATTAAAATGCCATGAATGCACATGAAAATGAAAGCAGTAAAGGAGGAAGAGAGTATCTGAAAGACATGAGACATACATAAAAAACAAAAAGTAAAGTGATAGATGTAAATCTAGTTACAACAATTATGTTAAAATATGAATGGATTAAACAACAAAATCAAAGGCAGAAATTGTCTGACTAGATTAAAAAAGAGATCCAACTATACTCCCTATAAGAGACACACTTTACATTAAAACAAACAAACAGATATGAAAGAAAATGATGGAAAGAAGGTATATCGTGCAAACAGCAACCCTAAGAAAGCTGGGTGGCTATACAAATATCACACTATAAAACTGACTTTAAAACAAAAAATAAAAGTTACTAGAGATAAAAAGGGACATTTCATAATGATGAAGGGTCAATCCATCAGAAAGGTACAACAATTAAAAACACACATGCAAAAAAACAACCAAAAAACACATGCACCTAATAACAGAGTACCAAAATATATGAAGTAAAAACTGACAGAAATGAAGGGAGAAATAGGCAATTCAATAATATTTAGAGAGCTCAATACCCCACTTTCAATAATGCATGGGTACTAGATAGAAGATCAACAAAGAAACAGAAGACTTTAACACTATAAAAAACACTAAAAAACCTTACAGACATCTATAGAACACTCCACCTAACAATAAAATACACATTCTTCTCAAGTGCATACTGAACATTCTCCAGGACAGACCATATGCTAGGCTACAAAGCTTCAATAAATTTAAAAGGATTGAAGTAATTAATACAAAGTATGTTTTTTGACCACAATGGATTGAAACTAGAAATCATTAACAGAAATTTGGGAAACTCACAAATATGTTGAAATTAACACACCTAGATAACCAGTAAGTCAAATCAAAAGAGAAATCAGAAAACACTTTGAGATGAATGAAAATGAAGACACAACATACCATAACTTATGAGATGCAGCTAAAGCAGTGCTTAGAGGGAAATTTATAGCTCTTAATGCCTATAGTAAAAAAGAAGAAAGATTAATTACCTAACCATTCATCTTAAGACACTGAAAAAAGAAGAGCAAAAACTAAGCCTAGGGAATTCCCTGACGGTCCAGGGGATAGGACTTCGTGCTTTCACTGCTGACAGCCTGGGTTCGATCCCTGATCAGGGAACTAAGATCCCAGCAGCCGTGCAGCACAGCCAGGAAAAAAAAAAAAAAAACTAAGCCTAAAGCAAGCAAAAAGAAGGGAATAATAAAGATTAGAGCATATAATAATAAATGAAACCAAAATCTCATTCTTTGACAAAATCAACAAAATTGATAAACCTTCAGCTACACTAAGATAAAAAGAGAGATTGTTAAATTACTACTGACAAAGAATAAAAAGGACTAAAAGGAATATTATGAACTGTGTGCCAACAAATTAGAAAACCCAGAGGAAACAGACAAATTCCTAGGACATACACTACCAAAATTGATTCTAGAAGAAACAGACAATCTGAATAGACTCATAACAAGAAAAAGAATCATCCATCAATAAACTACCCATAAAGAAAAGCATAGGTCCCAAACGTTCATTGATCAGAAAGTGAAATATGGTTAAGATAGCAATATTCCCCAAATTGATCTACAGACTCAACATAATCTCTATCTGAACCCCACCTGACTTCTTTGTGACAAGAAGTCAGAACTGACAAATTCATAAAGAATTTCAAGGGATTTAGACTAGTCAAACAAACCTTGAAAAAGAAGAAAAAAGTTACCAATGTTAAAACTTGAACCGTTTGTTTTAAAATGGGTAATGTTATGTGAGTTTCGCCTCAATAAATTATTTTAAAAAACAAAGTCAGATAATAAAAAGTGTTGATGAGAATGTGGAGAAATAAGGACCTTCATATACTATCAGTGGAAATGTAAAATGGTGCAATGACTTTGGAAGACAGTCTGGCAGTTCCTCAAATAAACATAGAGTTTACCCTATGACCCAGCAATCCACCCTAAGGTATATACAGAAGCGAAATGAAAAGATGTCCACGCAGAAACTTGTATACAAATGTTCATAGCAGCGTTATTTATAATAGCCCCAAAGTAGAAACAATCTAAATGTCCATTACTGATGAATGGTAAACAAAATATTATATATGCATACAATGGAATACCATATTCCAAAATTGACTGTGGTGATTGTCACACATACCTATGAATGTAGTAAAATCCACTGAGCTGTGCGTTTTAAATGAG
The DNA here is from genome assembly GCF_003031525.2 of Neophocaena asiaeorientalis asiaeorientalis. NCBI lineage: Eukaryota > Metazoa > Chordata > Mammalia > Artiodactyla > Phocoenidae > Neophocaena > Neophocaena asiaeorientalis. Next base: position 4,753,947 of record NW_020173491.1, on the reverse strand, counting down.
TGAATTATATGGTATGTGAATTTTATCTCAATAAAGCTGTTAAAAGTGTTCTGAGAGTAAGGAAGTAGCATCTTTACTTTTTCCTTTAAATTCCTAATGGTACTCACCTTTGCCATCACATAAATGGCACACATTAACAACTGGTCCAGATGTCTGTCCATCATAAGTTCAGGACACTGAATTATGGAGAATTCAAAGCAGGTCCAGATTTTTTTCCTCAGTTCATCTGAAATATCCAATTTAGCACAAAGGTCCCGAAGACGGACACCTGCTAAGTGATAAACCTAGTAGATAAACAAAAATATCTCAAACTTTGTTTATCTAACCCTTGTATTTCCCAAGCTCTAGAACTGGTAAGGGTACATTTTTCTTTAGAAAAATTACCTTTCTAAAGAAAAGCGATAAAGAGCTGGTCTTCCTGGGTCTAATATTGCTGCTGGTTAAAGGTAGGCCTTGTTTCTGCTGTTGTCCACCTGGGGAAATGTGTTGAATGGCCACCTGACCAGGGACTTGCAAGGTCGTTCCTGTCACCTGTTGAGAGCTTAAACTTCCAGCCAGGGCCTGAGCACTGAGGGGCTGGATAGAGCCAGTCACAGCTTGTGCCTGCCCCCCAACATTGACTTGGACTGGGAAGAATGTTATTCCTCCATTTTCATTGGCAATGCCTAAAATTTGTTTCAGAGAAAAAAAGCATGAAGAAAATGTTGATACTATAAGATTCTCCAGGCAGAGGTTTTCAATTATTTCCCCTCCCAACCCCTTTCCCCCACTCTTCTCTCATATCATCATTCCAGCCAAATTTCGAGTGACTTTCTAATAAGTGCCACAGAGAAGGAACGCAATATTCAACTCTGCCTTCCTTACCTTGTACAGGAATAGTCACTGTTTGTCCATTGTTGGCTGTGACAGTGGCTGTTGCCATGGTGACCAAAGTCTGTCCAGGAACTGGTGTGACAGAAACAGCTTCCCCAGATACATTCTGCACAGGGACAGCATTGACTAGAGGCTGTGGGGGGATGCGGCCAGGTGTCCCTCCATCAGTGGGGCTATCATTCTCAACAAATAGCCGCCTTCTGGTAGAGCTGGCTGTTGGGGAGCTGTACCTATCGTATAATGTGGTTGGAGACGTTATGCCTAGGGTTAAAAAAAAAAAAAAATCATTTAACTCAAGGAGACAGATCTGACTTCCATCCTAGAAGTGATGTTCACAACTAATTAGTGCTTGAAATACTATATAATCAAAAAACAAAAATTACAGGAGTCACATCATAGCTACATTCAGTGAATGAAAGTTCAACTGAATACTATTAAGAGCAAAACTTAAAGGAAGGATTTTTCTCTATGTGTCTCACAGTGTTCCCTTCTTCACTCCACCTTTTGCTAAATCAAACTAGACTTTGCCCTCCACTACCACAGGGTCCTGAGGACTGAGGGGCAATTTAAATAATTTTCTATTTTTCTACCATATCCAATTTCTACAGAACACTCATGTAAGATGTGATTTCACTGTAAAGATACTACTTGATAAGACTTGATGGATTTGATATTACTATGTATCATCTGGGAGCATTTACCCCCTGTTTTATGCATTTTTATCTTTGTCATTTTTTACATGTAGAAAGTTACTAAAATTCAGTTCGGTTCTTTAGCAAGAATGGACATACATGTTTTGGATTCAATTAAGCTTAGTTTATTTTTTTTTTAAACAACTTTACTGAGATATGATTCACACATATTTCACCCACTTAAATTGTACAATTCAGTGGTTCTCGGTATATTACTAGCTTTCTAAAATTGTGGTAAAATACGTATAGCATAGGACTTGGCATTTCACCTGCTGTTAAGTGTACAGCTCAGCGGCACTGCATTCACAGTGCTGTGCAAACACCAATAACATCTTTTCCAAAGCTTTTTCAACATCCCACACAGAAACTCTGTTAACCATTATACTTAAGTATTCACACCACTGTCTGAATTTTTGAGAGGCATCCCTTTCCCTCTTCCATGTCCAGCTGTAAAAACTGCACATCACTGGGTTTTAAATATTAAAATCTATGTAGGGAGTTCGTAAGAGGACTGACAGGAGCAGTTCTGACAGACTGTGGCTTAACATTATAATTTCCTGGTGATACAAAGGCAAATAAACGTACTAGATTTATATTTGGAACAAAGCTGCAGAGTTAGGAAGAATACATTAATTATGATCATTATCTCTGGATAAACAACAAGGTCCTATTGTATAGCACAGGGAACTATATTCAATATCCTTTGATAATCCATTATGAAAAAGAATATGTATAACTGAGTCACTCTGCTATACAGCAGAAATTAACACAACATTGTAAATCAACTATACTTCAATAAAATTTTTTTAAAAGTGTTTCAAGGACTTCCCTAGCGGTCCAGTGGTTAAGACTCCATGCTTCCAATGCAGGGGACACAGGTTTGATCCCTGGGTGGGGAACTAGGATCCCACATACCACGGGGCATGGCCAAAAAAAAAAAGTGTTTCAAATTATGATCGTTATCTCGTAAAATATTAAAAGCCCTCATGAAAATGGAGAAGTGATAAGTACAAAAAAATGAAGTTTAAAGTCAAGTCCTAATCCATTGATTAGGGAAGGAAAAACTCTACAGAAATAGGACTGAGGAAGACCAGCTATCAGATCTATGGGTCTGAGTGGATAATAAGCAGAAAAATAAACCATTAAGCCTTTATGCCTCCTCTTTCAAAAATGAGTAAGTTTTCATATAGATCATCCATATTCATTGAGTATGCACTGACACAGAGTGATTCCTCATTTTAAAACTGATCTTTCTTCTATAGCCAGTGCTTATCAATTACATTAAAAAGTTGATCTAGAAACAAGAATGTCCTTCTAATGCAATCCAAGGATTTAGAACTCTCTGGATTCACAGAATTGCTTTTTTTAAAAAGTAGTTTTATCTGATGTAAACTTAAACGTTGCACCTGGCAGATGTTATAAAGAACTGCCTAAAATGTAACCAGATGAAAAGCAAAATTTCTCTTTTCTGTACCTCAGGGCCAGCAATGCTGTTGTATTAACCAGGGTAGCACTGCTCAACTGACAAGAGTCAAAGCTGAACATGCTTGGGAATTCCCTGGCAGTCCAGTGGTTAGGACTTGCTTTCACTTCCACGGCCCGGGTTCAATCCCTGGTCAGGGAACTATGATCCCATAAGCTGCAAGGCACAGCCAAAAAAAAAAAAAAAAAAAAAAGCTGAACATGCTCAGGCCATTCAGTCCTCTTAACTCAATGGCTCATCTGTACCTAATTAGATCATACACTTTACCTTTAAGAAGATTTTTCTGTTTCTTCCGATTTTAAAAGTAATACATATTCATCTTTAAAAATTTACAGAAATCACCTAGAATTCTATTACCCAACAATAATCATTAATAGTTTGGTTTTTCCATTTCAGCCCTTTTGCATGCTTATAGAAAAAAGATACACTTAATAAATAGGAATCACATTACTATACAGCATTCTATCTATTTTAAAAGACACTTGACTTTTCACGCATTTTCCCGTGTTCTTTAATATTTTTCAAAAGCGTTAAAGTGATCCATGTGGTACTATAATGTACAGAATATTTTCTTCTATATACACCCTACTAACTTCACTTGTAGTTTTAGATGGAATTTAAATCTCCAGATGCTAGGCCCCAAAATACTTCCCTTAATATTTTAAACTTACTTCTTCCAAGTCCTCCAGCATCAGCACGAACTTCACTCACCCTTCTGGGAGTCAAAGGGGAGCCAGCAATACAAATTTCATCCGCTCTTTCCAGGTTCTGAGGTGGCATGACCTATTAGGGAATGTTTACACAGAATGCCATTATTCAAAAGAGTATTTTAATTAGAAATATAATAATAATCTAAGGCAAAAGAAAACTATCTTGGCTCATCAGTTATTCCACCTAAATAAAATCCCCTGTATTTTCCACTTTCATACTGAAGTTAAAAAAAATTCTGGCAGGCTTAAAAAATTCAAATCTAATAATTGGACACTAAATATAAATTAACCTTCATTACTGATTTAGAGAATTAGACAACCATTTTAAGGTATTGAAACTTGATTAGAAAATCAAGAAAGAACACTGAACTCTTACTCTGTCACTGAAACCTTGGGGCAGTCACAAATTATTTCTGACTCTTGGTTCCTCTTAGATATAGGGGTGATTGTACCAAATTAAACCCAGCTATTACCCTCCCATACTTATGAGGAAGATGCTAAGTTTAACTGTGGTCGGTGAAAGAGAATTATGAATAGACTATATATTGATATACTTTTATCATAGAAAGATGTTAACATCTTTTCACAAACCTCTTCACATGTAGGAACTCTGTTTTCATTGTCTCTAATTCTGTCCCAGAGTGGAGACTCTGGTTTCCATGCCAAATGATCCAAGATCTGTTCTTCAATCTGATTAAGGTGTTTTACCACCTCTCTACAAAGGCCATCTTCTGCTCTAATGAATACTTCTATCACCTGAAATTTTTAAAAATGTCTTGGTTTGTTTAGTAACAACAATTTTTTAACAAAAAAAATTGTTCAAGTGCAAAAGCAAAATTGGTAAACTTATTTAAGTTTTTTTACATATTTATAGAAACAAAAAAGTCAATTTATCAAAAATTACAAGTTTAAAGACTAGTACTATTTTGAAACAGGTACTCTTCCTTTCACTATCTTTATAAATAATTATTTAAACTGCATGTATGAATTATATAAAATCTTTTGTATAGTGATACATTTCAAAGATCTTTAAATTAAAAATTTCAAAAATCTTTAGAAAACATGCCTTGTCTATTGAGATTAAAAAACATTACTCAAAATTTCATATTTATTTATTTATATAGTTATTTATTTATTATTTTATTTTTGGCTGCATTGGGTCTTTGTTGCTGCTCATGGGCTTTCTCTAATTGCGGTGAGGAGGGGTTACTCTTCACTGTGGCGCACGGGCTTCTCATCGTGGTGGCGTCTCTTGTGATGGAGCACGGGCTCTAGGCGCACGGGCTTCAGTAGTTGTGGCACGCGGGCTCAGTAGTTGTGGCTTGCCGGCTTAGCTGCTCTGCGGCAGGTGGGATCTTCCCGGACCAGGGCTCGAACCCGTGTCCCCTGTATTCACAGGCAGATTCTTAACCACTGCACCACCAGGGAAGTCCCAAAATTTCACATTTAAAAACTCTGAGCATTCAGTTTATGCCATTATAAAAATTAGTTTTGACTACTGTAGGAGAATTAAATCCATACACTAAATCAATATTAAGAGGGAAACCAAATCAATGCTATAATTCTGTGCCTCTATATAGTATGTGAAAAGGAGTTTTTTTTTTTTTTTTGAAAGACACTTTCACTTAATTTTCATAAAATAAAAAAGAAGGTTGTGGGGATTTCCCTGGTGGTCCAGTGGTTAAGAATCTGCCTTCCAATGCAGGGGACGCAGGTTCGATCCCTGGTCGGGGAACTAAGATCCCACGTGCCGCAGGGCAACTAAGCCTGTGCACCACAACTACTGAGCCTGCGCGCCTCAATGAAAGCTCTCGTATGGCGCAACGAAGATCCCGTGTTGTCGCAACTAAGCCCTGATGCAGCCAAATAAATAAGTCAAAATTTTTTTTAAAAAAAGAAGGTTGCTATCACGATTAGCTAGTGATATGTTTGCTACTTTTCTAAAACCTTCTTAGCGCATAAAATGAAAGTATTCTAAAAGACTTTATCAGACAAAAGGAGGAATTATATGAAACTTTTACACAAAATAAGTCTATACAATACATTGAAAGTATATAGTTCTTAAGACTCCTATTTCTTCTCTGCTCCCCATTTAGAGTGGAAATTATTAAATATGTAATTAAAAATAGAAGAAATGTACTCATATATTAAAATGAATTAGATGGCTAACCACAGGAAGTGGATCTCATCCACAATTTCCTCATCAGTTTCAGATTTTTAAAAATACCTTGTAAAAATGATAAAGTGGTACATCAAATATTTCAGTAATACATGGAAAATTCCCAGGAGGCTTATAAGAAAAAGTGACGACCTCAAGGCAGCAGGCCAAGAGCGATCTGTGGAATGCATCTTGTTCCAGAATGCCCTATTAAAAAAAACGAAGCTTTAACATTTAGAAACCTTTATATACCCTTCTGTATGTTTTCAAAATAAAAAAAACTGTCCTAAAACAGCCTTTTAAATTCCTACAACCGTATACAGCCATATAATATTTTTATTGAAGTACAGTTGATTTACAATATTATATTAGTTTCAGGTATACAGCCTAGTGATTCAGTATTTCTGCAGATTATACTCTAAATAAAGTTATTACAAGATAATGGCTATAATTGACTGTGTTATACAATATATCCTTGTTGCTTACCTATTTTTATACATAGTAGTTAGTATCTGTTAATCCCATATGCCTAATTTGCCCCTTCCCCCTTCCCTCTCCCCTTTGATAACCCAAGTTTGTTTTCTATATATGTGAGTCTGTTTCTGTTTTGCATAGTTTTTAGATTCCATATGTAAGTGATATAATACTGTATTTTTCTTTCTGTCTGATTTATTTCACTAAGCATAATAATCTCTAGGTCCATCCATGTTGCTGCAAATGGCAGAATTTCACTCTATTTTATGGCTCAGTAACATTCCATTGTATACACAGCCATATTTTTATATAGAATAAGAGAAGTGTGAATAGTTACAAGGAGTTAGAACAATTATTTGTCAATTTTACAATTTTCTCTAAAATGTTATTTAAAAATTAATTTTTAAAAAATTATTTTTATTGATGTCATTAAAAGTAATATCACTTGTACAATCTAGAAAAATTATCTTAGCCAAAGATCAATGGTTGAATGTTTATGTTAAATTCCTATATAGTCAATACTCAATTTATTCTATACATGGCTTGAATTAAAATTCTGTTATTTAAAAACCTCAATTAAGGTTAAGTCTGAACGTTTTAATCCTTGACTACAGAGTCTTACTACCCACAGAAACTGCTGCAATGAGAAACACTAAGTGGGGGACTGGAGGTAAGAGGACTCAGAACACAAGTTTTCTTAGATGCCAATCTTATTCCCTCAAAGCCATGTATTATTTTTTCAATAATGGCTTTTTTTTTTGGTGGGTGGGGCTGAAAGGAAACTACATTTTATTGTGGTGCTCAGTACATTAGCTATTTACTCACAGATAAATCCATGTCTCCCAGTCTTTTTTGTTCCTGCTCAATAACAGATTCTAACACTTTATAGTAAAGCATCTCTGCAAAACGAAAATGTTTGCTGGCAATTTCTGCATAAATAATAAAAAACACAAAAATCACATGCAAAGAACACAAATACTGGGGAAAATGAGGATCCATCCCATTCCCTACAGCAGAATAAAATTTAAAAACCAACCCAACACTTCATATACATGCACTTCCTACAGTTGCTATTTCAATCATCCCTAAGATTCCTTAATTTCATCTTCATGGTAACACTGAAATTTTTCTAAAATTGTGAAATGAAGTTTGCACATAAAAACTGCAATAGCATTCCATCAAGATTCACACTTTTTTTTTTTTTTTGTATTTTGAATAGAGCAGCTCTATGCTAAGACATATGTAATTGGTTTATTATTCCACTCCTACTTGGTATTCATACTTCATGACATCAAACAACTCCAATGGGTCTGGGCATGTAACAACTATTATATTCTGTCCTTGTTCTTACCATTTTGAAGAATCACTATAGTTCTATACTGAAAATCCAGTCTACAAATGAAAACCAAAGATTTTTTTAAAGTGCCAGAAGTCCAACATAATAGAGGTTATCAGTCTAAAATTTCTCTCTTATTGAGAATGGCCCAGAAATCAGTTGGTTGACAGAAAAATTGGACATCCATATTCTGGCCCTCAGTCTAAAGTCAAATTTTTTCTTCATATTTCTGACTCGGTTTCCAAGAAAGGAATGCATGTAGTTAAAGTTCAAAGATGAGAACAATATAGATAATATTAAGCCTTACCTTTAGCACAATTACTGATATCCTCATCTGGCTGGGAATGCTGAGAATATATTTCATACATTTCTTTCAATCTGTTGGCTATAGCCTGGGTTGGATCTCTGGAACATGTCCTAAAAAAATAAGAAGAAATTATCTGATTTAAAGGTTTTGTCAAGTCACAAAGTGATAAACTATTTACAACTCTGTAATTTCAGAGTAATTTTAACCTGTAAATATAAAATACTTCAAAGAGAAACTATACACTTCCCTATTAATCCAGGAGATCCCATAATTCCTTATCAAAGGTGTTAGTATTACCATTTGAATGAAAAAATATTTCTTTCATGGAGCTGTACCTTTTACTGCAGTTAAGTTTAGGAACTTTGACTGGTGCCTATTTGATGTGCATGACCCACCTAGCCTACACATCTGCAATCACTGATGACAAACAAAACTGCCCTCAACTGTTTCCCTAGAGGGCAGTACATCTCTTATTAAGAACTCCTAGAAAAAAACAGAGTGAAGGGGTATATGATCTATACTACAACAAACTTATATAAATCATTACTGGCATTCTACATTTTCTCCTCTAAAATGAAGTTTATTTCATTGATTTTTTTTTTTTTTACTAGAAAGGCAATATATGTTCGATGCAGAAGCATAATACATTAGATGATCACCATGTGGGCTTTTGTAACAACTATGTCTTTATCTCGATCATAAACATAAATATTCTCTATAAAAATGCAGCAAGTTTAGAAAATTATAAAGGAAATATAATCAATTATAATCCTGGTAGAGATGGCTACTGAATATCATATGCAAGCAGAATTTTATTTATGAACATACACAGAGGTTACAAAAACAGGACCCTTTGGTTTTACCTAGTAGCTACTGGCAATATTTAACTCCACTAATGGTTATTTAAGATTAAAGAAGCTGCTACTCCTAGTTAGAGACTGTAAAGAGATCTGGAAGACATAACAGTTAAGACAGGCTTCTAAAATGTATTTATGAAATGCTTCTGAATTCTAGGTAAACAAGGACCATCTGAGAAATATGACTTAGGAAGAGGCCATACAGACAAACCCTGTTGGGTGTCAATCACAATCAAGTTTGTGAATAAAGTAGACTTCATGAAAATGTACAGGAAAATTAGTCAGCCTTGGTATTTAATAAGTCTAGCTATGAATGGGAAATTATTTTATGTTTATACAGAGCTTTCTTACACCATATCACCAGAAATCAAATTGGCTCCTATAGAGTCTACATCATTAAATCATAAATTTTTAGGAACAGGAGCAGTCTTGGAAGTAACTTTGTCAAATAAATTTGCCAAAAATTATGCACAGGTAATGAAATTCAGTCTATTGTGTTTTTCACTAATGCTTCCTGATATTCCTACTAGTATCAGACAGATCAAAGGAACTAAAGGTAGTTGACTTCCTTTTCAGGCTAAGGGTGTTTTATAAAACTTAGAAAGTTACAGTGGTTTTACATTGGTTATGAATCTAACTGGCTATCTTTTCAAATCTGACCAACCCTTCAGAAATTTGCTCAGGTCCAATCCTCTTCCTGAAGCTCTTTGACAAACACCCATCTTTACACATCCCCCGCTTCCCTGAAATCTTAAGAGAGAACAACTGGTAATAGATAGTTTGGTGCTTTATTCTACAGTGTCTAGTGTTATTAGTTACTATCTCCTGAACTATGTTAAAAAATAATCGAGAGCTATGGACTGAATGTTTGTGTTGCCCCCCTCCTTACCCCCTGCCCCAAATTTATATGTTGAAATCTAATCCCCAATGTGATGGTGTATGGAGGTGGGGCATTTGGGAGGGATTAGGTCATGAGGGTGGAGTCCTCATGAATGGAATTAGAGCCCTTATAAAGGAGACCCTAGAGAGCTCCTTTGCCTCCTTCTGCTACATGAGGACACAGCAAAAGACAGCTATCTATGAACCAGGAAGCAGTCCTCACCAGACACTGAATCCGTTAGCACCCTGATCTTGGACTTCCAGCCTCTAGAACTGTGAGAAATTTATTTCTGTTGTTTATAAGCAGTCTACCATATTCTGTTATAGCAGCCCAAGAAGACTAAGATACTGAGAAAGAAAGGGTCATTTTCTATTCATACGTTTTATATTGCTATGTCCTCTAAAGACTAACAACAGAACTGAGCATGCAATTGATATAAAATTATCAATGGGTGAATTAAGGCACAAAGGGTGAAAAATTAAAATAGAAAATTGGAAAATAGTCAACAACCAAATCTTAGAAGACAAGAATGGCTCAAACTAACCTTAGAATCTGTTCCAGTTTCTCACTTGGTGCATTCCTGAGGCCTGTGAGCATGGTGTGAAGACGACTCAAGCTATGTGTAGCTGTAGAAACTGGAGTCACACAAGGGCTGTTACCCTTAATGTACCTCACACCAGTAAGTGGGGTAGAGATCCTAAGTGCTTTAGACTAAAGAGGAGGAAAAAGAACATTATTTTAGGTCAAAAAGACCTAAACTACTTTCAATTACTTCATGAATGGGAATTTCAAGCTAATCAGAACTTTATATTATCAATAAATATTAGTGATTTCTGTCATTGTTCTTGGAATTTAAATGTTACACCACCAAGAGCCACGACTATCCATGTGAAATTGTGTGAAAGGACAATCTGCACTTTAGACAACTAAGAAGTTTGTCTCTTAAAAGTTAAATGTTTATGGGAATTCCCTGGCAGTCCAGTGGTTAGGACTCCACACTTTCACTGCTGAGGGCCTAGGTTCAATCCCTGGTCAGAGAACTAAGATCCCACCAACCACACCGTGTGGCACAGCCAAAAAAAAAAGTAAAAATAAAATAAAAGGTTAAATGTTTAAGATAAGGCATAGTTCCCTATTATTCCTCCTTCAAAACTTAAGCTTGGAGCTTCCCTGGTGGCACAGTGGTTGAGAGTCCGCGTGCCGATGCAGGGGACACAGGTTCGTGTCCCGGTACGGGAAGTTCCCACATGCCGCGGAAAAGCTGGGCCCGTGAGCCATGGCCGCTGAGCCTGCGTGTCCGGAGCCTGTGCTCTGCAACGGGAGAGGCCACAACAGTGAGAGGCCCGTATACCACAAAAAACAAAAACTTGAGCTTGAAGGCAAACATAAGCATGAAAATATTAAGGCTATCTCTGACAAACAGAATTTCACCGTTCCCATCTACTGCTATTTTTGTAATTACTCAAAGATTGACAAAGGAAAGCTGAGAATAAATCTGGCCCAAATGAAATCCATGATTTAATAAAAGCTCATCTAAATAATCAAATTTGGACTGTCCTGGTGGCGCAGTGGTTAAGAATCCACCTGCCAATGCAGGAGACATGGGTTCAAGCCCTGGTCCGTGAAGATCCCACATGTCGTGGAGCAACTAAGCCCGTGCGCCACAACTACTGAGCCTGCGCTCTAGAGCCTGTGAGCCACAACTGCTGAGCCCATGTGCCACAACTACTGAAACCCATGTGCCTAGAGCCCATGCTCCACAACAAGAGAAGCCACCACAATGAGAAGCCCCCACAATGCAACAAAGAGTAGCCCCAGTTCGCCGCAACTAGAGAAAGCCCACGCGCAGCAACGAAGACCCAACACAGCCAAAAATAAATAAATAAAATAAATTTATAAAAAAATAAAAAATAATCAAATTTGCTTCACAGAGAGGATAAAACAAACATTCTTAGATGCAGAATACAACCTGATGCAGAACAGCCTTCTTCAGTCTTCTTGCCCTTCTTTACCTTTAGTTACTAGAACCTATCACAGTTTTTCCCCCCAAAGCAGACAGATCTTCAGAGAAATAAGTTTAAGTGAAATTCTTGAACACAAATATGAAAAAGATATAACTTAACGTCAAGAGTTTAAGCATGAATACATAGGCTATAAATTTAAGAAAACTGAAATCGTATCAAGTATCTTTTCCGACCACAACGCTATAAGACCAGATATCAATTACAGGAAAATATCTGTAAAAAATACAAACACATGGAGGCTAAACAATACACTACTTAATATCCAAGAGATCATTGAAGAAATCAAAGAGGAAATCAAAAAATACCTAGAAACAAGTGACAATGAAAACACGACGGCCCAAAACCTATGGGAGGCAGCAAAAGCAGTTCTAAGAGGGAAGTTTATAGCAATACAATCCTACCTTAAGAAACAAGAAACATCTCAAATAAACAACCTAACCTTGCACCTAAAGCAATTAGAGAAAGAAGAACAAAAAACACCCAAAGTTAGCAGAAGGAAAGAAATCATAAAGATCAGATCAGAAATAAATGAAAAAGAAATGAAGGAAACGATAGCAAAGATCAATAAAACTAAAAGCTGGTTCTTTGAGAAGATAAACAAAATTGATAAACCATTAGCCAGACTCATCAAGCAAAAAAGGGAGAAGACGCAAATCAATAGAATTAGAAGTGAAAAAGGAGAAGTAACAACTGACACTGCAGAAATACAAAGGATCATGAGAGATTACTACAAGCAACTATATGCCCCAAAAATGGACAACCCGGGGGCTTCCCTGGTGGCGTAGTGGTTGAGAGTCCGCCTGCTGATGCAGGGGACACAGGTTCGTGCCCCAGTCCAGGAGGATCCCACATGCCACGGAGCGGCTGGGCCCGTGAGCCATGGCTGCTGAGCCTGTGCGTCTGGAGCCTGTGCTCTGCAATGGGAGAGGCCACAACAGGGAGAAGCCTGTGTACCGCAAAAAAAAAAAAAAAGGACACCCTGGAGAAATGGACAAATTCTTAGAAATGTACAACCTTCCAAGACTGAACCAGGAAAAATAGAAAATATGAACAGACCAATCACAAGCACTGAAATTTAAACTGTGATTAAACATCTTCCAAGAAACAAAAGCCCAAGACCAGATGACTTTACAGGCAAATTCTATCATTTAGAGAAGAGCTAACACCCATCCTTCTCAAAATCTTCCAAAATATAGCAGAGGGAGGAACACTCCCAAACTCATTCTACGAGGCCACCATCACCCTAATACCAAAACCAGACAAAGATGTCACAAAGAAAGAAAACTACAGGCCACTAACACTGATGAACATAGATGCAAAAATCCTCAACAAAATACTAGCAAACAGGGCTTCCCTTGTGGCACAGTGGTTAAGAGTCCACCTGCCAATGCAGGGGATACAGGTTTGAGCCCTGGTCCGGGAAGATCCCACATATGACGGAGCAACTAAGCCCATGCGCCACAACTACTGAGCCCGTGAGCCACAACTACTGAGCCGGTGCACCTAAAGACCGTGCTCCACAATAAGAGACGCCACCGCAATGAAAAGCCCATGCACTGCAACAAAGAGTAGCTCACTGCAAGTAGAGAAAGCCTGCACGTGGCAACAAAGACCCAATGCAGCCAAAAACAAATAAACAAAATTTTTGCAGCTGTATTTACAATAGCCAGGACATGGAAGCAACCTAAGTGTCCATTAACAGATGAATGGATAAAGAAGATGTGGCACATATATACAATGGAATATTACTCAGCCATAAAAAGAAACGAAATTGAGTTATTTGTAGTGTGGTGGATAGACCTGGAGTCTGTCATACAGAGTGGTAGTCAGAAAGAGAAAAACAAATACCGTATGCTAACACATATATATGGAATCTGAAAAAAAAAAAAAAAAAAAAAATGGTCATGAAGAACCTAGGGGCAAGACAGGAATAAAGACACAGACCTACTAGAGCATGGACTTGAGGATATGGGGAGGGGGAAGGGTAAGCTGGGACAAAGTGAGAGAGGGGCATGGACATATAGACACTACCAAACGTAAAATAGATAGCTAGTGGGAAGCAGCCGCATTGCACACGGAGATCTGCTCGGTGCTTTGTGACCACCTAGACGGGTGGGATAGGGAGGGTCGGAGGGAGGGAGATGCAAGAGGGAAGAGATATGGGGACATATGTATATGTATAATTGATTCACTTTGTTATACAGCAGAAACTAACACACCATTGTAAAGCAATTATACTCCAATAAAGATGTTAAAAACATACATAGGCTAATAAAATATCTTTTCTAATTTTTCCAACAAACTCTGAAAGGTTAAGATAGCTAAAGAGTTTTTTACTATTCAAGATAGACTATATTTCCCTATGTATTAAATGTGCTTATTCTAGAGATAGTTGTAAAAACACCCAGCAAAATTTTTACCTGGCAACAGAACTATTCAAGTTTCATGAGATACAGAAAAACACAGTAATTTGCCATACAGAAATAAATCTATATGTGTTTTCTCTGTGAATTAAACAAGAGTAGAGCCAAGACTTTCACTTTGTTTCAAAGAAATTAATTCTGTAATTTTTTTTAGGTCAATAAGATGATCTACGTAGATTAACTACATTCAGAAGATTTCTCCCTATATTTAACAGCTTTTCTTACAGCCACCTTCTTCCCTGTTTATGAACCAGTGCATTGCTGGGAGGAGAAGCAACAGCAGCCAGCAGCATCTTACCACGTGGCCCACAGGTAGCAGCACTTCCACAAAGGAAATGACATACGACGACCACAAACAACTTCCTGCCTGTAGTCCTCAAGGTCAGCATGGGGCTTCTTGGTAGCCCTGTTTAAGTTCTTAGTTTAAAGCTTCCTGTGCATTCTGATCAAGAAGAGTCTCTCTTTAACTTCTTAGACCTCTTTTATTGTCTATCAACTCATACTACTAGGTAACCTCTCTTAATTCCATGGCTTTAAAAGCCATCTGTATCCTAATGACACTATATATATCCTAAGGGTATATATATATATATATACAGCCCTTACTTTTGCTGTGAGCTCTAGTCTTGTACCTCTAAATGGCCTGTTTAACTCCTCTACTAGAATATTTAAAAGACATCTCACCCTTAACGTGCTCATAACTCTAACTCTTGATTTTTTCCCCACTAGACTTGTTCTTTCCCCTCAATAAATGTCAATAGTAAATATTTATGGAATGCCTACAAGCACTGAATACAACACTGGTCATAGACCTCATAAAGCTTATATTCTAATGCAGGGAGACAGATAATAAACAATCCATCTATCCTTCCTTCCTTTCTTCCTCTCTCCCTCTCTTCCTCCCTCTCTTTCTCTCCTTCTCTCTCTCTCTCTCTATGTATTTATTATCTTGAGACAATCAATTCTTTATTTCTACCTACCTACCTACCAACCATCAGACACTGATAAATACTATCAGGAACACTAATGGCAAAATAAGGGGGAAAGCAAGTCCTGAGGTAGGGGAGGATGCTAGTGGTTATTATTTTATATAGTAGTCAGGTTATCAGAGATCTGAAGGAAGCGAGGAAGTAAACCACATGAGCATCTTGAAGAAACTTGCTCTAGGCTGAGAAAACAGCAGGAGCAAAGGCTTTGAGTTGGGAGTATGCTTGGCATATGTGAAGAAAGAAAAAGGAGGTTAATGTGGCATGAGTGGAAAGGGTGAGGAGGAAAGTGGTGGGAGATGAATTCAGAGAGGTAGCACGGCTAGATCACTGAAGACTTTTTAGGCATTTGTAAGGACTTTAGCTTTTATACCATTCACCCAACTGGAGTCATCACTGTTTTCTTTCCTTTTACACCCTAGATCCAAGCCATCAGTAAATTCCAGGATATTCATAGCTATTTTGTTCACTGACATAGCCCCAGTGTCCAGGACACAATCTGACATACAGCATACCTTGAGAATATTTGTTGAATGAGAAAGCAAACCAGTCTTAAGTCTGGTCTTACAGGTGAGTTACCCCTTGGAATTAGCTACACTGCCTCTGGAAGCACCTGTCAGAAGGTGCTTATTTTCTGTTGTATGAACACCACACAACAGAAGGGAAACTCCTAGTCGCCATCATCCTAAGTGTCTGCATGAAATATACATATGATCCTGAAACTCAGTTTAACAGAACTTTCTTAAAGACTACAGATTCTCAGTTTCTCTAGTCTCTTAGATGAAGGTACCAATTTGGGTCAATCAACATTTTCTAAACACTTACTATGTTCAATATGGGCTGTATTCTCAAAACCAACAATCATCAGCATGATACATTCATTTACATTTATATTAAATTCTTTTTCCCAGATCTAACCAAAAATTTTGAAAGTCAAGGTTGACAAAATTTAAAACAGTAAACATAGAGATAACTTTTTTTTTTTGGTCCTCAAAAGTGTTTTTTTGTTTGTTTGTTTTGGTTTTTTTTGCAGTACACGGGCCTCTCCCGTTGCGGAGCACAGGCTCCGGACGCACAGGCTTGGCGGCCATGGCTCACGGGCCCAGCCGCTCCGCAGCATGTGGGATCTTCCCGGACCAGGGCACGAGCCTGTGTCCCCTGCATTGGCAGGTGGGCTCTCAACCACTGCGCCACCAGGGAAGCCCCAAAAGTGTTTTTTGTTTGTTTGTTTTGATTTACATCTTTATTGGAGTATAATTGCTTTACAATGGTGTGTTAGTTTCTGCTGTATAACAAAGTGAATCAGTTATACATATACACATGTTTCCATATCTCTTCCCTCTTGCGTCGCCCTCCCTCCCACCCTCCCTATCCCACCCCTCCAGGCGGTCAAAAAGCACCGAGCTGATCTCCCTGTGCTATGCGGCTGCTTCCCACTAGCTATCTATTTTATGTTCGGTAGTGTCTATATGTCCATGCCACTCTCTCACTTTGTCCCAGCTTACCCTTCCCCCTCCCCATATCCTCAAGTCCATTCTCTAGTAGGTCTGTGTCTTTATTCCTGTCTTACCCCTAGGCTCTTCATGACATTTTTTTTTTCTTAAATGCCATATATATGTGTTAGCATATGGTATTTGTTTTTCTCTTTCTGACTTACTTCACTCTGTATGACAGACTCTAGGTCCATCCACCTCATTACAAATAGCTCAATTTCATTTCTTTTTATGGCTAAGTAATATTCCACTGCATATATGTGCCACATCTTCTTTATCCATTCATCCGATGATGGGCACTTAGGTTGTTTCCATCTCCTGGGAGATAACTTTTTCAATTAAGATAAGTAGGATGTGAATTTTCTTTTTCACACTGGAAGCAAGTAAAACGCATCTACACACACAATTACCAAAATAAAATAGAACCTCTGGCATGCCTGCTCCTGTATTTCCACTCTTCTGGCATGGCTCAACTCACCTTGTCAAAGTGCTGCTGCAAGATGCTTTTCATCTGCACCCTTTCAGCAGTCTCTGTTCCTGAACCAGTATTCAAACACCTTGAGAGGGTCCCAATTTCCTCTTCAGCATCCTCTCCAAGAAAGATCCGCTCATCTAAATTCCCAACAGATAAAACATACTCCTCATAGGCCTTATTGATGGCTTTACTATAGGGGAAAAAAAATAGGCAAAATGTATACTCACAGAACTGCCATTTCAGTTGTTTTAGGCTACTTGTTTCATTTTTTCATTTACTAAAAATTCTAATAATTTTGTAAAAGTTAAGTTTTAGTGGGATCACTGTTAATTATAAAAACTGAGGAGTATAAAATACAAGCCTGCTCCATTATGCTCATGCATTGTACAGTAAGTATACTTTGGTGACAGTATTTCAGGATGGGTATCCTGTACCAAGCTGCCTGGTAGGTACAGCTTCTGGTGAGAAGCCTAATTATCTTTCTTAGCTGCTCCAGGCAAGTTTGGAGACCTAAGTACTTCCACATCATCATTCTTCCCCTGTGTAGTTCCAAAAGAATTTCTTTATTTCAAAAATCATGATCCAAAAGCTTAACTATTAAAGCTTTAAAGAACGGCCATACAGTTTTCAATAAATCTAAAACATGTGCTTCGAGTAACAGTTGACAGAATTTTTTATTGCATCCCTATATTCTGCCACAAGACATATTCTAAATTTCCAGGATACAAACAATAAAAACATGAAACTCGGGCTTCCTTGGTGGCACAGTTGTTAAGAATCCGCCTGCCAATGCAGGGGACACGGGTTCGAGCCCTGGTCCGGGAGGATCCCACATGCCACGGAGCAAGTAGGCCCGTGTGCCGCAGCTGCTGAGCCTGAGCTCTGGAGCCCGTGAGCCACGGCTGCTGAGGCCTGCGCGCCTAGAGCCCATGCTCCGCAACAAGAGAAGCCACCACAATGGGAAGCCTGCACACCACAATGAAGACCATCCCCTGCTCGGCACAACCGCGCGCAGCAATGAAGACCCAGCGCAGCCAAAATAAATAAATTAAATAAATTAAAAAAAAAAAACAAAAACATGAAACTCTGAGGTTTCCTAGGTACATAATTTAAAACATTAAAGTACGTTTATAACAGAAGTACTCACAAACTCTCTCCAAAATTCCCAGGTTCTAAAAAACCAGTAAGATTTTCTTCTTTTCCCTTAAGGAGCTATGATGAAAGAAAAGATCCTTAAGTCATCGTATTAAATCAAGTCTTTGCCCAGAAGATATTTGCAAATTACTTCTTTACTACTTACAAACCTTTTTTTCATAAAGTTTCCTAATATAAGGTTTCCAGAAATGTTCCTTTATTCCCTTTGCTTCCAAAACTAGGCCGTCATGTAAGGAACAGAGTTTCTCAATGACACAAGGTGGGTCGGAAGAAGGTTTAGAATCCTTAGCGTGAAAATCTTCAGATAGACCTGTGATGGGTAAAATCATAGAGATAGCAGGTAGCATTCCATAAACCAAACTGTAATAAACTAAAATATAAATAATAGAGAGTCTAATCAGCACTTGAGTTAGCATATGAGTGTACAGGAAATAGTGTAAGGGCCTAATTTGACTCTATTTAAATATACTTCAAAAACAGCAAATAGAGGTAAAGCGTATCACTGCTCAAAAGATTTCGGTTATTCAGTTATCTACCTGGAGATGGTTAAAAAAGAAAAACTAAAAAAATAATTTAGTATATTGCTATAAGATCTAAAAACCAGAAAAATAAAATTTTGCCAATAAGCGTTACATTCAAATAAAAATAGCACCTTGAAAAAAATTACTGTTCAAAGTACACACTCTTTATATACTTTGATTTAATTATATTATATGTATTTATCATATTAATTTACAGCCCTTGTTCTAGACTCAATGCAAGAGAAATAAAAAAGAGGGAATAAAATGAAGGGAAGCAGCTATATAGAAATATAAAAGGGAGTTAGGAGGGAAATAAAAGGACAGAATACAGAGAACATTAAACTTACCAAACCAGAAGCAACTGAAGTAATTAACTCCACTAACTTTAAAAATCTACCTTGAGATTCAGACAAGCTGAAATTCTAATTGTAACCACCCCACAACTGACAATCACTCAGAATCCTACCAAGGTATTATTCAAATAGCAGCAGCATTATATAATAGCTCAATAAATACTTTTTTTTTTTTCCTGCGGTACGCGGGCCTCTCACTGCTGTGGCCCCTTCCGCTGCGGAATACAGGCTCCGGACGCGCAGGCTCAGTGGCCATGGGTCACGGGCCCAGTCGCTCCGTGGCACGCGGGATCCTCCCGGACCGGGGCACGAACCCGCGTTCCCTGCATCGGCAGGCGGACTCCTAACCACTGCGCCACCAGGGGAGCCCAATAAATAATTTTTAATATTTGCTTTATACATAATTGGTCTCTTATTGTATATCATTCATAGAAATTATATACCTTAAAGCCTATGGATTGCCAAAATAACTATCATTTCCAAACACCTTTTAGTTTAGAGTTGAAAATTCATCTTACTTATTTTAGAACCATAGCTACTCCTCTTCTATAGAAAAGATCTGAAATGGAGATTCTTTCAATAAATCTGCTTTGACCTCCTCCTGTGTGTCAGCCATGAAACTTGCCAATGTAGAAAACCACCGTCAGCTCTAATGTCATCTTTGCTACTCCAGGTTTTTAAATTCCTTCTTCTTGTTGAATATATATTTCAGAAACTTCTAAAGTTGCCATCTAAGACTTTAAACTTTGTGATATTTGCAATTTCTTTTTCCATAAATATTTTTACAGATAGCTCAACTCCTAGTTGTAAGTACTCTGGTGATGAAGCTTTGAAAAGCATTTATGTTCTCTGGTGCTAGGAAAGCCGTAGTATGTGTACAACTCCCAACAGTAAACACAATGTAGAAATGTGAGTTGTCTGACAGTCTTTGATTTACAAACTTACCTTTAAAATTAGGGTTCACGAGTTCTTTACGATTGGAACATTGAAGGGCATTTCCATAAACTAAGTCCAAAGCACACAGCAGAAGATGATAAGAATTAACCAGATCATCACTAATCATGGGGAAATTACCTACAGGATTATAAACAATTATAGAGTTAAATTTGCATCAACTTCACAATATTTTTAAAATAATTTCTTCCTTTAGTTAAAATGACATTATACAACACTGTACAAAGCTGACTCAAGAGCTACAGAAAGTGTTTTGGCAAATTTACAGTTTGAAATATTAAACTCTTAGAAATTTATTAAACTAGATAGATAAGAGTAAGACTAAGAAGCCCGCCGGCCACAACTAAGACCTGGCACAACCAAATAAATAAATTTTAAAAATAAGTATTTTTTAAAAAAGAGTTTAAGAAAAACCAAAACTTTACTATAAATGCCATTCATTAATATTCATTAAATAAGCATTTATTAAATGCCTAATAGCTGATCAAAATTTTATCATACTTGGTTTTTCTTTTGAAAATTCTGAACACAAACAATTTCATAAATTATCTCAAGCTGTAAGAAACTGTTTGGTATGAAAATATTTATCTGTCAAGAAAACTGGTAGAAATGCTTAGATGGGAAAAGCTGAAAAAATGATTAATATAATTATTTTTTCATGTATGTATTTTAAAAAGACCAGAAACTATAATCAGACTCCTAACGGTAATATTTTAAATACTTTTTGATGTAGTAATACAAGCTCATATAAATTAACGCAACAGGACCACAATAAAAGATATTTCAGTTCTAGAGCTAGTATCCCAGGAATAATTGTTGATGCTTGGTAACAAAAAAATAAACCAAAACCTAAACCTAAAGAAACATGTCATTTCTGTAGTTCTGGTTTAACTCTAACATTGAAAACAGTTTTTATAGGCAGTTAAAACAGTTTTATTATTCTTAGAAATTAAGGAATATTTCTAGATTTTTTTGTATCTTTAAGCATTAAACACTGCATATATATGCTTCATATTGATTTTACACTCTTATAACATCAGATGAATTCAACTTAAATAGCTAACATACATCTGAAGAATTATTTCTAAACCTTGACATTTTCACACTAAATGACTACCCAAATGCATACACACACACACTCACACTACTCTGTTTCAGGCTGTTTTCTCTCCTTTCCTCTAAAGAAAGTTACCACTTACCTCAGCGTAGCAGGATAAGCAATTCTTTTTTTTTTTTTTTAATAGATGGAAATATTTCAACAAATCAATTTAAATGGATTAAAGAGAAAAAATAGTTTTCTGCTGCCAAAAAGACAAATGATAATTAATAGGCTAAACTTTGCATTGATATAACCAAACTAACTTGCATGGTTTCACAAAAAAGATGCTTAATATTAAAACATACTCAATTCCTCAGATGTAAAACAGGAAGTGGTACCTACCAGTTTCAAGCTACAAAGCCCTACACACTGACAAGCCTAAACTTGTCGCTGGTGTTGTACCTGCCATGGAAGGAAATAACTGGCAGCACAGTGACTTCTAACAAAAATCTGAAATGCCCCTAAAGATCAGAACCTAAACTCCACGACTCTCCCATCATGACATACTCTACATTTCAAATCCTGACTTTAGAAATAAATCTCACTTCGTGAGATATTTTATCTTTCAATCAACAAAGATAATCTGACTGAAGACTTGGGATAACATGTAAAACAGGAAGTGGCACCTAACAGTCTTCAGTCCACAAAGCCCTTCATGACAACAAGCCCAAACTTGTCACTGGTGTGTACTTGCCATTGGAAGTCAACAAAGATAACAGGCAAAAGTTATCTTGTTTATCAGGAATGAGATAATCTGGGATGCCCACTGTTGCAGACAAAGTGATGAAAAAGGTGTCTATAAGAGTACACCGTCCCCCAAATAACTAAATCAAGAACTGAATGAAACCAACTAAACTACTCTATTGGAAAAGATCCTAGTGAATCATAAACGATCATAGTGCTGGATCGTGGGTAGACAAAGGCTCTTTAGACCAAATAATTATATCGGAATTAATAACAGTAAGGTAAAACTCAACCACTGAGTTAATTGTAGAGACAAAAGCTATGCCACCCCAGTTGATCAAGTGAGACCAAAACCTAAATAAAGACAATACACTTCTCTTCCAATAATTTATATAGTACCAAATACTTACCTCCAAGTATACATGTCATAAGACATAAAACAGATATAAATCCTAGAAGTCAGATATACCTGCCCACAATCTACTGTCAAGACTAATATCATAACACCAGCCACAGTAAGCCAAGTGGTAGCAAATGTTCCAACCATCATGAAAACAGTTTATATGCTCTTAAGTCTTTCTAAATTTCATGCCACTGATCACACCACCTTCATCTCTGCTAAAGAAACATCCAGTGTGATGGAAAGCAAAAATAACCAAGACCTTATTTTTGACAAAAGAAAGATTTTTCTTTTCAATAAAGCATGCAACTCAGGGAAGGAAGGATAAGTTCTAACCTAACTAGCTAGAAAGGACCAGCTACAGTCAGACAAATTGAACTGACACCAAGGGAGTGACACATTCCTGCTAGAGGGCCTACACATGTGGCATGAAACCAAGAGCTAGGAGATGTGGATTCAAATCCTAGCTCTGTTTCTAGCAGTTAGTTTCTGGGCCTCAGTTACTGACTTTTTAAATAAGTTGGACAAATTGATCTAATAATGAGAACCTCTTATATTTATGAAACACCTGCCAGCTCTAATAATTCTTTGATTTTAACCTTGCATTTTATTGGGATATCTTAATGGCAAAGGCATTCTATATAATCTATAGAAAAAGCTGTGTAACTGTACTTTCTGCTCTTCTATATATTAGTAAGAATCATTTCTACATAGAAATACAGAGAGGTAAGAACATGCTGTATAGCACAGGGAACTCCACTTCGCTGTACAGTAGAAACTAACACAACATTGTAAAACAACTATACCTCAACTTAAAAAAAAAAAAAAAGACACTACGCCTAGGAATAAGCTGCATAAATTTTACACATATTTTATATTTCATTTCAATAAACTTAGTGATAGTCAATTCATTCCTGATTTAAAAAAAATACAGAGAGGACAATAATAAGAATAAAAATGTATTTCACTGAATGCAGACCTTGGACAGGTTAAGTGAGAAGAGGAGGTAGAGAAAATAAATTGTATCTAAAGGTATTTGATCAAGCATATTTACCTGAACAAGATGTAAAAAGTAATCTGAACTACTCTGAGAATGATCAGTCCCACTCAATTAAATAAGACATGTCTTGTGAAAAATACAGCCCAAGATATAAGCACAGACACACTAATGTGTTTCAGTCCATAATTCAGAGATAATGTGCTTTGGAAAAAATGTTGTGTAAGAACAAAACGAAGGAATTTCCATTTAATGAAGGAAGTTTGGGATACTGTAAAGAATTTCAAAAGACTCTTATGAAAAGGCAATACTTAAAAAAGAACCTGGGACTAAAATCCTTGAGAAATTTTTCAGTGAGAATCTTTTCCTGATACACATTATAGGTTGACAATAGTAGTACCTGAACTTTTAAATAAACTAATATTTAAATAAATATCGCTCTTTCCTTACCTTTTGCATATATAAAAAGCACCCAACAAAAATGGAAAACTTCAGACACGGTACAGGGCTGTCGCCTTTGGGGGAGAAAAAAGTCATGAGATAACAGAAGAATCAGAAAAAGACATGACAAATGACTGTAAACTAGGTGAGAAACAAAACCCACAGTCAGAGGGAGTGACAGCAGATTCATTTCACATGGAAAATGTGCAAGAAGTTCTGCTCCAACCAAATACTGGTAAGGGAATATCTGGGAGCGAGGGAAAGCACTCATCTTAGAAGAAAATTCTGAAGAAGTGTAAAAGCTTTTGCAGGTCAAGATAAGTAAGGTAGAAAATAAAACGAGTAACAATAGTCCTTCTGATGACATCAGCAAGGCTAATGCTGCTTTAAGACCCATGTATGCAGGCAGATATTCCTCCAACTTTTTTTCCCCTCCACCATAGTTGATGAAATGTAAACCCTCCCTCCCTAAAGACATTCCAGATTATATATCAAGTCACAAATGGATTTTTTTTTTTTGGCTGTGCTGCATGGCATGCGGGATCTTACCCCGACTACGGACCGAACCCGTGCCCCCTGCAGTGGGAGCTCGGAGTCTTAACCAATGGACCGCCAGGGAAGTCCCACAAAAGGACTTTTTAATGTAAATTCGGGGCTCCCCATAATTCCTTATATTTCTATCATTAGGAGTACCTGTTGCAGGGAGGAGGAAGGGGGAAAATAAAAGTGTACCTGTTATATTTGCTAAGATGTCTGCTACAGGGAGTTTCAGACCTGTTTTAAACTTGGCTTTTCTACCAAATCCTCTGCCAATGTTTAGGTAAGACATCTGTTGGCTCCATATCCCAATAGCCTTATTCTACCAAGGTGCTTTGAAGAGAAGAATCTGAAGACTGGGGTTTAGTTCCCGCACTGTCATTAGCTAAGTACACTTGCTCTCCATGTGCCTTAGTCTCTCCATCTGCTAAAAGATCATTCTACTTGGGTATAATACTGTATTTAATTCACCAGTCGATGGCAAGGATTAAACGTCTTTGCCCTGCTTTAAAAAGTAGGCTCCCCACCATAGGCATGTGATAAACTACCTAGTTTTGATACCTAGCAAGATAAAAGTCAAACATTTTAGAAGCCATGCTAACTTACAGTTATAAGATAAATAAGTCCTAGCGATGTAATGTACAACATAAATATAATTAACACTGCTGTATGTTATATATGAAAGTTAAGAGAATAAATCTTAAGAGTTGTGATCACAAAGAAACATTTTTTTTCTATTTAGTTTTGTATTTCTAAGTGAGATGATGGCTGTTCACTAAACTTACTGCGGTCATCATTTCATGATGTATGTAAGTCAGATCATTATGCTGTACACCTGAAATATATATAGTGCTGCATGTTAATTATACCACAATAAAACTGGAAGAAAAAAACAACACTCAAGCCACTCCAAAAACTGGCTCTAGAACTCTAGAACAAACTTAACCTACTCAGCCAAATTTCCTCCTACTTTGCTGCTTTGGTGTCTTCGTTCTTCATCCTCTGCATAGAAGGCTACCTGTATCTCCAAATTCACCTGTCAAAATCCTACCCATCCTTCCAGTCCTATTTCTGCTTACTCCATGGAACCTTACCTAACTGTCTTATACAGAGTGGCTTATTTTTGCCTCAAAAGTCCTACATTTCTATTATCTTTTGCACTTATACATGCCTCTCCCTGACTATACTTACTGTAAGCTCTCAAAAGACAGTGACTCTGGGTTTTGGTTTTATTTTTTTTTTTAACATTTGTATCCTACATACAGTAAGCTCTCAATAAATACTCAGTGAGAATTTTTCAAAGACCAGTGTGTGAGATGCAGTACTGAGTCGTGGTGAAATACACGGGCTCTGCAGGCAGACTACTTAAGTTTCAATAAGAGCTCCACACTTACTGTGTGACCTTGGCCAAATTACTGAACCTCTCAAAGGCTTGTTTCCCCCCACCTGTAACAACAGTATCAACCTCATAAAGCCATCGTAATGATTAACTGAAGTAATACATGCTTAAGTCTTAGAAGAGTCCCTGCCCCATAATAAATACTCAGTAAATGGTATACATTACTATTACTAATATTAGCCAAAAGTACTAATAAAAAGTATACAGGGTGATATAGATGTAAAATTTTTAGATAAACTTATTAGAATTTTCTGAATTAGAATTAAGTAGTCCATACACCCTAATAAATATCAAAGCAAATACAATCTGAAATCATTTTTACAACACTTCACAGAAAGAAGATATTCTATATCTTTCTATAAATGATCATATCAGCCTCACTTAGACTCAGAAACAAGCTTCTATCCAAACTTTAGAATACTTAATTATAAATAGACAATTCCCTAAAACTGCAAGCAAACTAGACCAGCTGCTTCCGTATCAGTGGGGTCAAGTATATAAAAATGAACATTGTTTTATTTTTTTAAGCTGCTCACTTACTGTAAACATCCTTCACAGTTTGGGAACATTTTTATATTGAAAGAGAAGCAAACATTATTCATTCAATTACAATAACTTCTTTTCCCCTACTTTTCTTGTCAACATTTTTCTAGTTCTATTTTAAGAACAAATTTTCATTTCTACTTTATGAAAAAAACTTTCGTGATAAAAGTAGAGAATTTGTATCCCATAATTGCCCTTATCTACCAGGAAAGATGGAAAACATCGAGCCAGAATAAGTTTACAGATTTGCAGACACAGTCAGAAGCAGAATTTCACAATAATTTCAGTTTTCAGTTCCACTATTCTCCCCCCAATCCAGTTTCTCTACTTTTCACTGGTTGTAAACATCAAAATACATAGAGAAGCCTTTTCAGGGGGATTTCTTTACTATTCAGTTTGACATAAAAGTCAAATAAAGAAATAGTCTATATGTATTATAATATGTAGAAAATAATAGAAATAGTCAATATCGTCGATAATAGAAAATTAAGTAGTCAAATACTATACCCAAGATTGCTAACTGGTGAGAGTATCTAAGGTCTGATTTTTGCATTTTCGGTTGCTTAAATGAACAGGGAAAGTTTATAGAAACAGAGATTCCACACATTTTGCAACGTGAAAGAAGCCAAACTCTTCAGAGCTAACATACAATGAAAAGCAAGAAATTATTATTGGAAAAAAAGATTACTTATGAAATCACATTTGTTTCTTAAGACCAGCAAAATAAACTGAGGGACACAAACTAAGGGATCAAAACTGTAGTACAGACAAATGTGTATTCCTGCTTAACAAATACAGAAACATACCGCTGTTTTCTTCCTCTTTGTTGACGAGGCTGCTCCTCTTGAGGATATTTAAAAATGTCCTGAAAAATGGGTTCATATTTCTTAAAGATTACAGCAGAAACAGTGAAGTTTCTTTCTAATCTCTCAGTCCGTTCTCTGAACTGTGCGGGTAGGTTTGCCATGTCTTCCCATTTCTTCATCTTGTGAAAAAATTCAATTAAGCTGATATTAAAAATAAAAAATGAGATTTTTTTTTTGTAATTAACACAGGGTAAAATATACAAATTAGATAATTAAAAGTAAATTGAAATTAACTCATTAAATTATATTACTTTTAGACAGTGATATAAAATCACAACTCATGCCTCTCTGGCTAATCTCACAGATTGGTTTATTTCTCTCATCTTCCAAATCTAATTTCCCTAATCTCTTTTCCTGAGATTACCTAAAAGTTTAAAAAAAGTATGAAATACATATCAATACAAAAGAAGTGGAAAATAAGTAGTTAACCAGAGAACATAACCAACATTCATGTAACAATTGCCAGATTTAACAAATATAAACATATCAAATACATTTTGCCATGTCTGCTTCAGATTCTACAGAAACAGCCAGTTCCCTTTGGACTCTTCTTCCCCAAAGATAAGCTCCACTGTATAGTCTGAGTCTTCCCATCCGAGTTTTTACACTTACTATGTGATTATATATGTACCCATGAACAGTTTAGTAGTATCTTTTGTATGTGTGGTTTTAAAATTTTATATACATGGTATCATACTGTAAGTAGCATTCTACAACTTGTTTCTTCATTCAATATGTTTATGAGATTAATGTTGCTACGTGTAGATCTAATTTTTAATTGCTAAAAATATTCCTTCATATGAACTACCATGTTTTGCGTTCATTCCCCAACCAATGGAAATTGAGGTTTCTAATTTCTCACTATAACAAAAATGCTGTAATGAACACATTTCTGTACTTGTATGCTGAAGTTTCTTTAAGAACTACCCTGAGGAGCAGAACTGCTGAGTCAGAGAATATGCATCTTCAACTTTACTAGATACTGCCAAATTTCCCACTAGAGTGACTGTGCCAATTTATACTCTCTCCAATGTACACCAGCAATACAGAGTTCCTATTTCCCTACATAATGACCAGACTTGGTGTCATGAGACTCCAAATTTCCCCAATCTGATGAGAATGAAATATTACCTTATTTTTACTTCGAACTTCCTTGATTACTTGTGAGACTGAACATCTTTGCCTACATGTATTAGCTATGTGAGTTTAGGCCTTTGTGAAGGCCTAATTTTTTAGTAGCTATTTGTCAATTATTTAACTATTTGTTAGTAGTCCTTTATGTAATTCTGGATACTGATCTTTTGTTACACTGTAAATATCTTCTCCCAATCTGCTCTTTCTTTTTAATTCATTTAGTCCATTGCTGCAGAGAAGTAAATAATCTGAACCCATAGGTAAAAATTTTAAAATAAAAATTGAGCTTTCGAATTGGAAATAAAACTGAAGTCTGAGATATTACTTGCATTAAAATATTAGGTAAGCTTAGTTTACTAGAGTTTATAATGATGATTCCATAATTTGACCTTTGCTTCTAAAGTCCCTTGTCTGTCATTTAACTGGATGAGTCTGACCCCACTTTTCTTCTTTGTAATGGTTATATTTTGCACCTTATTTAAGCCCACTTCTACGGGTTTACAGCCCAGGTGTTCAACTCTTTACACACTGCCTCTTGTTCTTAGGTCTAAATATAACTCAGGATGGAGTTCAAGGTTAATAAATAGACTCCAGCTAAAAGATTACATTTCTTGTTATTTTAATAGTAAGTGATTTTTTTTTAAACCACTAGGTCCATAAATTTTGACAGTGGCACTTCCTCCAAAATGCCAAACATCCTTTTTCCACCAATCTTTAATAAGCCAAGAGAAAATTAACCCAAATGGCACAAATAACAAATGTAATCAATTCCATTACACAACAGATAGAAAAAGCAATTTCTGCCTCCTCTTTAGATACAAGTCCAGTACATGTAGTTCTCAGTTTAATACCATATAATATTTACTTTTTCAATTTAGAGTATCTTTACTTAGAGTTCTCCCAATATTACACAATGATAAGTCATTGTGTACTATTAACCTAGTAGGAATGAAAATGTAATTGATTATCTTAATGTAATTAAATGTAATGATAACCTAATAGTAAATGCTTCATACAAGTACCAAATACATTAAAATTTAATTATTTTTCACCAAAGAAATAAAATATAATGGACACTAACTTAGATGTGGTAAAGAAAAACCATGACCTAACTTCTAAATTTAGCACTCCATAGGTACAAATGCTTGGAAAATGATAAAGAGAAATTCCTACTGTCACTATGCTTTTATATTAGTCACACTCTACAAACTCTGACATAGTTACCTCTGCTCTGAACATCTCAGGATTCTAGTTAAAGATACATAGTTTCCTTCAACTGTCCCTTTGCTTACAGTTGGCACAGATTTTCTGCAAGCCACATATAAGGCACATGCTAACCAATGAAGATCATTTCCCTGAAAAAGAAAAGAAAATTGATTTTTAGCTAATGAACTATATATATTTCAGTATGAAAAAACTCATTTAAATTCAAAGTGTTATTTATATGTTTGTGGGAAATTGCATTTTCAATGATGTCCCTGTCCCAAATGCTCTTCGTATAATGTGACACTGACATTCTTCCACGGAGAGGTTGAAGTCTGTGTTCTCTCACTTTGAACTGTCTCAACCAGTACCACAGGTGAAAGTGATGCTATGTAACTTTCAAGATCATAAAAGGCAATACAGATTCCACCTGGTGCTCTCTCTCAGGACATACACCGTGGAAGTCCCAGCATGGGAGTAGATCACCTTGGGCAAATTACTTAACAATTGTAGAGGCTCAATTTTCTTACCTGAGGACCGTGAGAATTGAGAAAATACAAGAAATCAAAAGATAAAATTCTATAACCACTGTTCTATATTAAATATCATACAAGCTTTATTTTCCAGGGTACACTTCCACGAGACTGACACCCGACATTATTTTACAGCATACCTGACTACTAGTTCCACAAGGGCAGGGATTTTATGTTTTGTGCCTTGCTCTATCCCCAGCACCTACGTAACAGTGTCTGGCCATGAACAGGTGATCAAAAAATATTTGGGAAATGAATGAATATCATTCACTTATTGGGTAAACTGAGCTAAGAATCTGAGATCGAAGTCTTTAAAAAACTGAGAAATCAAACAGTTATTTTTAAAAATAATTTGCTAACCATCTATTATTTGTCACTTGCTTATATAACCCTGGGCTTCACACAACTTAACCGCTGTGAGTTGAAATAATGCTTTTTCTATCGAATTTACAGGGTTATCCTGAGGGTAAAATAAGAGCTTATTTGGAGGCACTTATGCCCATCACCAAAAAAGAGTCCTTCTCTTTGCCTGCCTACAGGAACCACTAGGAAAGAAACAAGAACATGGCCTATTCAGCCAGATCACCAAAGCATGTGAAAGAGCTTTGTAAACTCCAAAGCGCTATCCATATGAGTGCTTCATGCTCCAGAAACTCCACGTTACCTTATTTAACCATCAGAACAGCTTTGTAAGGTAGGTACAAATATCTCAAAGTAACATACCATAAAATTGAGTTTGGAATGGGTAAGTAAATTGCCCAAAGTCACCTAGGTCTGTCAGGTTCCAAAGCCAGTATATTACTAGCTTCCCCCCCAACCCCGCCCCGCTGCAGATGTAAAAATGGGAATAAGGAACTGAATTAAAATTCTATTAATGCAAGAATAAAAAAATAATAACCTTAGTGAGTGCCACACAGGCAAAAACACCCTCTTATAGCTAAATAACACCTCGGTTAGGCCTTCCCATTCTGAGCCTATTTGCCCTACTCTTTCCACAAACTATTCAACAACTTAAAATCGTACGGCCTGCAGTTTAAATACCACTCACACAGGCAGTCAAACAGCGGATAAACAATGCAGACTTCCGTGTCACTTCCCATTGGCCCATAAAGGGGAGGTGCCTACAGGGTTGAGCCTCACTGGCTAGAATGGCCATTTTCTCCGCTGCAAGCCCCGTCGGAAGAAAGGGACAAAACATGCCTAGATCGCAGCGACTATAAGAGTCCTGGGCAATGTCTGGAGTGACCAATAGGTCCTCAAGGTCGTCGCAGTCCTGACTTCCTAGAGACAAATGCGTGTCTTTATCCAGGCGGGCAGAAAGCCCGTTTCATTTTGCGCAGGGGAAAAATTCGTCTTTGTTCACACATACATAAACACAGCTCGAAACGTAACGCTTTTACTCAAATGGAGGCAATGGCCTGGACAAAGGCAATTTGGTACAGTTCAAAAAGAACTGAAGAAACGCAGGCGCTAACATCGGGTTAATTTCAGAGCTAATGCAGGCAAGCCCCCGCCCCACCCCACCCCCTTCTGCGTATGGTCTTGACAACTACACCTGTTCATCCTGCCAACAAGGTGCTTGTTTTTGTAATCGGACCGCAGCACGACCTCAGCCTCGCGGTGCTACTTTAGGGCAAGGGCTGTTCCCGCTTCGGAACCGGAGGGGGAAGAGCAGCGAGACAGAGTTCACTTTCAGGGCCGCTACAGAGCTTTTCAAAAGCCAGGTTTCCAGGACGAAGGTTCGCAAAGAGGATTCCCTCCCCGCTCCAGGCTGGGAGCCCAAAGAGCCGGGGCCGGCAGGGGCGGAGGGGTCCCCCCTACCCCCCAACCGCGGGGCGCCCGAGCCGGGGAGACAAGGGGCCCCATTCCCGGAGGCGGGGCGGGACCACAAGGCCCGGAAAGCCGCTGGTCTCCTCCCCCCGGGCGCACCTCCAGCGTGTAGCTCTCGCTCATGCTCCTGTAGCTGTCCCAGGCCTCGGCCCGAGCCGCCTCGTCCATGTTCAGGCGGCTGCACAGCTCGTCGAACCGCTGTTGGGTCTGAGGGGCCGGCGACCGGGCCGACTGCGCTGCGTCCTCCGCCTCAGCATCCTCCTCCTCCTCCTCATCTGAGGCCGCCGCCGCCGGAAGGGGAGGGGGGGGCGGCGGCGGCGATTGGTTGCCTCCCGACGGCATAGCGCACACCTGGGCGGCGGGGCCTCAGGTGAGCCGAGGGCCTGGGCCCCCAGCCATTCAAACCGCGAAGCGCCCGCCAGTCGGCCGACTGATTGCCGACTGCGCCGCGGCCAACGGCGCTGGACCACACATCGGTGCCCGTAGTTCCGAGCACGGGTTGATGGGAAATGTAGTCCAGGCCGGGGGCCCACGGGGATCAAAACTCATATGTAGAAAAATCATCTCGCGTCGTCTCCCTCGGGTGGAAATAAAAGCGACTTCTCTCCGTTTCAAGTACCTCCTCATCGGGAGACCATTCAGCAGGGCTGTACTGAAGGGAAAACATCCAAGAAACGTTGACATGTGAAGGTTTAGTGTCCAAAGTGTCCCCAGAAATAACGCTCATCACCTGCGTGTCCTTATCTAAAAAATAAAGATAATAGTAAGGGCCCGTCTGCCTAAATTCAAATTTCGGCGTCATTCCTAATTCTAGTTCTTTCCTATGTTTTAATTTCATTTGCGACTTTCAAATAATTATTGGATTTTTTTTTTTAAGTAGTAATTCTTTTTTTCCCCATAGGGTGAATTTACATTCACTATAAGTGACATATTTGTCCTACTCTAAGTCACCCAATTGGATTAAATTTACATTTCCTTTATTTTTATTTTCATTTTGCTTTCTCTTTTCAAATTTGTATGAATCACTTTGTTTCCAGTCGTCTTTGATTTCTTAAAGGGGTATGGTATAAAACGTTTTCATGCACGAGGAGCCCTAAGGCATTTCTGGTTTGCTATGGGGTCATTTTCTGTCTTCATTGATCCTTTGAACCCAGCCACCATACTGTGAGGAAGCCCAGGTCACTTAGAGAAGCCTGTTGTCAAAGATAAACAAAGCTAGACATCAGTGAAAGGGATGAAAACATTTTATGCAGTCATTCCTGACAGTAGGGGAAAGTGCTGGACTCCGTTCTGAATTGTGCAGAGATAATTGGGGATTTAAAGGGAAAAGGAAAGAGTAGAGATGGGGAGGGAGCAGAGCTCAAGCAACAAGTTACAGAGGGTTGGTGACTATATATGTGATTAGGCCAAGTGGACCTGCTAGTTATCAATTTGTTGAAGTTAGGATTGTATCCTGCCACAGAGACTGGGAGTCAGAGACTCTGTACTTCCTGATGATTACATATCAAAGGAATGGCTTTCAGGTCATTGAGAAAGACACTCTTGATTTGTAGGATATACAGTTGGTCTGCAGTATACACAGGTTGTGCATCCGCAGGTTCAACCAACTGTGGATCAAAAATATTAAGAAAAACAAAAACAGGGACTTCCCTGGTGGCGCAGTGGTTAAGAATCCACCTGCTAATGAGGGGACATGGGTTCGAGCCCTGGTCTGGAAAGATCCCACCTACCGTGGAGCAACTAAGCCCGTGCTCCACAACTACTGAGCCTGTGCTCTAGAGCCCACAAGCCACAACTACTGAGCCCACGTGCCACAACTACTGAAGCCCACACGCCTAGAGCCCATGCTCCACAACAAGAGAAGCCACCACAATGAGGAGCCTGCACACCGCAACTAGAGAGAAAGTCTGTGTGCCTCAGCGAAGACCAGCACAGCCAAAAATAAATAAATATGTAAATTTAATTAAAGAAAAAGAAAAGAAAAAACACCTCACTGAAAACAAGACTTTCCCTTTAAAAAAAAAAAAGAACAAAAACACAACAAACAAACAAAATACACACAACAATTCCAGGAAGTTCCAAAAAGCAAAGCTTGAATTTGTCACGTACCCTGGCAACTATTTACTTAGCATTTACATTTACATCCCACTTACATTTTATTAGGTATTATAAGTAATCTAGAGATGATTTAAAGTTTACAAGAGGATGTGCATAGCTTATATGGAAATACTATGACATTTTATATAAGAGACTCGGGCATCAGCAGTTATTGGTATCTGCAGGGCTCCCGGGACCAATCCCTGCAGATACCAGGGACAACTGTACATCTCAAAAGGACAGAGGAAGGTATCACAATTGTAAGCCCTATTTAGTAAATGCTATAAGAAAGGGAAGGCTGAGGCCTTTCCTCAGGTGTTGGCAAGAACAATCTTCAAATTCTGGAAGCACTGAGGTTTCTCAGGCAGGCATTTTATCAATAATAGGGGCTGGAGTCACCCTAGGACACAGCCTTATGCTGCTAGAAGCCATGCTAGAGTTATGGCATCTCAGTGCAGGGGTTTGGACAAGAGTTTTGCTGTTCTAACCATGCACATAGGACCTGAGACCCCTGGCCCTCAGCCCCAGCCATGTTGAATGAGCCCGTTTACAAGCAGATCCTCCAGCTTCCAGTCAAGCTGTCCCAGCTAATGCTGTATGAAGCAGAGATGAACCTTCCCGCTGATCCCTGCCCAACTGCAGATCTGTGGGCAAAAGCAATAATTATTTTGTTTCAAATCACAAAGTTTTAGGACAGTTTGTTATGCAACAATAAATAATTAAACACCTGTTAAGTGTAAGACATGTATCTATCAATTATCATGAAAGAAAAAAAAATCACTTAATAATTGAATTTTTTCTTGGTAATTTTTTATGCCTCCACTAGTCTTACCAAAAGATTAAATTTTTTAACTTTGAAAAGCTAAAATTACTTAATAATTGACATTAACAGTCCTTAAAAAAAAAAAAGAAGAAAGAGGCACTTTTGATGATGGAGATTAACTGACTTAGACATAGCTAAGAAAAGAGTTGAAACTGAATATCTAGACTATGGGTACAAAACATTTCTATCCCTTATCTTATCTCCTTCTCCTCCAGAAGTTAGAGTGGCCATCTTAAAACACAAATCTGGGGCTTCCCTGGTGGCGCAGTGGTTGAGAGTCGGCCTGCCGATGCAGGGGACATGGGTTCGTGCCCCGGTCCGGGAAGATCCCACATGCCACGGAGCGGCTGGGCCCATGAGCCATGGCCACTGAGCCTGCACGTCCGGAGCCTGTGCTTTGCAATGGGAGAGGCCACAACAGTGAGAGGCCCGCGTACTGCAAAAAAAACAAAACAAAACACAAATCTGATCACCTATTTCCCCTAGTTAAATAGTTTCTCACTGATCTTAGAAGTCAACATCCTCCATGGCCTACAGGTTCCCTCCCACCTGCCTCTGTATTCTCATTGAAAATCGCTTTCCATCAGTCAAGTACCACCTTCAATGTCAATTTCTCGGATTTCCCTATTAAATGTTCTCATGACACATTATAGTCATAGTGAATTATTTACATGTTTATCTTTCATGTCTATTGTCCTCATTATGTGTTAAGTGCTATGAGAGTAGCAACTGTGTCTGTTTAGTTCCATCCTGTGACCTCAGAGTCTAACATGGTTCTGGGCATCTAGTTGACTCGCCAAAATATTTATTGAATAAATGACTGATTATGATAATCAAGATATATCTTGTTCTTATTGGAGTCTCAGGTTTTGTGCACGTAAAATCCTTACTCTGGCTGTGATCTGATAGTCCAATAGAATGTCAAAGACCATAAATGGCAGTCATCTAAAAATAAATTTTACCTTTACTTTATTTATATCACCCTAAAATATATGACTTAACTGTGAAACATCACATAAACATTTCTACAATGAAACACAGTGGTCTTCACACGCTTTGGTATGTCCTCCTAAAAAAATCACCTTGTAGCATACTTTAAAGTTGACATCTAAAAGGTTTCATTAAAAGTTTGATCAAGAGCAAAGGATGTAACATCCAGCATGTAACTACAAACCTTCTAAAGTGAAACTGTTACTAAACTTGAAATATTTCCATTGGACCTTAAATATCATAGCAGATACTCACTATCATTCATTTTAAAAATACATGAACAGGGAATTCCCTGGTGGTCCAGTGGTTAGGACTCTGCACTTTCACGGCTGAGGGTGCAGGTTTGATCCCTGGTCAGGGAACTAAAATCTGGCAAGCTGTGCAGTGTAGGAAAAAAAGAAAGAAAGAAAGAAAAAAAGAAATCAAACTTGCACACAAAAGACCCTGAAAAACCAAAGCAATCTTGAGAAAGAAGAACAAAGCTGGAGGCATCACACTTCCTGATTTCAAACTATATCACAATATTACAAAGCTATAGTAATCAAAACAGTATGCTATTGGCATAAAACAGACACATAGATCAATGGAACAGGATGAAGAGCCCAGAAATAAATTCACACATATATGGTCAATTAATTTACAACAAAGGAGCCAAGAATATACAATGGGAAAAAGATAGTCTCTTCAATAAATTGTGTTGACAAAACTAGACGGCCGCATGCAAAAGAATGAAACTGGACCACTATTTTACACCATACACAAACATGATTTCAAAATAGATTAAAAACTTGAACATAAGACCTGAAACCATAAAGCTCCTAGAAGAAAACACAGGTGGTAAGCTCCTTAACAATGAATTTTTTGGATTTGACACCAAGAGCAAAAGCAACAAAATCAAAACAAACATGAAGAACTACATCAAGGGACTTCCCTGGTGGAGCAGTGGTTAAGAATCTGCCTGCCAATGCAGGGGACATGGGTTCAATTCCTGGTCTGGGACGATCCCACATGCCGTGGGGCAACTAGCCCCGTACACCACAACTACTGAGCCTGTGCTCTAGAGCCTGCGACATAAATCATAGCAATATTTTTCTGGCTCTGTCTCTTAAGGTAAAGGAAACAAAAGCAAAACTAAACAAAAGGGGTCTGATTTAACTGTAAAGATTTTACACTGCAAAGAAAACCACTGACAAAATGAAAGGACAATCTACCGAATGGGACATGACTGATAAGTGGTTAATATCAAAACCACATAAACAGCTCATGCAACTCAATATCAAAAAAACAAGCAACCCAGGAATTCCCTGGCAGTCCAGTGGTTAGGATTCAGAGCTTTCACTGCTGTGGGCCCAGGTTCAATCCCTGTTTGGGGAACGAAGTACCCACAAGAAGCACCATGCGGCCAAAAAACAAAACAAAACGAAAACGAAAACAAACAAAAACTAGCAACCTGATTTAAAAAATCAGCAGAAGACCTGAATAGACATTTTTCCAAAGAAGACATACAAATGGCCAAGAGGCACATGAAAAGATGCTCAGCATTGCTAATCATCAGGGAAATGCAAATCAAAACCACAGTAAGCTCTCGCCTCACACCTGTCAGAAAAGCTATCATCAAAAAGACTACAAATAACAAATGTTGGCAAGGATGTGGAGAAAAGGAAAACCTAGTACACTGTTGATGGGAACGTAAATTGGTGCAGCCATTATGGAAAACAGTATGGAGTTTCCTCAAAAACAGCAACAACAAACAATAACAACAACAAAAACAGATAGAACTGCCATATCATCCAGCAATTCCACTTCTGGGTATTTACTGGAAGGAAATGAAATCACTAACTCAAAAAGATATCTGCACCTCTATATTCATAGCAGCATTACTTACAGTATCCAAGACATGGAAATAACCTAAGTGCTCATTGACAGATGAGTGGATAAAGACATTTGTATATAATTGAATATTATTCAGTCATAAAAGAAGGAAAGCCTGCCATTTGTGACGACATGGATGGAACTTGAGGGTATTATGCTAAGTGAAATAAGTCAGACAAAGAAAGACAAATACTGTATGATATCACTGATATGTGAAATCTAAAAAAACAACCAAAAACCAAACTCCTAGATACAGAGAACAGACTGGTGGTTGCCAGATGTGGGCAATAGTGGGTAGGTGAAATGGGTGAAAAAAATGGGTGGACAAACGGTACAAACGTCCAGTTATAAAATAGATAAGTTATGGGGATATAATGCACAACATGGTGACTATAGTTAACTATACCATATTGTGTATTTGAAAGTTGCCAAGAGAATAAATCTTAAAATTTCATGTCACACACAAAAAATTTGTACCCATGTGTGGTTATAGATGTTAACTAAACTTGTGATAATCATATATATATATATATATATATATATATATATATATACACACACACACACACACATATTAAATCACTATGTTGTACACCTAGAACTAATACAATGTTGTATATCAATTTTATCTCAATTTTAAAAAGAATTGTAAAAAAAAGAGAAATCAATCTCGGTTATTCCAGAGGTTTGGTTCTTGGGGTCTGATTACTCTTTCACTCATTTATTCATTAATTCATTTAGCCAGAGATCCTGTCATCCAACCACTCAAATATTCAGCAAATGTTTAGTGAGTGCCTACTATGTGTCAAGTACTTTGCCAAACACTGAAGATATAGTAGTGAATGGTATATGCATGGTCTCTGCCCTCAAGAGCTTATGATCTCATGGGAAAAACAGACCTAGAACAAGTAATTATCAAGTGTGAATACATTACAAAAAAAAGAAAGTCAGGGAACTATAGGATTGCATCCCAGAAGACCTTTCTCAGGCACATGGGCAGGAGTGCCTGGGTGGTTGGAGGTGGACAAAGGCTTTGCCTTCTTCCCCTTCACTTCCCCGAGAAGAAGTCTAAAAGTCATAACTAGAAGAAGGAAAGGGTTCATTTCAGGTAGAGGAAAAAGCTTTTTCAAAGACCTCGAGTTGGGAAAAAGCATGGGTGGTTCAGGGAGTTGTAGGGATATGAATGTGGTTGAAGTGTAAAAAGCAAGAGGAACAGGAGGTATGGATAGAGATGAGGTCAAAGCTCTGGTTAAGATTTTGGACTTGATGCTAAAGGTGACTGGATGCCACTTAAGGTTTTAGGGTAAGGAGAACAGCATCACTCTGTCTCCAAATCGTAGAACAGTGTTTATCACTTAACAGTAGTTCAATTAATATTCATTTAACTAAACACCTAGTTTGACTTCAAGGCCACCACTGAATTCTGTGAGGCCCAGTGTTCCTGAGATGAAATTGACCAGGCTGATCAGACTGATTTCCTCAGTTTTCATTAAAAAAATGCAAACCTTTGCATAGTACAGGGAACTATACTAAATATTTTGTAATAATCTATAAGAGAAAAGAATCTGAAAAAGTACATATATATATATGTGTGTGTGTGTGTATAAAAAACTGAATCACTTTGTTGTACACATGAAACTACCACAACATTGTAAATCAACTATACTTCAATTTAAAAAAAGAAAAAAAAAAAAACCCTTCCAGTCATTTCTCTCCTGAGTTACTTTGGTCAGGATGCAATATCCTTCTCCTCCATGACCACGGAATCCTTGTGCGCTCTGGAACTCCCAGTATTTCCTCATATCCCCCAGGCTTCAAGGCCAGGAGCAGGGGCTGTGTCCTCTCTGCTGGCCCCTGTGCCCACTGAACCCTTACTCTTCCATCCTCAGGTCATCGAAGCCCATCCCCTAACCCCATGGTCTCCATTTTCCCCCTCAGGAAAAGGCACCATCATTCTTCCAGTTGACTAGGCCAAAAAACTTTGGAGTCATCCTTGATTCCTCTCTCTCTCACCTTCTCCATCCAATCCACCAGCTCAGTCTTCACTTACTCAAAATCCATCCACTTCTCAGCTCCTCCATTGCCAGTCCTCTGATCCAAGCTTCCATCTTCTCTTACCAGCATCCTTGCAATGTCCTTCCATCTGGCCTTCCTGCTTCTGTCTTTCCTTTTACCACAATTTCTTCTTAACATAGAAGCTGTGATGGTTAAGTTTATGTGTTAACGTGGCTGGGCCACTGTGCCTAGTTATTTGGTCAAACACTATTTAGGATGATTCTGTGAGGGTGTTTATGAATGAGATTTACATTTAAATTGGTGGACTTTAGGTAAAGCAGATTGCTCTCCATAAGAAAACCACATTTCCAAAAGATACCTGCACCCCAATATTCATTGCAGCACTATCTACAATAGCCAAGATATGGAAGCAACCGAAATGTCCACTGACAGATGAACAGATAAAGAAGATGTGGTATGTACATATAATGGAATGTTACTCAGCCCTAAAAAAGAATGAAATAATGCCATTTGCAGCAACATGGATGGACGTAGAGATTTTCATACTAAGTAAAGTAAGTTAGACAGAAAAAGACAAATATCATGATATCGCTTACATGTGGAATCTAAAAATAAAAGATGATACAAACGAACTTATACACAAAACAGAAATAGATCCACAGACGTAGAAAACAAATTTATGGTTACCAAAGGGGAAGGGGGAGGGAGGGATAAATTATGAGTTTGGGATTAACATATACACACTACTCCATATAAAACAGATAATCAGTAAGGACCTACTGTAGAGCACAGGGAACTGTACTCAATATTTTATAATAACCTATGAGGGAAAAGAATCTGAAAAAGAACTTATATAACTGAATCACTTTGCTGTACACCTGAAACTAACACAACATTGTAAATCAACTATATTTCAACAAAAATTTTTCTAAAAAGGAAAAAAATAATTTAAAAAAAGACTGGATGAGATCCCTTTGGGAGTAAATGCACAGAAGAGGAGAAGAGGTTCCAGAACTCTTGCTTTTCCTCTTGGTCCCCAGGGAGTGCTCTTAGTAGCAGGAGCTGCTAGCTAGTTTGAGCCTCATGGATCAGCAAAAGGGGTAGGTGGAGGGGGGCAGAGGTTTCCACATGTCAGTAGGAGCTCCAGTGGAGGGACAAAGTGGGTACTTATTAAGGTTAAAAATTTTAAGATTTTACATTGAGTTTGTACATTTTACTTTCTGTCAGTTTTTAAAAGCAACTTTATTGAGATACAATCCATATACCATACAATTCACCCATTTAAAGTATACAGTTCAGTTGTTTTCAGTATATTCACAGTTATGCAACAAACCAAAATCTGTTTAGAGCATTTTCATCATCCCATGAAGAAACCCCATACCCATGAGCAGTCCAACGCCTCCAGCCCTAGGCAACCACTAATTTACTTTCTTTTTTAAAAAAATTTATTTAATTAATTTATTTTTGACTGCATTAGGTCTTTGTTGATGCATGCAGGCTTTCTCTAGTTGTGGTGAGTGGGGGCTACTCTTCGTTGCAGTGCACGGGCTCTAGGTGCACGGGCTCAGTAGTTGTGGCACACGGGCTTCATTGCTCCGCAGCATGTGGGATCTTCCCAGACCAGGGCTCGAACCCATGTCCCCTGCATTGGCAGGTGGATTCTTAACCATTGCAGCGCCCTGTATTCATCCTGTTGAATGTGGCTCTGTTCATGACTCGAAGGCAGGTAAAACATGTTTATAAAATGTGCGGATGGCAAAAGGCTGAGGGTGACTGTGGTGACCATAGGTCAAACTCCCCTTGACTTTGAACAAGGATTCGTTTATCAGCAGTGAATGCAGAGTTCAATTCCGTATAAGGATGGACGGCTCGGGGCTGTGCCCTGTGACGTGCCCATTGCACCACCAGGGAAGTCCCTCTATTTCTTCTTGATTCAGTTTCACTAGTTTGTGTCTTTCTTGAAATTTGTCCACTTCATCTAGTTTATCTAATTTATTGGCATAAAATTATTCATAACATTCCCTTATAATGATTTTTATTTCTGTAATATTGGTAGGAATGATGTTCCCTTTTGATTCTAGTAATTTTTTTTTTTTTTTTGGCTGCACTACTCAGCTTGCAGGATCTCAATTCTCCAGTCAGGGATTGAACCCAGGCCCTCAGCAGTGAAAGCATAGAATTCCAACCACTGGACCACCAGTGAATTCCCTGGTTCTAGAAATTTGAGTCTTCTCTTTTTTTGTTGATCAGTCTAGCTAAAGGTTTGTCAGTTTTGTTGATCTTTTTAAAGAATTACCTTTTGGTTTCATTCATTTTCTCTATTTTCTATTTCAGTAATTACGCTCTAATCTTTATTTCCTTACTTCTTGCTTTGGGTTTAGTTTGAGATTCTCCTAGTTTCTTAAAGTGCAAACTTAGGTTGATTTGTGATTTTTTTTTCTTAATGTAGATATTTACAGCTATACATTTCCCTTTGTGCACTGCTTTGGTTATATCTCATATGTTTTGGTATATTGCTTGTTTGTTTCCATTCATCACAAAATATTTTTTAACTTCTTTTGAGATTTCTTCTTGACTACTTATTTATGAGTATGTTGTTTAATTTTCACATATTTGTAAATTTCCAAGCTTTGTTACTGATTTATAATTTCATTCCTTTGTGGTTGCAGAACATACTTTGTATGATTGAATCTTTTTAAATTTGAGACTTGTTTTATGACCTACCATGTGGTCTATCCTGCAGAAAGGTCCTTGTGTGCTTTAAGAATGTGCATTCTGCTATTGTTGGGTGGTGTCCAATAGATGTTTCTTAGGTCTAGTTGATTTATAGTGTTGTTCAAATCTGTTTTCTTGTTGACCTTTGGCCTGCTTGCTCTATTCATTATTGAAAGTGAGCTATTAGTCTCCAAATATTATTGTTGAATTGTATATTTTTCCTTTCAATTTTGTTAGGTTTTGCTTCATGTATTTTGTGGCCCTGTTGTTAGATGCACATATGTCTATAATTGTTATATTTTCCTGATAGATTGACCCTTTAATCATTGTAAAATGTTCTCCTTTATTTCTAGTAACACTTTTTTTTTTTGGTTTGTTCTAAAGTCTATTACTCTTTTATTAGCATAGCTACTCTACTTTTCTTATGGTTACTCCTTACATGATATATTACTGATATATCATGTGTATCTATGGTAGGTATGGTCTATATCATATATACCTAAATAATTCACATATACATGTATGAATTACTTAGATTATGACTAATGAGGGCATGTCAAATCAGTGGAGAGATTATATACTACATGATGCTGGGACATTGCGTAACTCTTTGGAAAAATTCAAATTAAGATTCCTATTTTATACTATATGTTACCAAAATAGACTAAAAAAAGAGTCTATTTTTTATCTATCAAATTGACAGAGACTTTTAAAAAGTTATAATGCCCAGTACTGCTAAGGAGACATAGAGAAGAAAGTAGTTTTTTACTCTACTGTTGGGT
The DNA here is from genome assembly GCF_003031525.2 of Neophocaena asiaeorientalis asiaeorientalis. Classification (NCBI taxonomy): domain Eukaryota; kingdom Metazoa; phylum Chordata; class Mammalia; order Artiodactyla; family Phocoenidae; genus Neophocaena; species Neophocaena asiaeorientalis. Next base: position 4,710,832 of record NW_020173491.1, on the reverse strand, counting down.
TATAAAATGATAACAATCAAACTGGTCTTAAAATTTGAACATTATTATATCATGCCTAGGTATTTATTCTAATGAAAAAAATCATTAGTGTATGCAAAGATTTGACTACAAACACATTACTGTTTAAATAGCCCCAAACTGAAAAATATCTAAATGCTCAATAATTGGGTATTAAATAAATTACGATGCATCTACATATATATAAATGTGGAATGAGAAACCCTTTGAAAATGTGAAAGAGAGGGCAGACAGCAGAAGCAAGAAGAACTACAATCCTTCAGCCTGTGGAACAAAAACCACATTCACAGAGATACACAAGATGAAAAGGCAGAGGGCTATGTACCAGATGAAGGAACAAGATAAATCCCCTGAAAAACAACTAAATGCAGTGGAGATAGTCAACCTCCCACAAAAAGAATTCAGAATAATGATAGTGAAGATGATCCAGGACCTCGGAAAAAGAATGGAGGCAAAGATCAAGAAGATGCAAGAAATGTTTAACAAAGACCTAGAAGAATTAAAGAACAAACAAACAGAGATGAACAATACAATAACTGAAATGAAAACTACACTAGAAGGAATCAATAGCAGAATAACTGAGGCAGAAGAACGGATAAGTGACCTGGAAGACAGAATGGTGGAATTCACTGCTGCGGAACAGAATAAAGAAAAAAGAATGAAAAGAAATGAAGACAGCCTAAGAGACCTCTGGGACAACATTAAACGCAACAACATTTGCATTATAGGGGTCCCAGAAGGAGAAGAGAGAAAGGACCCGAGAAAATATTTGAAGAGACTATAGTCGAAAACTTCCCTAACATGGGAAAGGAAATAGCCACCGAAGTCCAGGGAGCACAGCGAGTTCCATACAGGAGAAACCCAAGGAGAAACATGCTGAGACACACAGTAATCAAACTGGCAAAAATTAAAGACAAAGAAAAATTTATATTATCCAGCAATCCCACTCCTGGGCATATACCAGAGAAAACCATAATTCAAAAAGACACATGCACCCCAATGTTCATTGCAGCACTATTTACAATAGCCAGGTCATGGAAGCAACCTAAATGCCCATCGACAGATGAATGGATAAAGAAGTTGTGGTACATATATACAATGGAATATTACTCAGCCATAAAAAGGAACGAAACTGGGTCATTTGTTGAGACGTGGATGGACCTAGAGACTGTCATACAGAGTGAAGTAAGTCAGAAACAGAAAAACAAATATCGTATATTAACACATGTATGTGGAACCTAGAAAAATGGTACAGATGAACTAACTGGTTTGCAGGGCTGAAGTTGAGACACAGATGTAGAGAACAAACTTATGGACACCAAAGTGGGAAAGCCACGGGGGTGGGGTGGGGTGAGGATGGTGGTGTGATGAATTGGGCGATTGGAATTGACATGTATACACTGATGTGTATAAAATTGAGGACTAATAAGAACCTGCTGTATAAAAAAAATTGTGAAAGATTCTTTAATGGTATGGGAAGATTATTATGATATAGTAAATGAAAAGGTTACAAAATGGTATGTACAGTTTAACTTCACTCTTATTAAAATAATACATAATATGTATATGCAAAAAAAATGACCCAAAAGTTAACAATTATGTCTGAGTATTCAACATTAAGGGTTGTTTACTTTGTGCTTCTCCTCCTCTCTTCTTCCCCATGATTTTCTATAACATTCTGTCTTATTTTTTACTAAGAAAAAGGAAGAATGATTTAAAAATTCATTAAGATGTTAAGATGTGGAGACACACACACACACACACACACACACACACACTGGAATACTACTCAGCCATAAAAAAAGTATGGAATTTTGCCATTTGCAGCAATGCAGATGGCCTTGGAGGGTATTATGCTAAGTGAAATAAGTCAGACAAAGACAAATACTGTATGATACCACTTATATGTGAAATCTAAAAAATAGAACGAACTAGTGAATTTAACAAAAATGCAGACTCAAAAGTATAGAGAACTAGTGGTTACCAGTGGGGAAAGGGAAAGGGGGAGGGGAAATATAGGGGGAGGGGATTAAGAGGTACAAACTACTGTGTATGAAGTATGCTACAAGGATATATTGTACAACATGGGGAATATGGCCAATATTTTATAATAACTGTAAGTGGAGTATAACCTTTAAAAATTGTGAATCACTATATCGCACACCTGTAACATACATAATATTGTATACCAACTATACTTCAGTTTTTTAAAAAGATGTTATTTTTGCCTGTTAGTAAAGGCAAAGATGATTTCAAATGCAATACACAGTACTGGTAAGAATTTGGGGTAAATGAGCATGCACAAAATGTATGCTGCTAATAGTAGCATAAATTGTTACTAATGTCACTGGCACTGGCAACACAAATCAAGCCTTAAAAACAGAAGTATTTTCACTTCCAGGGGTTAAGGAAATCATTAGGGATGGATACCAAAAAATGCATATATAATTAGGTTCCTGGTTAAATAAATTACACCTGTATGGGCAATATATGTATTAAAAATCACATTGCAGGATACTTACTGACATAGAGGCCAGTATATTAAAGGCAAAACAGCCAATATTCTGTCCCATATAGTACTGATTTAATATGAAAATGTATGTTTCCTAAAGCTACCGTAACAAATTACCACAAACTGGATGGCTTAAAACAGCTGAAATTTATTCTACCACAGTTCAGGCCAGAAGTCCAAAATCAAGGTGTTGGCAAGGTTGGTTCCTTCTGGAGGCTGTGGAGGAGAATCTGTTCATGCTTCTCTCCTAGCTTCTGGTGGTTGCTGGTAGCCCTTGGTGTTCCTTGGCTTGTAGCTGCACAGCACCAATCTCTGCTTATTGCCTCGTGGCCCTATTCCTTGTGTTTCTTATGTCCTCTCCTCTTCTTATAAGGACAACAGTCATTGGATTTAGGGCCCACCCTAATCTAGTATGTCTGCATCTTAACTAATTTTATCTGCCAAGATCCTATTTCCAATTAAGGCCACATTCTGAGATTCTGGGTTGACATGAATTTTTGTAGGACACTATTCAACCCACTACATGTATATAACATACATGTAAAAAGATTGGATAGCTACATGAACAGTATTTCAGGGTGGGTTTATGGATGATTTAAATAGCTTTTTGTTTTTCTGCATTTTAAAATAAATAGCTTACTGTACTGAAGTTGCATTTATGTAGAGATTAAGTTCTTAATTTATTGAATGAGGTGAACATTACTTGTAGTCAAAAATTACTCTCCCCCCAAACCACTTTTTTCCCTCCTACAGTTCAAAATATACAGAATACATCATTTTATACATAGTGTATCTTCTCTCAAAATCATCCGACAGCCAATTCTTCCTCCAGCAGTGGAACATATTACTGATCCTCTGGGTGAGCACCAGATGAAGCTGTTGACTTGTTTAGTATATTTTACAAAAAAGAAAGGTTTTCTAAAGCATGGCAGTATAGTTGAATGTGTTCAAGTTAAATGAGGGTGATGAGACTCCGCTGTTCTACTTTTGTAGTTTGAGGAAAAACAAATTTCTTTCATATTTATAAAAAAAAACACTGCAAACAACAGTGATGAATTAGGAAAGTCTCTAAGACCAAGGGAAAAAATAATTACTGATCTTCAAAATGGACTTAAGAGGTTAGGTATATCTCTGGGTCTTTCGGGATTTTTAAAGGTCCAGGGGAAGAAAACTTTGGGAAATAATAATATTGTGGATATAATTATAGCCAACTTCTGTCTCTTAAAAATTCTTCCACTTTCCTTTTAAAGATTTATGACTATGGTTTCCTTCATAACTGGAATAAGATAAATTATATATAAAAATAAAAAAAATTGTCATGTACAGAGGCTGACATCATGGGTAGTCAAAGAATATGTTTAATAAAAAATAATTAAACTTCCATTTGCTCTATAGAACATCATAGAAAGTAATTTAATAAATTACAAATGACTTTTTAAGACGTTTGCTCAACTACAGAAAGCAAATTCAGACTACACAAAACACAACTGGTAAATATTGCAATGTCCAAAAGAAAAATTGGACTAAGACTTGAATCATGAAACCTGAAACAAGGGCTATAAATACAAGGCAATAACAGCTATAATTCTTTTAGTAACTACCAACACATACTTGGATATCCTTTCAACTGCAACTTTAGTATTATGTAATTCTACTGATTTCTTTTCTTATAACCCTTAACTTTACACAACCATGTTTGCATGTTTTTTTAAGCTGATAGCTGGACAACTTTTCCCCAATCAGTACTAGATAGAAGTGTCTTGAAACCCAAGAGAATGTTTAAAGTTAATACTAGCCTTAATGCTTTGAAAACTGCAACTGCCTTATTACATAGAAAGAGAATCACTAAGATGTTAATAACCAAATTCATTTGATCATAATTAGGAAAATACTTTATCTCATAAATTTGATATAAATTAGATTTTAGTGACAAGATCTAGGGCTTTTTTCCCCTTTATTTTAAATTGGAGACAGAAAGAAATGAAGATCATGTGGGTATAACTAGGGGGAGAGAAGGGAAATGTGGATGGTGCTGAAATACTTTACCGGCAAACTAAGTTAACTGTGTTTGAAAAACTTTGGCTATCTCATAGGTGTATTCTAGTTAAACAAAGGTGCAATACTGCAAAGGGAAGATACTAAATATGTAATATATCATTTTCATGATGAAGAATTACTACCCACTTCTCCTGGAAGGGCATTATAGTGACTATTGCTAAGACATTGCATAAAGGACTATCAATTCAAAGTACTATTTTGGGAAAATACAAAAATCAATACAATCCCAATGGAACTTATATAATTTTGTAAATACATATAACACTGTCTCTCTAATAAGGGGTTAGTTATTTTACATACAGAAACATAATTTACTGGTAAAGGTCTTGGAAAATCCAATATAATTGCTTAATTCATGACAAAGCAATAGAGTTCTATCAAAACATACTAAAAGTTATTTTTTCTCTGGGAGAGAAGTGAGGTACTTTTCCCCTCGCAAACTTTATCACTGACTTATTTTTAAGTACCAGAAAAACGCTAACACTTGTCTCTCCTTAGGATATAAATGATATTTTATTTCCAATTCAGTTCTAATTGTTTTAAATGTATATGAAGGTGAACCTGGACCTCTACCTTGTCAGAATAATAGCAGCTTTAGCAGGAGAAATTGTATCACAAATCAAACAGACAAATTTTACATGGTAAAGGGTTCTAAGAAATTGATCAGAAGCCTTTGGCTTCATTTTTTGTGGTTCATAAGAGTAACGTGTATTTTTTTGAGATTATTCAAAGTGCATTTTCAAAATGGGCAACTCAGTATATTTAATATAAACTGATAACCCAACACTGATTCTGGGCAACATTTAGTTTGCTTATACGTAGAAACTCAAAATGAATTGAGACTATCTGCATATTACTTTACCCTATTATCTGTTAATTCCGGAATATTTCCATGACGTAAAACACAAATAGAAATCTACACAAATAAAGCAAACAAACAATTTCTTTTACATGAAGTATGCTGTGTTGAAAGTTCTTTTCAGTGGCATTTCATGAGTTTGCCTTTTCTGAACCCTGGAAACAGACATTGCTCATCTGAGACAATTATTTCTAATAGGAGGCCAAACTTTGAAGAGCTGAAACTAAATATGTCTAGAGGGTGCCAAAGTTACATGACACAGGATTATTTCATGACTTAATTTTACTGATTTTAAGAGTGAAGCTCAGCAAAAAGCAAGTCATATTTCTTGCCAGATTAACATGATATATAGGATGTGTTTAAAAAACCCCTGAAAACAAGTATAGAATTAGAAACGAATGTAAACTTCCTAAACTAACTCAGCTGAGGTAACAGGTAGCCAGTTAAATTGGCTGATTGGGAAACTTATTTCTTCTTTAAAACACACTTGTACCTGAATTGGACATATCAGCAGTGCATCACAACACTAGAGCATTTTCATGTAATTAAAGCAATGGATGGTGATGTAGATTCTACAGCTTTCATGACATTCATTAGCTGCCCAAATTATTGCTGAGTTTTGATCTGTAAATTATAGGTGTCAAGGAGGCTGTAAAACTATATTCAAATTAAATCAGTAATATGCATAAAGTATTCTGTGTTCACTGCAAATATATTAAATATACAACTCTTATTGAGCATAATTTTCATAAAATTAACCCCCAACAAAATTATAATGCCTTTTGTTGTAATTTTACACCTTTATGTATTTGATAGTACATACGAGTTCAGAAACTTATGAATCTTAAGAAATATTACATGCAAAACGTCTCTGAAAGCAGTTTGCACTTCTAAACAAATAACTGAAATGTTCAGTCAGTAAGTTACTGATGCACTCAACACTGGGGTATTTACAATTAATAATTAAAGAAAAAAAATCCAAACTCAGTTCATAATTTAAGTGCAGTCTGGGAATCAGTCTTCATTACTCGAATCTGAATCCTCAGATGACGATGGTGTACTATCAGATCCAGATGAAGCATCAGCTTTCTCTGAACCCTCATCTGTGCTGTTTTCATTGAGAGGACTCGGTTCAGTTCCCCCTTTGTCTTCCTGATCTCCAACTCTGGAATCTTCTTCCTTTACTTCTACAGACTTAGATGAGCCTAAGTCACTGTTTTTATTTTTCTGTACATCAAAAGTATTGGACTGGGACAAAGTTGGAATATGAAGATTAAGGCCTGGAGTGAGAAGCATCCCTGGATAAAGTATATTGGATAGTAATAGTGGGTTAAGAGCTAACGGGTTGGCAGCTGCAGCTGCACTTAATGCAGCAGTAGAGGATGTTGAAGGAGAACTTGACACAGAGCTTTCACCACCATTCTCTGAATTTTGGCTCTCTGTCCTTTCTTTTTTTCCTTCTAGCTCCGTAGAGTCATTTCCCTTTTTTTCTTCTGTTCCAGATTCTGTAGGCTTTGTCAGGGGTCCTCCCATGCCCAACAGATTTGGCAATCCAGTCATTCCTGACAGCAGCATGGGGAACATGGCAGCCACGTTTTTAGCTTCTCCTCCAGAAGAAAGGCCAGCAGGCATTCCCATGAGCCCTGCAGTCACTTGCAGTGACTGCAAGTTTTGTAGGTTTTGTTGTAAGGCCTGAAGAGTTGGGAGGTCCACACCTGGAAGTAATCCATTGGCTAATAAAGGACTGCCTGAAATACTGGTGGCAGTTGCAGCTGCCGCTGCCGCGGTGGCCTTTGCAATTCCACTTTTAGGCCGTCTCCCTCGCCTGCTTACTTCCTCTCTCACAACGGGACCAGTGAGAATACGTTCATACATACTTTCTGGAAGAAATCCCTAAAAAAAAAAAATCCATCAATAATAACCATTTTCAAATAAAATCAATAGCTATTAGTTTGTGATACAAATAAGCTATTAAAAATAGGTAATCATTCATAAACTTATTCTGTATTGATATAACCAATTATGAGAGAGATAACCCAATTTCATCTTATACTAAGTAGTGGCTTGAAACAGCTCTTTTTCTCATTTTATCTTAAGAGGGCAGAAAGAGGTCTCTGGCCCTCTTTTATACTGTGAGGCATAAGTTAGTAGAATAGTTCTGGAAAACAGAAGGTCCGAAGAAATTTTTTCATGAGGGTTACTACTGCCATGCCCTTACATTTTTCACATCACCAATTGCTCTAGAAGACTAAAGGAGTGCCCCTCTTCTAATCTGGAAGAACAATAAGCAAAGGACAGAAGAAGTAAAGATTAAAATGAGATGCTTCATATGACTCTTTCCTGACTATCACTTTGGGAGTAAAGGAGACAGAGCCAAACCGAAAAAGATAATCAACAGGGGGGAAAAATCACTTGTCTCAGAACAGCAGTAGCACCTGCAGACTGGGAAGCACCAAGTCCAGGGCAATGGAGGGCAACCTATGCTACTTTCTTGAAATTCTCCCATGATTTTCTCAGGCTCAAAACTCCTAGAAGTAAAAAACAAACAAATGAACGAAAACTCCTAAAAGTTTTAGGAGTTTAGAACCACTAGACCAGCACTGTCCAATAGAAATAATGTAAGCCACGTATGTAATTTAAAATTTTCTAGTAGCCACAATTAAAAAAAGGTAAAATACGTGACACCAATTTTAGCAATATAGTCTATTTAACATAACAAAAGCACTGTCATTTCAGTATGTCATCTATGAATATTATTGAGATATTTTATATTCATTTTTCCAAACTAAGCCTTCAAAATCCAGAAACAGTGCTTCACACTTACAACACCTCCTACTTCAGACTAGCCAAATTTCAAGTGCTCAATAGCCACATGTGCCTGGTGGCTACCATTTGTGACACTGTAGCTCTAGACAGTGGTTTGAAAGACTCTCATGGGACTATTTTAAAATTTTGTCTAGAACTGATCAACTTATTTGTTCTCTTTACAAAAGCATTAGGGTTCACTACAGAAAACAGGACGACAAAAAAATACAAAGAAAAATATCATCCATAGTTTCACTGTTCAGAGAGAACCACTGCTAACATTTCAGGATGTGTGCTTCCATCTTCCCCTTGTGCATATAAACAGATTTTACAATTCTCTTCACCTCTTTTCTAAAGGAAAAAAAAAAAATAGAATCATACTGAACATAGGTTTACTGCCTGTCTTTTTCATTTAGACACCTGTAGACATAATAGCTATTATTTATTCAGCACTTACCACATGGTTAGGCTTTGATACTCCAAGAGCTTAACTACTACCCCATTTAACAACACTGTGAACTTTTTCTCCCTTGTCACTAATGTTCTTTTTAAGATATAATTTTTAAAATAGTTGCAGATTTTCAATATACTGATGGACCATTGGTATATTCCCAATTTTTATTACTGTATTATGATGAATAACCTTACATATATATATCTTTTCCCATCTTTGTTTTCTTAATATGCCTTTTAATCAATCAATCAATTAATTAGGCCACGCTGTGCAGCACATGGGATCTTAATTTCCCAACCCGGGATTGAACCCATGCCCCGTGCAGTGGAAGCACAGAGTTCTAACCACTGGACCGCCAGAGAATCCTGCCCCTGCCGCCCAATATCTTTGACTATTCATGTGGTATTGCTCAAATAGTATCTTAGAGATTAAAATAAACACAAATCAGCATATATTGATTCTGCATTCTAACTCAACAGCATCTGAGAAATCTGTAACATATTCTGCAAAACAAAAATTGTGAACTAAAAAATACCTTCATATATTCTTGGAATATTTTGTTAATTTTTAAAAATAAATTTATTTTTGGCTGTGTTGGGTCTTCGTTGCTGCGCCTGGGCTTCTCACTGTCGTGGCTTCCCTTGTTGCAGAACATCGGCTCTAGGTGCGTGGGCCTCAGCAGTTGTGGCACATGGGCTCTGTAGTTGTGGTGCATGGGCTTAGTTGCTCCATGGCATGTGGGATCTTCCTGGGCCAGGGATCGAACCTGTGTCCCTTGCATTGGCAGGCAGATTCCTAACCACTGCGCTACCAGGGAAGCCCTATTTTGTTAATTCTTAACTTAAAATTTAATCTAAGTTATAATTAAATGGCATCTAATTTTAAAAATGATGTCTGAATTAGTATTTATGAAATACTCACAGACTGCTTAACAACATCTCCCCATTCAGGAGCTACTCCATATTCTGTATTTTCTTTCAGGAACCGACATAAATCTTTCAGAGGGGGAGCAAAGGCACCTCCAACCTATAAATGAAAAACAGATTGTTAGACACTTAAAAGCACTATTAAATATGAAGACATTTCTTGCTTTTATTCTGTGCTGTACAGAGTTTATTTTTTAAAAACACATGTATTTGTTGAACCACTTTTGACAATCTTTATTACATTAAAAAGGACTACCACAATCCACAAGAACTATTAATATACTATATAAACATGTGCTAATGTAAATTTTAAATGTCTTTCTTTAAAATTAATTAATTAATTTTGGCTGCATTGGGTCTTTGTTGCTGTGGGCAGGCTTTCTCTAGTTGCGGCGAGCGGGGCTACTCTTTGTTGCGGTGCACAGGCTTCTTACTGTGGTGGCTTCTCTTGTTGCGGGGCACGGGATCTAGGTGTGCGGGCTTCAGTAGTTGTGGCATGTGGGCTCAGTCATTGTGGCTCGTGGGCTCTAGAGCGCAGGCTCAATAGTGTGGTACATAGGCTTATTTGCTCCGCAGCATGTGGGATCTTCCTGGACCAGAGATCGAACCTGTGTCCCCTGCACTGGCAGGCGGATTCTTAACCACTGTGCCACCAGGGAAGTCCCTTAAATGTTTTTGAGTTACTGGAACAGTAAAATAAATAACTACCATTTACTGTGAAATTACTATGTTGGGTAGGCAGTGTAGCCTAGTTAAGAGTATACCCTTCGGAGTCAGACTTACCACCTACATGAACTAGGGTAAATCAGTAAATCTCTTTGAACCTCAGTTTTCTGATCTGCAAAATGGAGATAACAACACCTCCCTCATAGGGTTTTATGAAGATGAGATAATTCAAGTGCCTCAGCAAAGGTTCTGGCACATAATAAATATAAACTATTATTATTATCATATTACCAACTATTGTGCTAAGGACTTTAGAGTACATAATTTATTTTGGTACTCACTATATCCATTTGAGAAGGTATTATTTCTATTTTTCAAATGAAGGAACTAAGCCTCAGAGAAGTTACACAAGTTGCCTAAAGCTAGCTAGTAAGTGTTAGGATCAGCTTTCAAACTCAGGTCTCAAAAACCCATGCACTTATCTATTATGTAAACTGATACCCTAAAAGTATAAAAATATACATATCCCTTTAAATGTTTAAATGATTTGAACCTACCAATTTAATGTTCCTTTGGAGTCTAAAGACACTTCTTGAATAATTCCTTTTTCCACACCTTTTTGAATGAATACATACTATATCTTGTTAGGATACAGACAGGGTTTAATATAGCCAGTTGTAATACCTATAGGTATTCTTATCTAGTATTTCCTATAATCTTTACTTAGCCTCTCAAGTTTCTGTTGCCATCTCCTTTTTATTATGACCTTCATTAAGCTCCAGTTTACACTGGAGGCCCTCTGTATGGTTTATGGGGATTCAGCAAGTGGATCTTTTCCTTAGTAACTGATCAATCTCAAGTCTGCACTCTAGAAACTCAGAACAATAAAGAAATCTACAAACTAAAGGAAATGAACAGGACTTTTATCAGGTTACAACAATGAAAAATAAAATTTAGGGTGTTTAATGTTAAACCTAACAAGTAAAAATTTAAAAAAGGGTTCCATTTCCTTAAAACTGGCTAAGAGAAATTTATTCATATCTAGAAATGCTAATTTCATTATAAGATGAAGTGCAAAGATTTGTAACACAATCTATGCGAGCATAAAATTAAGTAAAATGCAACTAAAATGTCATCTTGTTCTTCCCCTAATACATCTATGACATCACTTTAAAGCACTAACAAAAGCTGAATAAGCTATCTCTACAAAATTGGGGAAAAATCAGTATTAATTTTAATGAGTGCATATGATAATATTAAGACAATTGTTATTTTAAAAGTAGTTTTCTTCCAATTTCAATATTTCTTCTGAGAAAGTCAAATGATTTCATGTATTTTTATACTAGCAGTGAGGTCATTTAACAGAGAGCAAGACAGAACTAGGGAATTAATGTGACCTATGCAGGGTAATTTAATTTGTGAGTGAAGGAACTCAATGAGAAATGTGCTGTTCTTACTCTGAGGCCATTTCTTCTTTCTTACTTATTTTGTTGCTTGCTCATCAGAATAGAAAACAATAAAAATGTCAAAGCTATGAACTTACAAAAGGGTGCCACAAGTGTTCTATCATTTACTTTAGGAGGTAAAAGAGACATATACCAATCCCAACATAAAACAGACACAATTTGGGAAAACAAATGTTGAGCCACATTTGGTTCAGAAATAGACTTTGGAAAAACCTGACTGTTACCATTCATCAATCAATAAAGCAAGAAGGTAAACACAGGGATACTATTAGTGTATAAGGTACCTTTGTTTAAGACATTTTATTTCCATCTATCAGAAAATTATGTAATATGCCCATTTTGATAGAACGAGACACTTAACAGCCAAATGATGGAAAATCACGTGACAAATAAATAAATCTATAATGGCCATGATGAGAATAGTGTCCCCTTGTCAACAGAGTTTCTCGACTTTTGCACTACAGACATTTTGTACTGGTGGTGTACGGGTTGGCCCCTGTGCTGCAGGAGGTGTAGCAGCATTCTGGGCCTCTATCCACTAGATGCCACTAGCATCCTTCCCCTGCTCACCACCTCCCCAACACCCACCTCCTTACTCCAAAGTTGTGACTACCGAAGATATTTCCAGACGTTGCTAAATGTCCCCTGGAGGACAAAGGTGCCCCCTTTTGAGAACCACTGACTTACATGTAGTGCTCTTGCTCAGGGCCACTGCTTAGGCACAGATAATGTAAACTAACTTGCTTATTTCATTCAACAGCTTAGACAAAGATGTGGGATTTGAAATTAAGACTGCATAAAATTGTAGTCCATGTCTTTTCCCGCAAATCTACATTTAACCCAACCAGGTCTGTTAGAAAATACTGCATAATGAAGTAGTGTTCTAGAGATCTCTTAAGCAGTGAATCAACATGAAAAATTAACAACAAATATATAAATACCTTTCTGGCATTTCTTCTGTTAATCAGCTGAACACGTTCTTCTCCAGTGAGACTATTCACATCTAGTTTATTGGGGTTTCTGCAACGATGCCTTTTTTGCTTGGGTCTCCCCTCATGGAGCTGCATTCTCTAAAACACATGGACAAAGGAATGGCTTGAAAATCTAACTGTGCAACTAGTACAAATAAGCTGATCCAAGAAATTTAGTCATATAAAATTGAAGATATGTTATAGATAAGATATATTAATACAGTTGACCCTTGAATAGCATGGGTCTGAAATGTGCAGGCTCACTCATATGTGGATTTTCTTCAATAAATACGTACTACAGGACTACACGATCCATGGTTGACTGCACCCAGGGATGCGGAATTGAGGACACGGAGGGCTAACTGTAAAGTCATACTCAAATTTTTGGCTGTGGGGGTGGCATGCATCAGTACTTCTGACACCCATACTGTCCAAGGATCAACTGTTTATATTATATATTGAAGATTTATATTATATCATATATATTCTATCACATATCTTCAATATATATTAAAGAATTTACCCCATAGCTATATGTTAAAAATATTTAAGGTTTAAATATTTTTATATTAATAAAAATGCTGAATAAGACAATGTTACATGAACCTTTTCCTCAAATTATATATTTAAACAATTATTCAAGGCAATTAATAATAATCAGTATTATCTTTCTGTATGAAAGTAGGCTCCTGAAATGAGGAGGACATTGCTAGTTCTTTCCTTAAATGCCCTCAAAGATCACTGTATTTCTAGAGTGTTATTTGAAGGAGTTATCAATAATGCTGGAAGAGCTTCCTCTTTACATTTTCTCCTGATGAATTTCACCTGAAACATCAGATTTTCTCAGTGCTCTGATAGCATTTATATGTGTACTAGTGGCTTTCATTTCTCTTCATCTCACTAATAAACTTTCTTATCTCTTTTCACATAATCCTCACAATACTCAAAGATATTATTCTTTTCTAAAAAAATGTATTTATTTATTTTGGCTGCTCTGGGTCTTCATTGCGGCGTGCAGGCTCTAGAGTACGCAGGTGGGCTGTACAGCACGCGGGCTCAGTAGCTGCGGTGCGCAGGCTCTCTAGTTGCGGTATGTGGGATCTTAGTTCCCCGACCAGGGATCAAACGCGGGTCCCCCTGCGTTGGGAGCACAGTCTTCACCACTCGACCACCAGGGAAGTCCCCCAAAGATATTATTCTTATTTTACAAATGGGAATCAAGGCTCAGAGAAGATACCTTCCTCAAGGTCATGCAGCTAGCAGGTGGCAATAAAAACTCTATCAAACCATGCTGCTCACCTCTGTTAACAACTGTTAACAAAGTAAGGCTTGGTGTCTGTAGTCATTTCTAAACAATTAGAAATTCCAACAGACTAAAGCTCAAACTCTTCAGCATGGCATACCAGTCCCATCACAGCCTGGACTGAATTCACCTTTTCTATCCAATTACTATTACCCCACTCATTCCCTCACATACTCTGGAATATCAGACTAGTCACTGTTTTATGACTATATCCTTTTTAGACTCTCTTCATAATTGTTCTGTAATGCCTAGAGTATCCTCCGCTTATCCTGCCTAGAATAAGTAGGCATTTGACCAGTATTAACCTGGTCAAATGCCTACTTATTCTTTTATCATCCACCAGTCATGTCAGCTCTATTTTCTATCTTTTCCCAGATACTCTGCTTGGGCAGAGTAATTATTCTTTTATCAGTTTCCATGGCAGTTTATACATACCACTGGTATAGTACATATACCATGTTATGATCATTTTGTTGTAGAGATATCACAGCAAAGTGTGAGATCCAATATACCATTAATGTAAAGTGCCCTTGGAAATCATACCAGTTGTTATCTTGTATTCTGTACTCCAACAAATGCTACTTATAACAATGTTTTAAAATCTTAATAATAAAGTTATATAAAAAATTAGGACAAAAGGTTTATTTGCAGGGAAAATGATGAACTCCTATAAGTTAAAAGAAAAAGTAATAAAGATTCCTTTGCAGTGGGAAGAGGAAGGTATGACAATCTTCAGAGACTAGAGTATAACTGCCATGAGGGCAAGAACTTTATATTGTTCACTGTTTTATCCTAAATCCCTTTAAATAGTAACTAGCACATAATAGTTGCTCAATAAAAATTTACTGACTGAATAAATGGTATTTTCTAACATGTTAATAAGTATAGGGTTAAACTAACAATTCTCATTATTTTTAGAACTGCAATACTCATTTTATGATTGCTCACCTTACTGACAACCCTTCCCCTCATAATTACAAGAGCTTTATTTGGTGCTTTTTTTTTAAATCAAAAGAATTAAGAGAAAGTTTATTTGAGAATTTGTGGCATCTTTTGAAAAAATTAGGGATATGAAAGGCATTCAAAAGCCAAGACTGAGGCTCCCTATTTTAGACTACCAGGTTATCTCTTGAGGACAATAATAGCAATGTAAAATATTAAACTAAATATATATTACAGATACAAGTATATAAAAATATATATTACAGTCACATTCTAGGGACTGGAGCTTCTGTGGTTCTTTTGCATGAAAAAATAAGGTAATGAATTTTTTTGTTAATAAAATAACAATCACTTTACCTTTATATATCACTTTTTAGTCTCCAAAAGACTTTCGTTTTTAATTTTTTAAATCACTGACTCAGTAAATATTTACAAGGAGCTAGATACCATCCTCTGTAGCAGGAATTACGTGCTAAGTCCTGGGGATACAAGGTGAATAGGACAGCCCTTAAGAAGTTCATGGGGTAGGGGACGACTTCAATGGGTTATCCAATTAATCTTCATAATGGAAGCAGATAGAACAAACCCACTAACTTCATTGTACAGAGGATATACCATTACTCTTTTACCTTCTAAAATATATAGAAACATCAAGGGAGACTGATACAAAATTTGGTACATCAGCATCTGACAGTAAAGCATTACAAACTTAAATAATAGATTTCTATGAGTAAGAAAGACATACGCCCATAAGATAGTGAGTAGAAAGTATTTCAGAGGATAAGAAAAATGCAAATTAATATATCTGTTCTCCTCTTTGACTAATATAAACCATGCACCTGATGAGAACCAGAAGGTGTATTCTTATGAGATCTTAAGTGTAGCAGTTTGAACAGTGGATTTAAGACTTACTAGCTGTGTGGCCTTGCACTATTTATTGGGTTGGTCAAAAGGTTCATTTGGTGTTTTCCATAAGATGGCTCTAGTAGCACTTAGTTGTCTTTAACTTCATTCGAAACAATTTCGTTAGACTGTATTGTGACAGCTGTCATATCAGCGTGCATTAAAAAAAAAAAACTTATCAAAATTGGTGAATTTTTGCGTAGCCATTTTAATACTGAAGGTGGAAGAAAAAAAGCAACATTTTCGGCATACTAAGCTTTATTATTTCAAGAAAGGTAAAAACACAACCGAAACACAAAAACAGATTTGTGCAGTATATGGAGAAAGGGCTGTGAGTGATCAAACGTGTCAAAAGTGGTTTGCAAAGTTTCGTGCCGGAGATTTCTCGCTGGATGGTGCTCCATGGTCGGGTAGACCAGTTGAAATTGATAGTGATCAAATTGAGACATTAACTGAGAACAATCAACATTATACCACGCGGGAGACACCGGACATACTCAAAATATCCAAATCAAGCGCTGAAAATCATTTACACCAGCTTGGTTACGTGATCGCTTTGATGTTTGGGTTCCGTGTAAGTTAAGCAGAAAAAACCCTTCTTGATCGTATTTCCGCATGTGGATTCTCTACTTAAACGTAATGAAAACGTTCCGTTTTTAAAACAAATTGTGACAGAAGATGAAAAATGGATACTGTACTACAATGTGGAACAGAAGAGATCGTAGGGCAAGCAAAATGAACCACCACTAACCACACCAAAGGCTGGTCTTCATCGAAAGAAGGTGATGCTGTGTATATGGTGGGACTGGAAGGGAGTCCTCTATTATGAGCTCCTTCCAGAAAACCAAACGATTAATTCCAACAAGTACTGCTCCCAGTTAGACCAACTGAAAGCAGCACTCAATGAAAAGTGTTTGGAATTAGTCAACAGAAAGCACATAATCTTCCATCAGGATAACTCAAGACCGCATGTTTCTTTGATGACCAGGCAAAAACTGTTGCAGCTTGGCTGGGAAGTTCTGATTCATCCCCCATATTCACCAGACACTGCATCTTCAGCTTTCCATTTATTTTTGTCTTTACAAAATTCTCTTAATGGAAAAAATTTCAATTCCTTGTAAGACTATAGAAGGCACCTGTAAGAGTTCTTTGCTTAACAAGATAAAAAGTTTTGGGAAGATGGAATTATGAAGTTGCCTGAAAAATGGCAGAAGGTAGTGGAACAAAACGGTGAATATGTTGTTAAATAAAGTTCTTGGTGAAAATGAAAAATGTGTCTTTTATTTTTACTTAAAAACCGAAGGCACATTTTGGCCAACCCAATATTTAAAATTTCAGTATTTCCATTTCTTTATAAAGTTATAATGATGCCATTCTGATAAAGTTAGGGGGTGTTAAATTAGGTAATCCATGCTAAGTATAAAGCCAAGCACACAGCTAAGTCTCAATAAATGTTTACTATGATCATTTTTATTATTTTAAAACAAATTATTTGTGGGAAAAGATTGCAAGTTTTGTAACTTTACAATATTCATTGGGTCTATGATAGTACTCTGTATATGAGAGGTAATTTTTATTACTTAAACACTTATTGAATGCAGAATGGAAAAATGGAAAATGATATTGTATTGTATCGAAAGATAGTCATTATTTTTTTCTGCTAATTTTCCTAAATCTTGGGCAGAACATATAAGTGGGTGAGAATTTATGCTTCATCATTATAGGTGTGACCAATCACAGAAGTAAAATATACCAAGTTTTATAAGGCATCACCTACAGGAATAAAAGCTCCTAAATCTTCCACATAACCTGGGTGCTCCTTAAGCCATTTTTCCAAATCCTTTCTCTTCGGTGCATCATCGCCTGCAAGTCTTGTCCCATCTTTAAGATTAATAACTGGAACGGGACTTTCTGTATCAGGAATTCCTTGAGGTTGAGTATAGGATAGTGCTGGATTTATCCCTGTAGAAATCTGTGAGGTGGTTAAGCCTAACGTAACCTGTAGAAAAACATCAAATGACAATTTTATTTCCATGCTTTAGCATTCTGATTTTGGTCCAATGAAGCAATTCTTTTTGAAGAGGAAAAAAAAAGTTGTTTAAAGGTCAGCTAAATCTTTCAAATTTAGAATTTTCATGAATCTTAGCCAGTGCTGGATTCTACTGAGATACAATCTAAAGCTATATAGTATACTCCTAATTTTCTAATTATCTTTATTATTCTACAAAACATTCACAAACAGCAATATGTATATTTACTAGAATTGAATTTTGGACTCAAGAATCAGTAGTTTTTAAGCATTGTTTTACTTACATGATTAGGTGGTTTATTTCTGTTGAAAAAGAGGATGTCAACACCTTCTACATTCTTCCTCCTTCCCCGCCTTTTTTTGACTACAGGCTGGTTGTCTAATAAAACTCCATTGGCACCAAGGGTTGATTGAATGGGAGTACCTAACAAATTAAAAATGCAAAAGAGTGATAAAAATCTAGTTCTTAAATTAAACGTAATTACTTTTCTAAATACATAGACATTTTGCGGGGGTTGGGGAGGGATGGAGTGGGAGTTTGAGATTAGCAGATACAAACTATTATATAGAGAATGGATAAACAACAAGGTCCTACTGTATAGCACAGGGAACTATATTCAATATCCTGTGATAAACCATAATGGAAAAGAATATGAAAAAGAATGTATATATATGTATAACTGAATCACTTTGTTGTATAGCAGAAATTAATATAACATTGTAAATTAACTATACTCCAATAAAATAGAATAAAATAAATAATGCTTGTAATGATACTCATGATCAAAGAAAAAGTTTATTTAAAAAAATACATAGAAATTTAGCTCTTATTTTACAAGCAGTCAGACAAAATCAAGCAATTCTTGGATTAAAAATACTACCTCATTTCTCATTTAAAAACCAGGAGAATTGTAATCTAGGTCTCTTTCAAGTTTTGACTTGTCTCCTCAAATTTTTCCCCTGGATAGTCACACATCTTTTCTTTTGTCCCCTTTTCGAGGAAGAACCATGCCTTTCTCATGTACAAGACAAACCTTTCCCCCTTTTTTGAACCCATTAATTCCTACTTTTTCTAAAAGTTTGTTTCATCATTTATCTTTGTTTTTTTGTGCCAAAATATCTTACTCTACATTAGATTCTTATCAACTTAAAAACATGGTCCAACTCAAATAAAAAATAAACTTCTTTCGGCTTTTTCATAACTTTCAAAACTTTTGAAAAGTTGGTTGCTATTATGCTCCCCTTTCTCACGACAACCTCACTCCTCAATTCCCACAGTCCACTCCTGCCCCAGCCTATTTAAGGTATTTTCTTTAAGACCACCACTGTTTCTTGCCAAATTAAACTGACCCTTCTCACTCTTCATTTCAGTAGGCACTCACTAAAAAATGTTTGTAAGAGGTATGAATGAAGCAGTTCCATGCATTCATTTTTTTCCTAATAAATAAATACACATTTATCAAACAGCTATGTACAAAGCACTATGATGATTCAAAGGTAGGACACAGTTCCTGTCCTTAAAGAGTACGTAATCTAGAACACTCTTATAAAAGAAAATATTAATAATGAGATGTTTGCTTAAAATGGTTCACAGTTTGTAGCGAGAAATGCATTTTCAATCATTCAAGGAGAATTTTTGACCAAGTCCTGTGTATCCCTAAAAGACACTTCCCTTTGGTTGGCTGTGTAATCTTATGGAAGTCACTCTCCTCACATCTCAGTTACAAAAAACACCTTAATTCATAATTAGTAAGGAATAACTAATTACAATGAATAAAAATTATTTTTGCATATGAAAGCACTGAGGAATGTGACATAACATTATTAAAAAAGAACAGCTTTCATTATTTCATTAAAATCAGATTAACAAAATATTATGAATATTTGAAAATACTTTCACTATAGTACATTTTAACTGTAATAATAGAATAACTTTCCTAAAATATTACTTTTAAAAGTACTATTCTGTTTTATAAGAACTTCTCATGGCTTCCTATTCTAGTACGAATGAAATGCCTTACATCAAGCCTCATTCCTGCCTGACGACCAACCCAATCCCCTCCCCAGCTCACTTTTTGATGTTGCCCATAATCTAGATTTATCTTTGCTAAGCAGTCTCTGACCTTATACAAATATCTCTCCAGTAAGAATTTAAACAGTAGCTAGGTCAGTCTTATCCTAAAACCATACAATTTTCCCAACATCAAGTCTCTGGTTCACGCTATTCCCTGACTCTCTCTCAATGTCATTTTCCAGAAAAACCATTATCTAATCTTCCTCTTATAAATTCTGTTCAATTCTGCCTCTTCCACAGGACTCTATCTAAGTCTCTAGACAGCAGTGACTTCTCTCTTTTCCAATATTTATTAACTATAATGCTTTGTAGCAAGATATATTATCGTTTTTAACGTATTGTCTAATATTTTAACATGTAGGTCTAGTCTACCAAGCAACTGAAAGGCAGAGACTGTCTTAAGTTTCTTTTACTTTCCCTTTACTGCTATCCTAGTGCTATATAAAAAGAAAAGTACTTAATACAATTATCTATGGAAAAACATTAGTATACACACCAAATTATGTATTTATAAACAAATCCTATTTGATCATTTATAAACATATCCAATTTGGCAAATTATATACTCCCTTGACTTCTTTCATTTTTTAAATCAACAACAAACCCAGCTACCTTGTCATGTACCTGTCCAGTTTTCCCAGCACCATTTATTGAAGAGGCTGTCCTTTCTCCACTGTACATTCCTGCCTCCTTTATCAAAGATAAGGTGTCCATATGTGCGTGGGTTTATCTCTGGGCTTTCTATCCTGTTCCACTGATCTATCTTTCTGTTTTTGTGCCAGTACCATACTGTCTTGATTACTGTTGCTTTGTAATATAGTCTAAAGACCTTGACTTCTTTTTGAAAGTGATTTTAATAAACATTACTGATTTATTTTAACCTAGAATCCAAAATGGAAAATTTAACCTGGTCTACTCTATAAAGCCTGTGTTGTCTTTATCTTAGATGTAATTACAACAATATTAAAAATACCTTCTTTCTATTGAATGCCTACTAGGTGCCATACTCTGGACTAGGTTTTACAAATGTTTTCTTAAATTACCAAAAACAAAACACAGAGGTATTAAGCCCATTTTATAAATGTGATCAAAAATATTATGTCTCAGGCCCAATGTCACAACGGTGGTAAATGACAGAATTCAAATCCAGGCTGTTTGGCTCTACTATCTTTTGTGTACTATTCCAGGTGGTTTCTGGAATAGGCTCTTTAGTTTTGTCCTCTTATAATTTATGCTATTTTACTGTCCTTCATTAATTAATTTACATTATATGATGTATCTTCACTCAAAGCTTTTAGATAAAATTCGGGGGTGCCCATACAAACATAAAAAGGGCTTAATACGAAGAATTATAATACCAGTTGTTGAGCATTAATTCTAAAACCTAATTTTAACATCTGTTTAGCATCTAATTATATGCCAATTTCCATACTAGTCACTTTACATATATTATTTAATCCACCTAACAATGCTACCTCTCCATTGACCCCAACTCCTCACTTCGTGAACAAGAAAAGGTTAAAAAATGTTAGCAAGTTTCCTAAGAGTCACGTAGGAAGACAGAGCTAGATTTCACATTTACAGGGACTTCTCTGGTGGTCCAGTGGTTAAGACTCGGATCTCCCAATGCAGGGGGCAAGGGATCAATCCCCCGCTGGGGAACTAAGATCCCACATGCCACATGGCACGGCCAAAAACAAAAACAGATTTCACATTTGCAATTATCAAGATGGGTGAGATACAATTCTTAGATAATTCTATCTAGTTTTAATGTTTGAGGCTTTCTAATATTTGGTATAGGTGCAAATTAGTGTTATAATTACTATTGATACTATTAAAACAGTATTATTTACCAAAGAATTACTTCTAGGCAAAGACTGTAAAATCTTCAGCTGCAATAGCAGTAAAATGTTCAGATGATAGATGTATCAATCCCACTTTATAGAGTTATGGACTTACCAAGGTACAAGCAGTGGTATTATTAAACCCACTTAGGTTGGGCAAAAAAGCCCAGAGCTTATCTTCCCCATCTCTTCCCATTTTCTCACGAAAAAAAGAGCTCCTTGCCATTGTAAATCACAATTTGGGGGATTCATACTTCAGTAAGAGAACTGTGGCTCATTCATACGTGTCTGAAAGTCCAGTAATTGGAGACTTACACTGAATGGTTAATGAAACCATAAGAGACAAAAGTAAGTCTGATGACTCTAATTTATAATTAGAAAGCGGTAAGAGCAGCAACTGGAAACAGCAATCAGTTTAACACCTATAATAAAGCACTATTTTCCCAAACTTCAGGAATTCCGCAGATTGTACATAGGCACAGGAGTTTTGAAATGTTTACAAGTTATTGTATGGCAAACGAATTTAGCAGAATACTGAAATAGAGTCCTTAGCCTTATGTATATGGAGGTATAAAGGAAATTCCAGTCACTTACCTGCTTTTAATTGAAAAGTTACATTTTTTACGATTAGTATGCTGTGGTCCATACATTTTAAGACTCAGCTGCTCTTAACTAAAATTATCAGTTCTCGACAGCATACTTTAAGAGGGACACAGAAAGAATTAAAGTACAACTAGATACATCAACAAAATAAAAAAACTGCTTATGGATGGATTCCTCAGTGCCTAGAGAGCACAGAACACAGGGTACCACCAGTTCAGTATTCAATAAATACTTGTTGATTCAAATAGTCAAAAGGTTAGTACAAAATATCGTCCCAAGGGGAGATATGATCATTGTTTTCCGAATGTTAAGATTATCATGCAGACACAGGACTAGGTTAATTCTCTGAGGCCTTTGAAGACAGAACTTCAGTCACTGAGAAGAACCAATTGCAGGCAAAGTTTGCTTCCAAATAAGAAGAAATTTTGTGATAATTAGAGCTTTCTAATAATAAGAGGGCTGTTTAAAGTAGTAACAATCTGGTTCTTGTAAGTATCCTATGAGTAAGTAAAAAAGGATTTGCAAATGATGGACTATTTCATGCTGAGGCAATGATTACTAGCATATTCACCTGACACTGGCATGGATTTTGGAAAACTGGCGAGGCTGGTCTCTGACGCACCTTGAAGGTCCCGAAGTCGAGTGAGGTACTGCTGCTGCCCTAGAGCACCATCTTCACTGTCCAACGGCCTTCTCTGAGCAAGCCCTTGCTTCTGAAATGTCAACTTCAAACCACCTTCCTATTAAACAAACACCATTAATAAGAAAGAAATGATTAAAAAAAAAAACTCGTAGTATATCGAGAGAAATCTTTTACTTAGAAAAAGTGAGGTTAAAAACCCTGAAAAGTTAGTCATGTTCTCTTATTCATACATCAATTGGAGAAAAACATTTAATCAATTTCTATAATGAATATTAAAATTTCTATCTTAAATGAAAAACATCCAGATATTACATATACTTTTCTGAGCAAAACAGAGCTTTTCATGTGACTAGCACATTGTAACCCTTTCAGCTTCTGACCTATGTCTCTGTGTACACTATTCACATGACATATTAGAAGATATTACCCATGTTTTAGACACTGAGTAATCAATTTAGCTTCAAAAATCATACTGAACAATGAAATGTTACTGATAACAGGGCATGCTAAATGTTTAAAACAGGAAGTGCACTGACATACCACGTGAATACTATATAAAAGAACCAAACAATAAGAAATTGTCAGACTGTTTAAGAAAGCATCTTGATCTGCAGAAGGACTATTTTCAGAAGTATAGGTAGAAAAACATATTTAATGATGATTCCTCTAGTAGAATATTCAAGTTTAATAACCTGGTTATCTAAAAGAAAACAATCCAAATGCCAGAAAACAAGTATGTGAAGGAAGTAAGAGTAAGAGCAGGCAGCCATTTGCAGGAAAAGCATGCTGCACACCGCAATCGCAATCAGGTCCTAGGGCAATAAAAATAAACATACGTCTTTGATTTTCACTGTAAACTCCTTTTCTCGTACATGCTTCTTCACCTTTGACATCTGTGTTGACTGATCGTGTTCTTCTTTAACGCCAGCACCTGCAGGAGTGGGCACGCTGGGCTCGCTATATTCTGTAGCTGCGCCAGAGCTGTCCAGCAGCTTTGTGGTATAGAAAGAAGCCACTGCATTGGCATCATAACTTCTTCTAGCTGAAGGCCACTTCCCTTTCAGGACTGTTTGACAAATACTGTCCAACCGGTTGATCATCACACGGTCCTGGAAAAGCATGAACATCAAAGGATAATTTTAATAACTGAGTCAGAACTTTGGGGATCACAGCCTTGATGGATTTAACCCTGGTACAACATATGTGTATTTGGTATGCATACATATTCTCACATACATTTACAATTCTACACAAATTCCCATTGGTGACATTAAAAAATATTATACTATAAAGGTATTTTTCTGTTCTTTTGTTTTTATAAGAGTAACACAGGTTCCTTGTACAAAGTTCAAACAACTCAGAAGTATACATAAAAGTAAAGAGTTCTCTCCTCTCCCATTTATTTCCCAACCTCACTCCTAAAGGTAAGTACTCTTCTACTAGCCTAGTCACATACTGGAAGAAGAACTGTCTTAATCCAATCTGAACTTCCACCACTATATGTACATGTACTTAAATGAACCTTTTTTCTAGGTCACAACTGGCTTGGTAAATTTCTTCAAGAAGACCCACTTAAAAGCACTTAATTCATAAAGTAGCACCTGAATACTAACTTGTATGTGAACATAAGCATTCATTATCTTTTCTTCTAAATATTCTAAGGTTATATTGAGAAACACATATATTTAAGTAGACCTAATTTACTTGATAGTAATATTTGATACTTTTAATGCTAACACCAAAATGTCATTCCACATATAAGTGACTTTTTTTTACTACATAATATCTATCATTAAAGAAATATAGAAAAATACTCAAAAAATGACCTATTCCAGCAAGAAATTACTCATTTACCTTTGGCCAGTACGAAGCGGCCAGCATGTATCCACCTTGTAGGATGTAAGCAGACTCTGGGGTCCCGTTGTTCATCTGGAAACTATCCTGGGTCTCATCCTGGGTAGTGCTCAGTGATGCGACGCTTTCTTCATCATAGGCTTTCACGTGAGGGGTACCTTCTGCTAAGAATAATCATAACCAATTATAACTGTTTTAAAAAGACTGCGTAACACAATTTTACATATACTTTTCAAATCCTATATAATTATTCAGATATATTTGAAAATGAAAAGTTAGAAGTAAAAAAAAATTCACCTAGAATACAATAAAGTACTCATTATTTTTAAAATTGAAACAAAAGCACAATAAGTGGCATAAAGGAGTTTGAGGAAAAAAGGGTTAACAAAACATCCCTTTCTGCATGAAAATTTGAACCATGGTTAACACTCTAGGTCTGTTTCCCTGGAAATACATAAACTCCTGATTGGTAAACTGTATCTGCACTGGGAGGACACAAATATTGCTGGGGAGGCTATCATTCTCTAAAGAGGGGACTCTCATAATTGGGCACGTCCCTTGTGGTAACCCTGAAAGTCATGCTTCTGGAGTTGTTACAGGAGGTTCTCACTCTTGTGGGTATCACAGTGGCTCCTGTGTCCACTTGATGTTGACTCATTTCCTGCGCTGTTAGACTTCTATAAGGACACCCGCAGAAGAGGACCACCTAACACTACCGACAGGCTGAAGTTCCTATGCTAGATCTTTCTAAGTAGGGCCAAGTAGGGCCTATGATACTCTTGTAAGTCGGACTGGTGGCTGTTATAAAATATTACCTGTATTTGTTCACTGATCAACTTGTTCCAGGCAAGATGTAATACTAAATTTAAGGCAATCACAAAGTAATAAAATTACTGTGCCAAGTTGCTAATCCGGTTTGACTAACCCATTTTGCAATGTGAATACTGAATACGGAGTAAGAACCAGGAATTTAGTTGCGTTTTCAGTAGTCCTTCTCTAAGAAAATCTGTACACATAAAATTTAAATATGCTTAAGTGATCCAAATCAATTCTTTTCATTTTCATGTGAAATGCTGTCTTAAAATAGAAAAAGCACTTTATGCATATACCTCGCTTTTGGACTTCCTCTTCTTCACTGTCACTTTCTTCTGATGAAGATGAGGAGGATGATGAGGAAGAGGAGGACGAGGATGAGGATGAAGATGATGCTGAAGAACAAGAGGAGGAAGAAGAAGAGCTAGAGCCTGATCGAGAGTGGGAACAAGAAGAAGAGGAAGACGAGGAAGAAGATGATCTGGAAGAACAGGACGATCTCTCAGAATCAGAGTCAGAATCAGAACTAGAGTCTGATCCTCTTTTGTGGACTCGCTGCTTCTTAGAAGCTGGGTTTGGAGTTAGAGGCTCTGTTCTGGCTGCAACCATGCGTCTGTCTGTTTCACCTTTTCCACCAGATTTCTGGTCTCCAGTAGCCTGTGGTAAAACACCATTCTTTGGACTTACAGGCTCAGACTTTATTAGTGTCCTGGTTTCCTCAGAAGTCATAGATTCTTCTTCAGAAAACTGAGGCTCCTCTTTAAGGTTTTCACTTTTAACTTTCACATCCTCTAGAATAATACCTTTAGGATCTAGGAGCCTAGGTAGAGAGGTAAGAGGAGAAGCAGAAAGTGCTACTTGATATTGCTGTAAAAGTGGGGTAGAAGTCCTTGAATGAGCCATCTTACTTTGACTGTAGTTCCTTTGAGCTGCCATAAATGAGAGTTCAGGATCACGAAGAATGTGATAGTCTGTTCGGCTCACCCCGTGTTTAGCAGCTCCAATGAGCAAGTCCCTATCATGAGGGCCACACTCCCACCAGACTGGTAAGTCTGGATTTGGATGGCAAAGCTTCAAGCGCTCAAACAACTGTGGATGTCGGAGGGCCTGTTCCCTTACTTTCCTTAGAAGTTCAATGCGATATAAAGTCCTAGAAGCACGTTCTTCTGTGATTGGCTGGATAAAAATATTTGGATCCACCAATTCTACATTGAAACAAGAACAAACATATTACACTCAAAGATACTTCATTATAGATTTAAAACAAATAAAGCAACTTCTAAAATGCACCTCTACTCAATATCATTGTATACTTTCCAGAATTTCTTTTTAACGTTTTTAAATGAGGAGAAATATAAATTTTAGAAAGAAGTACTAAAAATCATGTAACATATAACACTGGATCTACAGAAAGTTAAGTAAAACATTAAAGTTATTTTGGAGGTGTGTTAATATAACTAGGAAGTTACTTTTAAGAAATTCCCTATGAGCCAATGTCATACTATTATGTGTTTTAAAGAGAAAAGCACTCAAATTCATTTATAAATACAAATTAAATCTGTTAAATTAACACCCCATAAGCAAACCTAAGTCCACATATCCTTAACTGCACCGAGGTAACTCAGGGCATTACAGTGAACTTACAGGGACAACAAAGGCTTTCTTAAAATTTGATGGAAACATGGGAATAATTGTCAAACAGTGTATGAACTACCAGCCTGAGATAGTTCAGTTTTAACATCAGACCATACTCTGTTCCTTTTGATGAGGTCTGATCTTTGTGAGCAGAGATACTGGCAGTTGAGAAGTACTCAAAAAAAGATAGAGGTTTGTTGAAATAATGTAGAGACCACCTGAAGGAGTTACTAATGGCCAAATGTGGAACAATTTGAACATCAAAATGAATTCTGATAGTACTGGATTATAACCTACAGAATAAAAAATAAATACCCACATGAAAAAATACTAATATGAATAAATAATTAAGTAGACTAGGGAGAAGGAACAGCTTTTCCTTGCAGGAGAACTGCATAGTAAAAACTGTTGCGGACAAGATCTACTGATGGTTACTGAAATCAATGGGTGAAAGTTTGAGTAGAACAGGATCTGTGTTGTCTCAAAGTATCTTCTTAAGATATCTGTTAACTACAGGGGAGAAGATAACCATTTTACACTGGAAAAATGCAGCATAAACTAGCTAATCCAAAGAATCAAGGGCAACATCATCAGTAATAAGACACAATGACATCATGAACCCCTTGACATTACATTCCAAGAAGGACACAACATTTCTGAGGTATTCTTGCAAAAAAAGGCATAACCTCAATCCAATTGTGTGAAAACACAAGACAAATCCAAATTGAGGGGTTTATGGCAAAACTGATCAAAGGTATCAAGGTCATTAAAGAAAACAACAACTACAACAACAACCCCAAAACTGAGGAACTGTTACAGACTGCAGGAGGCTAAGGAGAAAGAACACCAAATACAATGTGGGCTCCTGGAACAAAAAAGGACATCAGTAGAAAAACTAGTAAGATTTGAATAGGTATTTAGTATGGTATTGTACTAATTGGGCTAATAATTATACTATAACTATAGTCATGTAAGATTTTAACATTAGGGAAGAGTGAGGGATATATGGAAAATCCCTACATGGGCTTCAAAAACAATTAAATTCACCCCAGAACAGTCCCTTAGCTGAGCATTAGCAGCTCTGATTGTTTTCATTTTGTTTTGTTTCGTTGAAGGCCCTGGGTGTTTTTTTCCTACTAAAACTCTTTAAAATGTCTTTTGAGTGGAGGTCTCACTTCTTGCAAAATTACTTGCGTAAATAAGCCCTCTAAGCACAGTTCCTATAAGACGGACTAAAAACACATGTTAGTTCTGTTTACCAAAAACTATCCTTTATCTTCCACCTCCCACAATCATAAATCTAAATCTAATAAAAACACTATTTTCTCAAAATTAAATGTGTACCTTTATTCTCTTTAGATCTCATTTCAATAGTAGAAATAAGGAGTAAAGGATCTTTGAACAGAGTTTATTTACAATTCAGAAAAACTGGTGAAATGTTGAATTAGAGAGTACTAAAATAAAATAGCTGGAAATTTCTGAATTTTACTAATTTTGCTTCTTTGATTGAAACAAGGAAAAAAAGAAATTTTATACATACCATCTTTGGAAGGAAGACGACAAACCCTCCGACACATAGACATAAATGCATACAAATATTTCTCCAAACTATCATCAGTTTTCTTATGTAGCCTAGCCATAGCTCTAAATTTTGTCCAATCAAATTGGCCTCTGTCAGGATCAAACACCACTCCAAATGTAGATACAACTCTATAAAAGTCAGCTTCTTCTCTTCTTGTCCATCTATTTTGAATAGATTAAAGAAAAAGTCACATTTCTCATGGAAGTAAATAAATATTAATGCAAAATACAATGACTATAATAAAAATTTAAAACCATTCCAAGTACCTAACACTTTAAAGGATTAAATCCAGGGCTATTTCCTTAGAAATAGATTTTAAAATGCCAGCTGACTCACCTATCCAACTGTGCTTCTTTTCCTTCAGACAATAATAGTTTTTTGCATACTTACTGTGCAAAAAAATATGCATGGGATACAAGATTGTATAGGATATGACAACCCTCCCTTTGGGAAAAAGATAAAACATTTCAAACATATTTACAGTATAAGGTAGTATTTTACACCTGTATGTATTATAGAAACCATGAATTTTAGGACAGCACAGAAGATGGAAGGATCTGTTCAAACTTGAGTGATGAAGAAAGGCATCACAGAGTAAGTGGCATTTAAGATGGAACAAGGTTAAGATTAAGGGAGGGAACTAGAAAGAGGGCACAGAATAAGCAAAGTAGGAAGTAATCTACATTTTAAGGGGATGATGACTATTCCAGATTGAAAAGGAGAAGGCTCATATTGGGACAGAGGAAGATAGGCTCGGGGTCAGTTTATAAAACACTCTAAATGTCTGGCTAAAAATAGTCTCTATTCAGTTGAAAGCTCCTGAAGATACTTTAAGAGGGTAATATCCTCACACACCATAGATCTCCGAACACAGTAGAATCTTTTCCCTGGTTAACAATCACAAGTTTGTTGTGTAATGAGAAAAAGCATATGAGAAAGACCTTTGAAAAACATTAACAGGCCATTTTTATCATAATTATACATTAAGAAGATTAATGATGATGTAAAAATAGTCATTCTGGGAAACCAACCAATCAAGTCATATGAACCTTGTACCTGAGTGATAAAGTAGGAATAGAAAAGAAAGGATAAATTCAAGGATTACATAGGACACAAAAAAATATGACACCTACCTTCAAAGAATTTACAAGTTAGAAAGGTAAGACATGGAAAGGAAAAGATGAATGCCATTACAGTATCTTTTATTATTCTGAAAATGACTAGTTTTATTTAGATAAGTGCTATATGAGTGCAGAAAGCAGGGAGAATACTGTGAGCTAGTCTGGTTGAGAAAAACACTAATAGAGGAGATAGAACATGTGTTGAACTCTGAAGTAGTAGGGCGAGGTATGGACTAAAAAGTAGGAAGAAGGGTATTCTGGGTGATAGGAACAACTTAAGTAGGGTACTGAGTCAAGACTAAGTGGGGCATTCAGGCAGAGGGAATAGGAGAGAATAAAATTAGTAATGCATGCTGTGGCCTAAACTGAAGAGACTCGAATTAATTAAGAAGTTAGACTTTATACCTATACTAAGTAAAGAGCCATTGAATATCATGATAAAACTAGTACTTTAGGAAGATTATCCAGATCTGCCAGAGCAAGGGAAAATGTATGCAGCAGATTAAAGATGGTCACAGTCATTGCCACAGCTCGCTTTGAGAGATGCAACCTATTTTCCTTTCCCTTAAATTCTGGTTGGCCCTGTGACTTTTTTGACCAGCAGTAGGTGGCAGAAGTGACACTCTGTAACTGCAGAGGCTGGGTCTTAAGAAATCTGCAGCTTCTGCCTTTGCCACTTGGAATGCTCCCTCTTAGAATCTGAGCTCCCAGCTGGCAGTCAGCACCAACTGCCAACCATGTGAGTGAGGCCATTATGGACCTTCCAGCCCTCACCTCCCTCCAGCCAACACCACGGGAAGCAGAAGAACCATCTGGTCAACCCACAGAATAGTGACAAACAAAAAACTGATGTTGTTTTTACGTCACTATGTTTTGGGGTGGGTTGTTATGCAACGATAGATAACCGAAACAGTAAATTTACACAGGTAGTAGTAGTTGAAGATTACGTCTAGGATAGCTAAAATCTTAAGTGTCAGACTAAATTCTGGTTACAATGAATGTGTTGCAAATGAAACAAAGGAACAATGATTTATCTTTCAGAAAAAAATCCAAAGATCCAGGTTTAATAAGGATGCCAGGTTATTGCTAAACTCTCTTATTCTTTTCCATATATTCTATCCTTTTTAAGAAGTTAAAGCTTTTGGGATGAGAGAAGTTTGCCTGTCTTCCTAACAAGCCTCTTGAAGAAGTTCTATGACTATTTGTTCCCCTTTGACATCAGTAGTTTTAAGGGTTCATCCTCTGTAAAAAGCATAGATGAACTTCTCTTCCATACATTCTTATATTTCATTAATGTCATCATGTAAAATAAGATACAGTGGAATTTATTTCATATAATTTAAACATACGTTTCATTGATAATTTAATTCTTGAGTTTGCACCTTCATTTTTCCCCATACCTCACTGTTCATAAACATGACAAAAGAATGATTAAAGTATGGACTAATAACTATAAAATGCAATAATCTGTATTATCTTAACCATATTTGTGTGTACATATATTTATATACATGTGTATGTATGCGTAAAGCATTTTGCTTTGACCAACTTCTCTACCTACATACATTTTTCACAACGTGAGATAATCGTACCCTAACAGACTTCAGAATGAACACTTTATTTAGATACTATATATTAAAAATTTAGTGCTATTGTCTTACCTCTGCTGTCTTTCTATCTTGGCTGCCATTTTAGGATTAAGAGTGGCTTCTTCATAAAGAGGCTGCATAACACTGGCAGGCACTGAGAAAGTAGGTTGTATCTGCTGGATTTGTCTGTTTTTATTAGTACGCTGATATGCAGTGATGAGACGCCTCAAACGTGTGGTTAAAGCTGACTGAGTAGGCCAATAAATTTTATCACCCTCCATCAGTTGACCATCTACATTTAAAGAAACTCATGTCAATTAAAAAAAAAAAAAAACTAAAACCCCAAAACTAAACAGATACTGTCATGAAGTTCACAAAAGCAGCAAAATTTCCCTACTTAAAATTTTTTCTTCCAATCTGATTATGTGAAAAACAAAAACAAAACAAATCTCTCAAAAAAGTTTTAACTATAGCTCTAAAAATTACAACAAACTTTAAGAGCAAGCTCAAAGAGTAGGTCACGGTGGAATAAAGAACTACAATGTTATATATTTAAATAGAACTTCATTTGCACAGAAAATACAACTCTTGCATTTCCAGGTCTAATATATCTTACTGGAAGGCAAATACTCAATGCCTTAACTTAAATAAATTAAAAGTCCAACTGAAATCCATTGAGAAGTTGAACACTATAAAGTCTTCAAATTAAAGCTTTCTGTATTAAGTTTATCTCAATTTAATTAGAATGAAACACGTAAAAAGTCATCAGGGAGGAACATATGTTTTAAAAAATTCAATATGACAATGCTGTAACTTTTAAGTTTTCATTCACCTAATAAAAGTGCAAGATCTAACTCTCTATTTCTACAGTGTAATATAACCATATATACCATAATCAAGTGGTAATCATTCATGCGAAGGAAAAACTACTCCTTTATTCCTAGTTGAATTACAGGAAGATGAGGCACTATTCCCCTTGGGTACCAGCTGGGAATGAATGTACTCTAGTGACAGTACGTTTCTATCTTGATATCAGAAGGAAGGAGAAGCAAGACCGTGTACAGAAAAGCCTGTAGAAACTGAGTGATAAAAGAATGTTTCTCAATGTGTGTATGAACAAATAAGAAACAGATTATTAAATTAACACTAATGGTGTGTTTAATGGTGAAATGTCACATACCAGTGTAATAATCAAGCCACAAAATCATCAAAGCTCCTATTCTATAAAAATTCAGTGAGTCACTGAGTAAAATTTACAACTAAAAATATTGTTAAATTTCCTATCAACTATGTTCTATAATGATTGCAACTGTCTTCAATAAATTTCACATACATTTGAGACATACAGAAGTGTATTAGTTTACTGATCTCATGGTATCATGGGAATGCTAATTTACAATAATACTAAGTAAAGAAATAAATGCTATTTACCTCCATCTGCTATAACAAGATCTCCTGGTGAGGAAACATCATCCTTTTAAAAGAAAACAGAAATTTGTCACAGGGTAACTGGGTCAAGATGTAAGAGAATCGATTTTCTTTATAATAGAATACTTTCTTTTGCAATAGAATTTTAAAAATTCAATTTATTTAAACTAAAAAAACCCAAACCAAAAACATTTCACCCATTTCCATCCTGCCTCTAACATCAAGCCTCTGGCAACCACAATCTATTCTCTTTATCTATCAACTTAGTTAAAAAAAATTTCTTTTTAGATTCCACATATAAGAGACATCACACAATATCTGTGTTTTTCTGACTTATTTTACTTAGTACAATGCTCTCAAGGTCCATCCATGTTGTTGCAAATGGCAACATTTCATTCTTTTTAAAGACTGAATAATATTCCATTGTGTATATATATACACACACACATATGAATATACATCACAATCTCTTTATCCATTTGTCTATCGATGGACACCTAGGTTGTTTCCACATCTTGGCTACTGTAAATAAAACTTCAAACCACATGTGATTGGGCTGCATATATCTTCCAAATTAGTGTTTTCATTTTGGGGGGATAAATACCCATAAATGTGATTGCTGGGTCATATGACAGCTCTATTTTTAATTTTTTGAGGAACCTCCATACTGTTTTCCACAGTGGCTGCACCAATTTACATTCCCACCAACAATATACAAGGTTCACTTTTCTCCACATCCTAGCCAATACTTGTTATTTCTAGTCTTTTTGATAATAGTCATTCTAACCGGTGTGAGGTGACATCTCACTGTTGTTTTGACTGGCATTTCCCTGATGATTAATGATGTAGAGACTTTTCATGTACCTGTTGGCCATCTATATGTCTTCTTTTAAAAAATGTCTATTCACATTTTCTGCCTATATTTTAATCAGATCGTTTGGGTTTTTTTGCTATTGAGTTGATACGAGTTCTTTATATATTTTGGATATTAGCCCCTTATCAGATGTATGATTTGCAAATATTTTCTCATATTGAGTAGGTTGCCTTTTTCTTTTATTGATGATTTCCTTTGCTGTGCAGCTTTTTAGTTTGACATAGTTGCACTTGTTTATTTTTGCTTTTGTTTTTGGTGTCAGATTCAAAAAACTCATCACCAAGACCTATGTCAAGGAGCTTACCAACTAAGTTTTTATTCCAATGACTACTAGTTTCTACTTTTGTTTTAGAAAGCCCTAAGTTAGAATTATCATCATTCCTTTGTAGGTGGGTCTTTTTCCTCTGGTTGTTTTAAAAAACATCTTCTCTTTGTTTGGTGTATCGTACTTGCACCAGGATGTTTCTTGAAGTGGATTTAGTTTCATTTATCCCTGCAAGATTCACTTTACTTCTTGAATCTGAGGATTCATGTATTTCATCAAGTCTGAAGAATTCTCAGCTGGTAACTCTTAAAATAGGGCTTCTCCCTTATGCTCTCTAGTCTGTCCCTCTGGAACGCCTATTAGACATACACCGGACATTATCATGCTATATATACTCTTCGTATCTAAAAAGATTTTTTATATACTCCATTGTACTGGTTTTTGGTTTGTTGCCTCTCAGCTCTAAATTTACTGCCTCTCATACCTTTTGCCAGCTCTAAGAAAAAAAAAACAACAACGGATCTAGGCTCTTTATTTTTTCTTAGCCAGCCAATGTGATATTAAGCTTTGTCAGTAGTGGGAGCTGGAGAAGAAAGGCATTTTACTTCCTGGTTGCTGTGAGCTCCTCCACTGCTCAGCTCCTATAGCACATGCAGCTTCCTCAGTGCCCAGCTCTTGCAGTTCATGCAGTTTCTTTAGCACCTCTTGCCCAGCAGCTTCTCCTGAGCAACCTCCCCCTGGGTGGTTTTGTAGTGGAATGCCTCCAGTGAGACACTTCCCCAAGAAAAGCTTGGCAACCCTAGAGGGTGGATTTTCAGCTGTTTTTCAGCTCAGGTGTGGCAGCACAACAACTTTTCTTCCATCTAGTGAGCTGTGGTCATACCCTCCCCAAAAGGTCAGAACCTCAGCCCTGGTGGGGACAGCACCCTTCCTTGGCTGCTGTATCTCAGCCTTAGGAATAGTGGCTATTCCTATATTCTTTCAAGTTCTTGCCACTCAGTATTTCAACCCCCCTATTATAGTCAATAGCTCTTTACATTAAACTTTCCCTGTTCAAATTACTATGTGGTTTTTCTCTCCTGATTGGCTCAAACTGATTCATCACGCTACATTATGGATAACTTCCTCTATTTTCTAAATAATTTCTTCTCTCGTGAGCTGTGTCTAATCTGTTTCTCCAGCAGGATGTTGAACTTATTTGTTGAGTTTTAAATTTCAACGACAGTATTTTCCACCTTTAAAGTTACATATAATTCTCTTTCATATGTCCATTGTCATTTAAAATCTTATCTTGTCTCTCTTTTTTTCCTAGTTCTTTCTTTAATGTCTTTAATCATCTAAAATTTTATTTATTTTCTATTTCAGGAGATATATTAACAGAAATTCTTAAAGATCTAATCTTGTTCTTTGTTGTAGTGTTACCATTCACTCATGGTAAATTGCTCCTCATAAATTAAAAATTTTTGGATTTTGACCTCATTTTATGGAGGGCTTTATCTTCAAGACTCAAGTGTAATCTAGATTGAAGTCGTTTCTTCTAACTGTTCTTTTTCTTTTAACCAAGTACCTCAAGGGTATTACCAGCTTGGGATCTCTCTTTATATTACATTTTTGCCTTGAGAGTTCCTGGACCATGCAGATTAAGTAAAAGAAATCAAGCCATAAACTCAAGCGAAGGCAGGCCTATGGCTATGAATTTTCAGGGGAAACAATTTTCTCCCTACCCAGAAACCATGCTGAGATAAATTTACTTGTTTCCCTGTGCTGTTTGGCAGAAGGTACTACCCTTTAAGGGTTCTGACTTTACTGGATTTCATTCTCACTGCTACACACTGGCCTAAGCCTCATCTTTCTTCCTCAATATCCAATTCCCTTGGCAACCAAGACCAACAAACCCTACCTGACAGCCATAGCACTGTCTAGTCTTTACTATATTCTCACAAATATTATAGAAATTATTCTCCTCTTTTAACATCATTTTCCCAACCCAACAGATTATATTCTGTACTTTCAACCAACTCTTTTTCTTCCTTTTGACTTTCTATAAACAGAACACCTAGAACTATGCTTTAGCAGCTCAGAATTCCTCTGGGCTCCACCCTCTACTTCAGATCACTTTATCTGTTGCTGTGTGCTTTTAGTATCTAGCTCTTATTCTGCTTTGAGATTTTGCCCCTGAACACTGTGTTTCTTTGGTTCCTAGCAGTGTAGCATGTTGGGAATCCCCATTTCACCCATATGGCCAAACCAGCCTCCAGCTTGTCTAGAAGAGGAGATCAAGCAAATTCTGAATGGTTATTTGTGATGTCTGGCAACTTAAGTTAGTCACTAACTTAGCTAATGTTCTAAGAAATGATGCATAATGAAAATGTATGAAGGAAAAACATACAAAAGAAATAGCAAGCAAAAGAAAACATGGATAACTAGATTCGAGGATTTAAAATCATGATCCAAAGCATACCTCTATATCATCTTTAAAGATAGCTGGGGCAGGTTTGTATTCTGGATCTTCCACATCCCTGTTAAATACCAACAAATGCTATAATTATCGTACTGAACTTCAAATTTCTCGTGGTAGGACAAACAAATGGGGTATTGTTGGAAGGACTTCTTCGTATGTTTTAATGGTCCGACTGAAGTCTCTTCTTCAGCCAGAGGAGCCCAAGCCTAATAGCGTGAAGGCTATTTACATGGCAAGTCAGAAGAAAGCTAGTTCTAATTTACTCTTACTCCCAAGTTCACTTATAAATGTGGTATTAACCTTAACATAGTCTCTTACTTTTCTCTTTTGGTAAGAAAAGAAAGATAATAAAGGCCTCATAATAGGTATAATGAACAACATCATATTTCTCTTCAGTTGTAATATGCTTAGCTTTCTTCTTCCCTCCTAGGTCCCTAAAATTTTAGTCTTAATTGCCATGACCATTAAGAACGGAAAAATGAAGGACTCATCAAAAGAATGGGTGTGGGGAAGGTCTGGTCTCTTCCTTCATTGCACTCTGTTAGACAAGTGCTAACTTATTAGAGTATCATTACCTCTTTTGAATTGTAAACTCCAATTCTCGTACTGCTACATTATTTAAAGAGAAACATCACCGACATAGAATATGCTGATGTTGATAGAGCTATATGGAGAATTCATGACTCTGAAATCCACGTACCCATCCATATAATCGTTCGCCCTCTGTTCTGCAGCAACTGCTTTCTCATCAGGTTTTCCCACTCTTTCCAAGAAGCATAATGCCGGGTCTGCTCGGATAGTGTTATATTTTTCATAACCTAGAGGGATGACCAATTATGAAGGTTAAAAAGGATAAAAAGAAGAAAAAAATATAAATGTAAGCATTCCTCATATTTATGATGAGTGATATTTCTGGACTGAAAGGACCATGTATTAAAATGACATTGATTAAACATGTTTTCTAGAAATTATCACAAACATTACATGGTCTGGCAATATGTATATTTAAAAATCTAGATTAAATATATCAGTTAAAAGGAAAAGAGGAAAAACTGACCACACATATCTCACATAAAAACTCTTCCTGAGAGGGGACGTTGTGTGAGACTTACGTCCAAGAGAAGCAGTTCCCATATGCCACCCATTCATGAGGAAATGTAGTGACGGACAAACATAGCTTGGGAGTGTATGCTTTATATGATGTATATTAATAATATGGGTGTTACTGAAATAAAGCTGTAAGTGGAAATCAATAAATTGAGAAGTAGCTGAATTACACTATACGTAGATGAAGACTCTACCTATCTTACTTCTCACTTACCATGTTTAAAAACTCCAATAAGGAGTGACTTATCAGCATCAAAATCCCACCATTCAGCAGGAACTTCTGAGTGGTCTGGTTCTGGGACCCAAACATCAATGTCACTTAAAAAAAAATCATGATACGACTTTATAAGTTACTATAAACAAGTCTAAGAGGGGGCAAAATTTTACACAGCTTCTAAAAAACATTGTGGTTTTTAAGAAAAAGAGGATACAATTTTATTTCATTAAAATAATTTTCCACAATTACCACATATTAAAATTATAAAACTGCACAATAACAACAAAGGTTCCATAAAATGAATTAATATTCTTAAGCGCAACAGAAGAAATAAGTTTCAACAGGTTTACTTTATTCTTAAGGAATCATATTCTTTCCACTAATTTCCTTCAGATATAGACAAAAGGTTCTATCAGAAAGTAGTCTTATGTCAGCAAACATCTTGGCAAAAATCATCTGGGTCAAAAATTTCACTTTGTATATGAGGAGACTGAGGCCCTAGAAAAGCAAATGAATGGCTCTAGGCTGTAAAACAAGTTATGTCTCTTTTAGACCGCTATTGCTAGGAAAGTCACACTGAAAAATTAAGCACTGCTTACCAGTAAAGGAAGCCTAGCAAAGAGTTAATAATGTTTGACAAGGATTAGCAAATAAGTATCATTAATTTTGATATAAATACACGTCATTCTTATATTGTATTCAACAGTCAAAGAGACTGGATAGGGTAAATTACCTCAGAGAATCAAATATTCTACTTGAGATTTTCCCTATGACATTAATGTATTATCAATTTCCAAAGAATCAGAGATATAATAAAAAACAACACAAATTATATTGAGTAGAATTTCATTCTTCATTGTGGCACCATAAATTTTATAAATTAATTAAGAAAGGCCTATAGGTGTGAAGAAATGGAGCGTTTCTTACTTATAACTAAGTTGTGTGGCAAAAGTTCATCTGTAAGTTGGTTGTCTTTGTGAATGCAAAATAAATTTTCATACAGATATAAACTGATAAATAAATGGTCAATATGTTCCTGGGCTAGTCCACAAGAACCCAACAGTTAACCACTAATATAGTTGAAATAGAAGATATTGACAATTAAAAATAGTTTTAAGTTTTTATAAGTAAATAAGTCATAAAAAATGG
The DNA here is from genome assembly GCF_003031525.2 of Neophocaena asiaeorientalis asiaeorientalis. Classification (NCBI taxonomy): domain Eukaryota; kingdom Metazoa; phylum Chordata; class Mammalia; order Artiodactyla; family Phocoenidae; genus Neophocaena; species Neophocaena asiaeorientalis. The sequence continues at coordinate 4,671,661 of NW_020173491.1, read as the reverse complement.
ATTAAAAAATTACTTTTTATTTTTCGTAAGTGTTTTGCCAGGAGACAAAAAGAAAATTTTCAATACTCTAAACGCACACCTCATTATATTTTATTTTGTTTAAAAACAGAAATGTCACAATCACAATATTTTTTAGCTTAGTGCAGAAACAGAGAAAGAGGAAGAGAGATTTTCTGGTGATATGGCAAAAGTTGAAAAATAGATGAGGAAAAATACAGTTAAAGAAGATATTTATTTTTTATTGCATTCCTGGTCAGGATTAAACAAAGCAGAAGCACAGAATGACAAAAGAAAGAGGAAAGAACACCGGAGACAGGATGCCAAAGGGGGAAAAATAAAGTGGGTCAGATACTGTACTTCCTCTTACCAATCATCAGGTAGCACTCTAAAGCTCAAAATATTGTGACTGTCATCTGAGGTGGAAGGTTTTTCCTCTTTTTAGAGAGTAAAAGGCACTAAATATATACCTCATGGGTTTAAAATATATATATTTATTTTAACATCTTTATTGGAGTACCATTGCTTTACAATGCTGTGTTAGTTTCTCCTGTATAACAAAGTGAATCAGCTATACATATAGACATATCCCTCCGTCTTGCGTCTCCCTCCCACCCTCCATTATCCCACCACTCTAGTTAGACACAAAGCACCGAGCTGATCTCCCTGTGCTATGTGGCTGCTTCCCACTAGCTACCTATTTTACATTTGGTAGTGTATATATGTCTATGCCACTCTCTCACTTCCTCCCAGCTTACCCTTCCCCCTCCCTGTGTCCTCAAGTCCATTCTCTACATCTGTGTCTTTATTCCTGTCCTGCCCCTAGGTTCTTCAGAACCACTGTTTTTTTTTTTAGATTCCATATATATGTGTTAGCATACAGTATTTGATTTTCTCTTTCAACTTACTTAACTCCGTATGACAGACTCTGGGCCCATCCATCTCACTACAAATAACTCAATTTCGTTTCTTTTTATGGCTGAGTAATATTCCATTGCATATACGTGCCACATCTTTCTCAATTCATCTGTCGATGGACACTTAGGGTGCTTCCATGTCCTGGCTATTGTAAACAGAGCTGTAATGAACATTGTGGTACATGACTCTTTTTGAATTACAGTTTTCTCTGGGTATATGCCCAGGAGTGGGATTGCTGGGTCGTATGGTAGTTCTATTGTAGTTTTTTGAAGAACCTCCATACTGTTCTCCATAGTGGCTGTATCAATTTACATTCCCACCAACTGTGCAAGAGGGTTCCCTTTTCTCCACACCTTCTCCAGCATTTATTGTTTGTAGAGTTTTTGATGATGGCCATTCAGACTGGTGGGAGGTGATACCTCATTGTAGTTTTGATTTGCATTTCTCTAATGATTAATGATGTTGAGCATCCTTTCATCTGTTTGTTGGCAATCTGTGTATCTTCTTTAGAGAAATGTCTACTTAGGTCTTCTGCTCATTTTTGGATTGGATTGTTTGCTTTTCTGATAGTGAGATGCATGAAATGCTTGTGTATTTTTGAGATTAATCCTTTGTCAGTTGCTTTGTTTGCAAATATTTTCTCCCATTCTGAGGGTTGGCTTTTCGTCTTGTTTATGGTTTCCTTTCCTGTGCAAAAGCTTTGAAGTTTCACTAGGTCCCATTTGTTTATTTTTGCTTTTATTTCCCTTTCTCTAGGACGTGGGTCAAAAAGGATCTTCCTGTGATTTACGTCATAGAGTGCTCTGCCTATGTTTTCCTCTAAGAGATTGATAGAGTCTGGCCTTACATTTACGTCTTTAATCCATTTTGAGCTAATTTTTGTGTATGGTGTTAGGGAGTGTTCTAATTTCATTCTTTTACATGTAGCTGTCCAGTTTTCCCACTACCATTTATTGAAGAGGCTATCTTCTCTTCATTGTATACTCTTGCCTCCTTTATCAAAGATAAGGTGACCATATGTGTGTGAGTTTACCTCTGGGCTTTCTATCCTGTTCCATTGATCTGTATTTCTGTTTCTGTGCCAGCACCATACTGTTTTGATTACTGTAGCTTTGTAGTATAGTCTGAAGTCAAGGAGCCTGAGTTTTCTTTCTCAAGATTGCTTTGGCTATTTGGGGTCTTTTGTGTTTCCATACAAATTGTGAAATTTTTTGTTCTAGTTCTGTGAAAAATGCCAGTGGTAGTTTGATAGGGATTGCACTGAATCTGTAGATTGCTTTGTATAGTAATTTTCATAATGTTGATTCTTCCAATCCAAGAACTTGGTATATCTCTTCATCTGTATGTATCATCTTTAATTTCTTTCATCAGTGTCTTATAGTTGTCCGCATACAGGTCTTTTGTCTCCTTAGGTAGGTTTATTCCTAGGTATTTTCTTTTTGTTGCAATGGTAAATGGGAGTGTTTCCTTAATTTCTCTTTCAGAGTTTTCATCATTAGTGTGTAGGAATGCAAGAGATTTCTGTGAATTAATTTTGTATCCTACTACTTTACCAAACTCATTGATTAGCTCTAGTAGTTTTCTGGTAGCATCTTTAGGATTCTCTATGTATAGTTTCATATCATCTGCAAAGTGACAGTTTTACTTCTTTTCCAATTTGGATTCCTCTTATTTCTTTTTCTTCTCTGATTGCTGTGGCTAAAACTTCCAAAACTATGTTAAATAATAGTGGTGAGAGTGGGCAACCTTGTCTTGTTCCTGATCTTGGTGGAAATGGTTTCAGTTTCTCCCCATTCAGAATGATGTTTGTTGTGGGTTTGTCACATATGGCCTTTATTATGTTGAAGTTAAGTTCCCTCTATGCTTACTTTCTGGAGGCTTTTTATCATAAATGGGTATTGAGTTTTGCTGAAAGCTTTTTCTGCATCTATTGACATGATCATATGGTTTTTCTCCTTCAATATGTTAACATGGTTTATCACATTGATTGATTTGCGTATACTGAAGAATCCTTGCATTCCTCAGATAAACCCCACTTGATCAGGGTGTATGATCCTATTAATGTGCTGCTGGATTCTGTCTGCTAGTATTGTTTTGAAATTTTGGCATCTATGTTCATCAGTGATATTGGCCTGTAGTTTACTGTGTTTGTGACATCTTTCTTTCTTTGTGATACCACCCTGTGGTATCAGGGTGATGGCCTCGTAGAATGAGTTTGGGAGTGGTCTTCCCTCTAATATATTTTTGAAGAGTTTAAGAAGGATAGGTGTTAGCTCTTCTCTAAATGTTTGATAGAATTCGCCTGTGAAGCCGTCTGGTCCTGGGCTTTTGTTCGCTGGAAGATTTTTAATCACAGTTTAATTTTCAGTGTTTGTGACCAGTCTGTTTATATTTTCTATTTCTTCCTGGTTCAGTCTCAGAAGGTTGTGCTTTTCTAAGAATTTGTCCATTTCTTCCAGGTTGTCCATTTTATTGGCATATAGTTGCTTGTAGCAATCTCTCATGATCCTTTATATTTCTGCAGTGTCAGTTGTTATGTCTCCGTTTTCACTTCTAATTCTATTGATTTGAGTCTTCTCCCTTTTTTTCTTGATGAATCTGTCTAATGGTTTATCAATTTTGTTTATCTTCACAAAGAAACAGCTTTTACTTTTATTAATCTTTGCTATTGTTTCCATCACTTCTTTTCCATTTATTTCTGATCTGATCTTTATGATTTCTTTCCTTCTGCAAACTTTGGGTTCTTTGGGTTTTTTGGTTCTTCTTTCTCTAATTGCTTTAGGTGTAAGGTTTGGTTGTTTATTTGAGATGTTTCTTGTTTCTTGACATAGGACTGTATTGCTATAAATTTCCCTCTGAGAACTGCTTTTGCTGCATACCATAGGTTTTGGGTCATCATGTTTTCATTGTCATTTGTTTCTAGATAGTTTTTGATTTCCTCTTTGATTTCTTCAATGATCTCCTGGTTATTTAGTAGCATATAGTTTAGCCTCCATGTGTTTGTATTTTTTACAGATTTTTTTTTTGTAATCAAGTCTTACAGTTGTGGTTGGAAAAGACACTTGATATGATATCAATTTTCTTAAATTTACCAAGGCTTGATTTGTGACCCAAGATATGGTCTATCCTAGAGAAAGTTCCATGAGCACTTGAGAAGAAAGTGTATTCTGTTGTTTTTGCATGGAAGGTCCTATAAATATCAATTAAGTCCATCTTGTCTGATGTGTCATTTAAAGCTTGTGTTTCCTTATTTATTTTCATTTTGGATGACCTGTCCATTGGTGAAAGTGGGCTGTTAAAGTCCCCTACTATTATTGTGTTACTGTCGATTTCCCCTTTTATGGCGGTTAGCATTTGCCTTGTGTATTGAGGTGCTTCTATGTTGGGTGTATAAATATTTACAACTGTTATATCTTCTTGGATTGATCCCTTGATCATTATGTAGTGTCCTTGTTTGTATCTTGTAATAGTCTTTATTTTAAAGTCTACTTTGTCTGATATGAGAATTGCTACTCCAGCTTTCTTCTGATCTGCATTTGCATGGAATACCTTTTTCCATCCCCTCACTTTGTCTGTATGTGTCCCTAGGTCTGAAGTGGGTCTCCTGTAGATAGCATACATACAGGTCTTGTGTTTGTATTCATTCAGCCAGTCTATGTCTTTTGGTTGGAACATTTAATCCATTTACATTTAAGGAAATTATCGATATATATGATCCTATTACCATTTTCTTAATTGTTTGGGTTCGTTATTGTAGGTCTTTTCCTTCTCTTGTGTTTCCTAACTAGAGAAGTTCCTTTAGCATTTGTTGTAAAGCTCGTTTCGTGGTGCTGAATTCTCTTACCTTTTGCTTGTCTGTAAAGGTTTTAATTTCTGTCAAATCTGAATGAGATCCTTGTTGGGTAGAGTAATTTTGGTTGTAGGTTTTTCCCTTTCATCACTTTAAATATGTCCTGACACACCCTTCTTGCTCACAGAGTTTCTGCTGAGAAATCAGCTGTTAACCTTATGGGGATTCCCTTGTATGTTATTGTTGCTTTTCACTTGCTGTTTTTAATGTTTTCTTTGTATTTAATTTTTGATAGTTTGATTAATATGTGTCTTGGTGGGTTTCTCCTTGGATTTATCCTGTATGGGACTCTGTGCTTCCTGGACCTGTTTGACTATATCCTTTCCCATATTAGGGAAGCTTTCAAGTATAATCTCTTCAAATATTTTCTCAGTCCCTTTCTTTTTCTCTTCTTCTTCTGGGACCCCTATAGTTCGAATGTTGGAACATTTAATGTGGTCCCAGAGCTCTCTGAGACTGCCCTCAATTCTTTTCATTCTTTATTCTGCTCTGTGGTAGTTATTTCCAGTATTTTATCTTCCAGGTCACTTATCCATTCTTTTGCCTCATTTTTTCTGCTACTGATTCCTTCTAGAGAATTTTAAATTTCATTTATTGTGTCGTTCATCATTGTTTGTTTGCTCCTTAGTTCCTCTAGGTCCTTGTTAAACGTTTCTTGTATTTTCTCCATTCCATTTGTAAGACTTTGGATCATCTTTACTATCATTACTCTGAATTCTTTTCCAGGTAGACTGCCTATTTCCTCCTCATTTATTTGGTCTGGTGGGTTTTTACTTTGCTCCATCATCTGCTGTTTATTTCTCTGTCTTCTCATGTTGCTTAACTTACTGCATTTGGGGTCTCCTTTTCACAGGCTGCAGGTTTGTAGTTCCCGTTGTTTTTGGTGTCTGCCCCCAGTGGGTAAGGTTGGTTCAGTGGGTTGTGTAGGTTTCCCGGTGGAGGGGACTGGTGCTTGTGTTCTGGTGGCTGAGGGTGGATCTTGTCTTTCTGGTGGGCAGGACCGTGCCTGGTGGTGTGTTTTGGGGTGTCTGTGAACTTATTATGATTTTAGGCAGCCTCTCTGCTAATGGCTGGAGTTGTTTTCCTGTCTTGCTAGTTGTTTGGCATGGGCTGTGCAGCACTTTACCTTGCTGGTCGTTGAGTGGAGCTGGGTGCTAGCGTTGAGATGCAAATCTCTGGGAGAGCTTTCGCCGTTTGATATTATGTGGGGCCAGGAGGTGTCTGGTGGACCAATGTCGTGAACTCGGCTCTCCCACCTACAAGTCTTAGGCCTGACACCCAGCTGGAGCACCAAGACCCTGACACCCGGCTGGAGCACCAAGACCCTGTCAGCCACATGGCTCTTACATGAGTACTTGGCACACAGAAAGCACTTGATAACTGTGAACTAATATTGCTATAACTGTAATTACAGGCACAAGCTGGGGGAGCGATTCATCTTCCTGCTAGTGTTGGATGGTCTCCTGCAGAGGTGGGGGCTGGCTGTGGTTCATCATGGGGACAAAGACACTGGCAGCAGAAGTTCTGGGAAGTACTCATTGGTGTGAGCTCTCCCAGAGTCTGCTGTTAGTCCCACCAAAGAGCTCTACCTCACGGTTTAAATGTGCCATATGCATGTTAAGTGTTCCTTAACTGCTAGGGAAAAGAATACAATAAGGTGCACGTACTCCTATTGTTGATTTCTGCTTTTAGAGATTCAGTTCATGTGCTATCTCTTGCATAAAGCCTCTAACTTCCCCAGGCTAGATCATCCATTCAAAATAGATTTTTAAATCTATTTTGATTTAAATATTCATTTTGATTTAAATATTCACAGTATTCACAATGTGCCAACAATGGTAATAGTAAGACATATCCTTGCCCTTTTGAAGAGGTATCTGCAAAACCTCTTCAATGCCTGTGATGAGTGCTGTAACAGGGCACTCTGGGTATGTGCTTTACCCAGACATCAGAGGACAGGGAGGCTGAGTTGATGTTGGCTGAGCAGTAAGAGAGGGAAAATGAAAGAAAATGGGGAAGAGAATGTTCCTGCAAGAATGCAAAGGCCTGGAGGCATTAGTAACCATGGCATATTTGACAAATGCAGATCTAAAGTTCAGAAGAGAGATGTGGGCTAGAATTAGGTTCGGAAGTCATCAGTATGGAAATATAAATTGATGCTGCAGAAAAGATGTGAACACCCAAGAGTAAGTGACGAGAGGGCCTATGTGAACACATTTAAGAGACAGGTGGAAGAGAAGACTGAAAATGAAAAGTGGCAAGCAGAAAGCTAAAAAGAAAATCTACAGGAGAATGGTATCACAGACACATTCTAATAATATGGAAGTGATCAATAAAGGTAAATAAGATAAACACTATGATATATCCATCAAATTTAGCAGTGAGAATGTGGGTGAAGAACTTCTTAAAGTAGGTGGTGGAGTGAGGGGGTAGAAGCTGAATTGTAGTGGAATGTACAGTGAATGCGAGAAAAGAAAAAGAGGACAGCAAATACAGATACTTCTTTAAAAAAAGTTTGGCTGTGAAACCAAGGAGAGTAATAATATGGTAGTCTGAGAAGAACTGGGTGCAAAAGTGGTGTGTGTGTGTGTGTGTGTGTGTGTGTGTGCGTGTGTGTGCATGTGCATGTGTGTGTGTGTTGAGAGAGACGTAAATATCTTAAAATCCAAATAAGAAGCCAGAGAGGGAAAGAATAATGAAAGAGGATAATTCATAGATCACAGTACAGTTCCTGGGAAATCACAAGGGGATTGAATGCAGTCAGACCAAGGAAAAAGAGGAGTCAATTAGTCAACAAGTATTTACTGGGTGTTACTATTTCCCAGATTCTAGGGGCTGGGAACACAATGATCAATAAGACAGATAGCATACTTCACCTTCAACCAGCTTAAATTGTAATGATAGGGGAAATACAATTTAAAAAATAAATATAAGTTTTAATACTAGTAGGCAACATGAATGAGATAAAATAAGGTTAAATAATAGTGGGTGACTGGTGGGCTGCTTTAGCTAGCGTGGGCAGGGAAGGCCTATCTGAAGAGGTGAAACTTAAGCTGAGACCTGCATGATATGAAGGGGCAGTTCTGTGGAAGATTAAGGGAAAGAATATTTGTAGTAGGGGGAACAGCACAGAATGAGCCTGACATGTTGGAGGAACATTGTGGATGAGAGACAGAATGGAGGAAGAGGTCCCAGAGTTATGTAGGGCACTGTAGGATTGGGCTTTATTCTAAGAGAAATGAAAAGCAACTGGAAGGTTTTAAGAAGTGCTTTGGCCTGATTTTTGCTTTAGAAAGATCACTCTGGCTGCTGTGTGAAGGTCCAACTGTAGACAGGCAAAATAAGAGGCAAAGATGGGAAATCCCTGGTGGTCCAGTAGTGGTTAGGACTCTGTTCTTCCACTGCAGGGGGCCTGGGTTTGATCCCTTGTCCGGGAACTAAGATCTTGTATGCTGCGTAGTGCAGCCAAAAAAATACCCAACAACTCTTGGAAAAAGAAGAGGCAAAGAGACTCACTTAGGAGGCCACTGAAAAAGTCTAAACACAAGATAATGGTGGCTTGGACCAGGGAGTTAGCAGAGGAGAGTGAAAAGTGCTCAGGTTTGGCATATACTTTGTCAAGCTAACAAGTCTTCCTGTAGGGTTTGAGGAGAAGAGAAGAATCAAGAATGATACCAGAGCAACTGGGTGGTACATTTAATAGGATGGAGAAGGCTTGTATGTGTGAAGGTGGGGAGGAAAGAATAGGAGACAGATTTGGGAGATACACGGGAAGTTTGAGCTGTTAATTCGATTTTTCAAGTGGAAATGTTTAGAAGCAGGTAACTCAGAGCTTAGAGCTGAGGGGAAAAGTCTGGCATGAATATGTAAATCTGACTGTCATCTGTGTAAAGATCATATTTAATATGATGAGGTTGCATGAGTTTACTGAAAGGGAAAGTACAGATAAAAAAGCTGAGGACACACGTCTTGGTCAATCCAACGTCTAGAGATCTATTAGAGGAATAAGAGCTAGCAAAGGAAAATGCAAAGGAAAGACCAATATGGAAAAAAGGACAACCAGGTGGTAGCAGCAAGGATGTGTACTGAAGACATCACTTCAAGAAGGGAGAAGTAGAATAAGTTGAGAGACTGATCTCATGGTAGGTTATTAGTGGCCTGATTAAAAATCATTTCAGCGGGAGAGTGGAGATGAAAGATTAATTGGAATAGATTGAAGAGAAGATGCAAGGTAAAGAAGTAGAGACTGTCAACACAGACAACTCTTTATTTTCATGAAGGGGAGTGGAGAAATGGAGTAGTACGATGTATGTATGATACATGATATTAAGAAATGTATATATGCCAAGAGAATGATTCAGAAGGTGATTACAGGCGTAAAGTCCTTAAAAGGTAAGAAACAAGTTCCAAGCATAAGGGTTGCTCTTAGGAGGAGGAGGATTTCTACTGCATCCCAAGGGAAGGAATAAATAGGGGGACACATATGACAAGTAGAACTGAAGGTAGCTCTTGTCTGATTGTTTCTGTTTTCTCTGTGAAATATATAGCAAGGTCATTATTTGAGGGTGATGCTGGTGGGACAGGAAGATGGCTTGCGGAGAGAGGTGTGGAATGGTCCTCTTGAAGAGTAGGTAAGTGAACTTCCTAGTCATGGTGGTTAAACAGCTTACTTGTGTTTAATTTTGCTTGAGATCAATGCTCATCAATTTGAAGTTAGTCATTCGGCAGGGTTTGTGTGATTTTCTCCAGCCATGTTCACCTGCTTAGGTATAGGCAAGGGGTAAAAGGATTTTTCAGTTTAACATGAGTTGGGGTTGTGCCACGAATGTAGAACAGAGGGGAAATCAGGCAAAGAATCTCAGTTAGTGAGTACACTGCTGGACTACAGAATGCAGGTTTATAATGAGGAGAGAGGGGCATGAAGGTGGAGATGGATAAGATGGGGGACATCGTGATGAAATTAGAGAATGAGAGTGAGAAGTACCCAAGTTAAGTGAGTCTGAAGGACATAAGTGACAGCTGAAATGCAGACTGAAGAGGTAATGCTGTTACTGGTGATAGTAAGATTAAGTATATGATTGTGTGCGTGTGTGGCTGTGGTGGAGAGGAAAGAAGATGATTGTAGATAAAGGTCAAGGAACTGAGAGACTAAGGTGCTAGATGGATCATATGAGGATGTAAAAGTCACTGCAGTAAGAGGGAGGAAGGTTAAGTTTTAGATTTGGTAGCAGGAAGCTGTTACTAATGCTAATGTTATTATTCTTATGATAACTTTCAGCGACAGAGCCAACGATGAGATTAATAGACGAAAGGCAACAAAATGGCAAAGGTCACTCTAAGTTTGGTAGATTTTTCTTCCTGTGAATTTCACTGAATAAGCATTCACTTAATATACAATTTTCTGGTCATTTAACTTTTGCCTCATTACGTTGCTGAAAAATAAACATGCTATTTAATTTACCTTGCATCAACTCCATCAAACACTTTCTGACACTCATTTCCAATGACTTCTTGCTTTAGATAATACAGCATTCTTACACGAAGCAAAACTCTAAAAATGAGGGAGGAAAAAAAACCAAGACACAAAGACATTAATCATTAAAGAAAATTCATCCATGGGGTTAAAATTAGAAAAGAATTTGTATACAAAATTTTTATAATGAAATAATAATAATTACTTCTGATTAAATAAACCTCATTACTATCATATATATAAAATAGGTTTCTTCAAAATCTTTACAATCATCATTATTTAATATCCAAGTAAGATATAATGAGATCACTTGGAGGCCAGTTTTTTTTCTCTCTCTGCTGATGAAAAGTGACACAAGAGGTACCATGATTTGCTGAAGGATACCCTGGTAAGAATAAGATTAGGATTGGTCCTAGACCACACTGTCTCTGTACTCAAAATCAGCATGCTTTAAGATTGTTAATAAATTCAGAAGTAAACTTGCAATGGGTTGTGTTAAAAATACCCTACTACCTACTTATTACAGTGGTGTTTTATATGTTTTTTGTAGCCTTCATCTTGAAGTAGCTGCTCAGGATTGTATTTTCGAAGCCATTCTGCTTTTTGTATATCAAATGAGCTTGTTTGAGTCTTTACTTTCTTCCCTTTTCGACCTCTGGGTACAGGGGCTGACAGGCCTGTTAAAATGAGAAGGACAAATGAAATCAGGGATAATTTGTATAAAGACGGTCAATTTGAAACATGTTTTTAATGGAAGAAATTTCTGGAGACTTTCAGAGGTCTGTGTAGGCTATACAGAGATCTTTGAAATATTAATGGTAAAAATATAAACTCAATCACGAGATAAGTCCACAATACCACACACATATTAACACAATTTCTGCCAACCACCCAATTTCATATCCCCAATTAATCATTCTGATTACCTCTATGTTGCAAAACATTTTTTTTCCAAATGTAAAAACTGAAAGATCAAACCTTTCCCTCTGCTTTACTTTTTGCTTCCTTAGTTACAAAAACACAAGTTGTGGCCTCTTGATTTTCAAAACTGATTGTTACTAATAACATGGATTAGGTTTTGTGGGGTTCCTGTTTAAGAGAGCTAAATTCATTTGATTTCTTTGACATTTTTGTTGTGAAATATGTCAAAAATAAAAAAAGTATTCCCACTCTTAATCTTAACATATTCCATATTTGGTCAGTTTTTTAAAAAAATTAATTAATTTATTTATTTTTGGCTGTGGTGGGTCTTCGTTTCTGTGCGAGGGCTTTCTCTAGTTGTGGCAAGTGGGGGCCACTCTTCTTCACGGTACGCGGGCCACTCTTCATCGCGGTGTACGGGCCTCTCACTGTCGTGGCCTCTCTTGTTGCGGAGCACAGGCTCCAGACGTGCAGGCTCAGTAGTTGTGCCTCACGGGCCCAGTTGCTCCGCAGCATGTGGGATCTTCCCGGACCAGGGCTCGAACCCGTGTCCCCTGCATTGGCAGGCAGATTCTCAACCATTGCGCCACCAGGGAAGCCCTGGTCAGTTTTTTATTAAAGGAAATAATAGATAAAGTCCAATTCACTCTTTCCTTCCCAGACATAGTCACTACCCTGAATTTGATTTTCATTTCATACACGTTTATACTTGTGTGTTGGAGAAATATTCAGTATTTAAGCTTTCATTACATTATACATGCAATTCTGTAACTTATTTATTATATTTAATTTTTTTCTGAGATTTATAAATACTTGCTGATTCATGGAGGCTCTAATTCGTCCATTTTAACTGCTGTGTAAAAATCTATTCTATGACTATATCACCTGCATATTATTCTTCAACTGTGCTGGAGTTGTTTCACTTACAAGTTCTCACGATTACAAATAATACAGTTGTGCTTCTTCCTTTCAATTCTTGTCTCATATCTTTTCCCTGCCATTTTCTACCAACTAGGAGTTTCATCACAATGGTAAATACAAGCACTACGTAGGTTTGTCCCATTTTTCCTTAGGATTTTGGTGGGTTTTGCCTTTATATTTTGCTACTATTTTGTTCAGTTCATACAAGTTCATTTTGTTATATCTTCTTTTATGGATTAGTCTTTTTTATTATGTAGTATCCTTTTTTAATCTCAATTAATGCTTCCATCTTAAATTGCATTTTAGTCTATGTTAATAATGCTCTGTATTCTAGTCCTCCTGACCCTTGTTGGTTTGGAAACTAAACAGTGCATATCTAAAAATACACATATTGAAATTTTCCTAATAAAATATGGAGATGTTTTATATTTTTAAATTTCTCCAAAAAAAAATTTCTCCCTACCATAATTTCCTCAGATTCATCATTTAATCCTATGTTCTTTTTCATGTAACTGCATGTTAATTTTTACATGTTAATTTGTAATTTTTAAGAGGTCTGTGTCTTGAATGTTTCTACAGTACTTTTGTCTTTTTTCAAAATCACAGTATATCTGAAGTATCTTTGCAGATATTAATGATATTTTTTTAAAAGTTGTCTTCTCCTTTCACAGTCTTTGTTTCCTATAAGTTCATTTTAGTGGTTTGTTTTTAGTCTCTCTCTCATGTTGGAGACGTTCCTCAGATGCCTGATACCCTTGGTTATTTGCTCATATTTAAGAATGACAGAAAAGTTGATAGGCTGAATGAGTGGAGGTAACTGTTGACTCTTTGAAGGGTAATCCAGCTGGTTTTTTCCTGTCCTTATCTTTAGGTTTTGGTCTGCTGATATTCACCAAGGACAATTCCTTAGTTTTCTTCCTTGAGTATGACACTGTCCAGTATACATATTCATTTAACAGCCATTTAGTAGCTCCATGTTGCAAATACCAATGAAATGCAGACATTCTCTATTTTATCTTCTCCAGAGAATAAACATTCAGTCAATCTTCGCCATGGCTACATGGAGTTGAAAAGGGTATTTAGGGATCTGATCCCCCTTTTAAACAACTTTAAATCAAAGCCCCTGTCCTTTATATCCACTTTCAGAGGTCACAGATGTCACAAACTCCTGAAACTTTTAGATAATCTATGAAGCAAATCAGTTGGTTGTTGCCCTTTCCTACTGTTGACCTAAGATTCAGCTCTCTCTGGTTGGTTAAGTTAGTCATCACTAATCTAATGCTTCTAGGTTCCAAAATTCCTTTTCCATTCTCTCTACTTTTAAGGGTTTATCCTTATTTATTTTAAAATTATGGAATTAAGCATATACAAAAATAAATGGAATAATATGATGGATCACCAGATCCTATCATCCAACTTCATTAATTATAAATTCATAGCCAATTTGGCTTCATCTATATCCTGTTTGTTCCCCAACCTCCAACACTATTTTGAAATAAATCGAAGACAACCACCACTTCATTAATAAATGTCTGAGTATCTTTTAACATATGTAAAATATAAGGCTTCCTTAAAAACAAAACAAAAAACTACAATACCATCATCAGCCCTAAGAAATGCAATAACACGTACTTAATATTTACTATTCAAATTTAGAATTATCTAATAAAGATAATAGACAAATTTCTCCTGGGCTGTTTGCTTCAGGATCCAAATAAGGCCCACACACTGCAACTGGCTGAGGACTCATAAACATCTTTCAGGTTATAGCAGGGTTTTCAATCTTGGCACTACTGCTATTTTGAGCTGCACAGTTTTTCACTGTAGGGGCAGTCTGTGCTCTTGTGGCCTCTACAAACTAGATGCCATTAACGTGCTCAAAGCTGTGACAACCCAGGGTGGGAGCAAGATTGGGGCACAAGATCATGTCTGGTGTGAACCAATGGTTTATAGATACCCTCCCCATTTCCTCCCCTTCCACTATTTATTTGTTAAATAAACTAAAATTTATACCTGTACAATTTATAAAGCTTGATGCCTTGAATTTTTTTCCCTTTATTGACATATAAGTTGGGTTTCAAGGAAGAGTGAAATTATATTTGTGTGAATCTTCCATCTTTACCAGAAATCAGCTCTTCACATTAATAATTTCATTGCCTCCTATTAAGATAGACCTCCAGTGACCACTCTAATCTAAACTAGGTGCTTTCTGTTGTTCTCAATCTCAGTACTTAGTTTATTTACTTCACAGTACTCATCATAATCTATAATTATTTAGGTAATTTATCTGCTTTCTTATTATGTCTGTCTGCCTGACCAGGTTCATGAGCTCAGGGATCTTGTCTGTGTTGTTCCTTCTCATCTTCCCAGTACTTTGCACAAGAAGCACAGAACAGGCACTTTAACAGGTATTTGTTGATTAAATAGAATAAAATTGTAACACCAATCTAAGGGCATAGTAATCTTTTTATCTTTATAGAAAATTCAATTATTTTACGCAAAAAAGAATGTTCGTAGGGTTATGGAGCAAATGCTACTTGTATATATCTCTGATGGGACTATAAATTGACACAGCCACATTTGACAGCAAATTAAAATAGTTGTAACAATTTTAAATGTATATACCACAGTGTTCCAAATTGTAATATACATACTAATTGCTGAGGAACTTGTTAAAATGTAGATTCTGATGTAGTAAGTCTGAGGTCTAAGATTCTGCATTTCTAAGAAGCTCCTGGAAGATGCTGATGCTGTTAACACACAGACCACATTTTAGGTCCTAAGGACGTATACATGCCGTACCTCAACAATTCCATTTCTTGATATTTACTTTAGTGTAAGATTTATTCCTGTGCACAAGGAGGAACGTAAAAGGATCTTCACTAAAACCTGTTTTTCAATTATCTAAAATTGGAAACATCCTAAATGCCCATCATCAAAGGAGATGCTAAATGAATTAAGAAATATCCATACTATGGACTACTAAGCAGGAGTTGAAAAAATAAAATAGATCTACATGAATACAGATGGGATGACCTCTAAGACATACTACTGGGTCAACAACTTGTAAACAAATACATGTTTGATAACAGTATATAAAACCCAACCAAACTGATAACACTGGTCCTTTCCAACACGGAACCTGAACTAAGAGTGAAGATTGGGCTTCCCTGGTGGCACAGTGGTTGAGAGTCCGCCTGCCGATGCAGGGGACACGGGTTCATGCCCCGGTCCGGGAAGATCCCACATGCCGTGGAGCGGCTAGGCCCGTGAGCCGTGGCTGCTGAGCCTGCGCGTCCGGAGCCTGCGCGTCCGGAGCCTGTGCCCCGCAACGGGAGAGGCCACAGCAGTGAGAGGCCCGCGTACCGCAAAAAAAAAAAAAAAAAAAAAAAAAGAGTGAAGCTTAAGGGTTCTTTACCATTATCTGAAATGCTTCAATATTTTATAGGGTACTATGTTAAGTGCTACTTACGTAACTAAAACTAAATTTAAAAAGGAAATAAAAGAATGTTCTTACCTAGATGATTTTGTAGCTCTCGTGTCTGCCCATCTTCGGTTGGAGTAATGAGATCCCATATGAAGCCTTTAATTTTCTCATCTCCTCGGTAGTGAACAAGGCAATAAGCTAAGAGGGCTCGGCAAATTATTTCCACATCGTGCTCATTTAGCTGCCTTTTAAAACGGCCATGAGACAGAATCTCTCTCCATCGGCCCCACCTAGTTAAAAAAAGGTATATTTATATTAATATTGGGTGAAGTCCTAGAGAAAACATAACTCATGGATAAAAGGCCTGAAACCTGCAAAAAACACACTTTATCACTGATAGAATTTACCTACTAAAGTTTTTTCCCCCATAGAATAAACTGCAGAGTCATGGTATAGTAATTTCTAGTATATTTTATTCAATAATGGATAAAAACATTATCCATTTTGTTACTGAATATGCAAATCTAAGAACAACAAGGAGTTTGATATTAGCAATACATTTATAATATTAAAATTTAAAGATATCTCATCAACTGCCATTAAGTATATATTAAATATACAAATTCATGGTACTTAAAAAATACATTTTATTGATTCTAACAAGATAAAATGCCTATTAGAATATAGTATATGTTTCCCATAAATTTGTACACCAGACTACTAACAGTAAACATTAAAAATAATATTTTACCCATAAACTAGCAGATTTTTCTCTACTCTAAAGCATTCAGTTCTTCCATAGCCATTCGAACGCTCACAGGGTCTCCGGAGTTTGGGCTTTTCATCTCCTTCACTTTCAGCTTCAGATAATTCAGCCAATTCATCTTTTGTAGCACTGAAGGGTCTTGTTTGCTTCCTAATTCTTGGAGTGTCAATAACCAAGCTGTTCTGTAAAATTTAACAGCTATTACTTGAAGGTCCTTTTATTATTTTGCTTATAACAATATGTTACATTTTTACCTTTCAAACTGTACAAACAATAATTTTATAAAGCCAGAACAAATTACTAACAATTCCACTGACCTACCAAATCAACATAAAATTTTTTTATTCCTTTAAAATCCTTATTACCATTTGTCATAATTTCATATTACAATCATGGGATAAAAAAATTTGGTATATGGCTTTATTAATATGAAAGTTACTGTATTGTGCTTCTACAACAACTATAAACTATATTTTAAACTGAATTTATGCATCATAATTTTCTTTACCTAATTAATTCATAATGTAATTTGAATTAATACAAATAGATTGTTTTAAATTTTTAAAATATATAATGCTAAAAAGTAAATCTTTGTAATCTAAGTTTATCCTAAAGATAAGTCCAAAGGAAGTGAAATATCCAAAAATGGAAATATTGGTCAAAGGGCATAATTATTTTATGGATCCAGAATCATGTTTCAGTGCTTTCCAAAAGACTTACACTAATCTACAACAAGCAAAGTAATAAGTATATGAACCTCACTATGGTCAATGAAGTTTAATTCATTCAAAACAAAGTAAGTTGACAAACTTTTATCTTTATTGAGCAATTTCTCTAAGTTAGGCACTATGTTATGGGCTATGACTAAGATAGCTTTCTGCTCATGAGAAATTCAGTCTTGAGGCTCAGTTTAATGTGTAAACAAATAAATGCTATTCAGGATGCAATATTTTATAAGATGGGTGCCAGAAAAGTCAGAAAGATTTACAAAGTAGTGATACTAGAAAGAGATCTTCAAGAATGAGAAGTAGTTTGCTAGGCATCCAAGGAGGAGATGGCATTATAAGTGAAGAAAACAGTAATGGACCTGAAAAGGTATTCTATGTTCAAGTCCTAGAGCAGGAGAGGGTAAACGCTAGGAGGGGAAGCAGGGACCAGACCATGTAGGTTCTGCTGTCTCACAGTAGCATGACCACAGTGCACTGAACTTAAAGGGGTACATAATGTTAATATGTCTTAATACTGGTGACATTAGCCTTCTCTATTAAGTTTTTCCACTGTAAACTTACTAGTTTTCCTTTTGTAATTAATAAATATTTTGGAAGATATACTTTGAAGATATATAAAAATTCTGTTTCTCCTTATATTCTACACACTAATTTTAGAATTCATCAATGGGGTGGATTGAGATTTTCTATTTCTCTTATTCCTTCTACATTTATTAATTGGCACCTTCTATATAAGAAAGAGTTGACAAGGACCTACTGTATAACACAGGGAACTATATTCAGTATTTTGTAATAAGCTTAAAAGAATCTGAAAAAAAATTATGTATTTATAACATCACTTTGTTATACACCTGAAACTAAAACATTGTAAATCAACCTACTTCAAAAAAAAAAATTACTTAATTAAAAAAAAGAAAGAGTTGTCCCTTTCCCTGGTCCCAACTTAAAAAAAAAAAACAACCATAATTATATTTTCTCTTGAGTGAATTTTCAAATGTTTTTTGCCCATAATCTTTTAAGATTTTGATTTATTTCTACTTGTGATCAATTTACATTAGCTTTTATATAATAAAAATATTAACTTTCATATATACTTCTGCTACAAATAGTCACCAGTCTGATTGCCATTTTATTTTTCCATTACATAATTTTTAGTCATATATTTGGATATGCCAATTATTTCCCTTTGTGGTTTGTTTCTAATTTAGAATGTTTTCCCACCAAATATTTGATAAAATAGAAATCTATTTTTACTATTTTTTCATGCTTTGTTTCAAAAATAAATTTTTTATCACAAATTGGAGTTTACTTGGCATAGAGTATATTATTAAAATGTTTCCCCAATGCCAACTCAGATTTTAATCATGATTATTAAATAACCCCTTTTTCTCTAATGCTATTTCTTTATTTACATCCTATAATTTGACCTTCTCCTGTCCTTATTCTATTCTTTGCTCTGTATACATTTCTCTCAGTATCATGGTTCCTTTATAATATGTTAATATGCTTTTATGTTTTAACATATAGTAAGTAATGCCAGTCTGTCTTCATGGTACTTCTTGTCAGAAAATTATAAAATTTTTGAAGAGTACAAATTAGAAAACATAACTGCAAAGTATTACGTGACTATATGCTCATATAAGTTTATTTATAAAATCCATAACCCCTTAGGATAATCTATAAGGCCCTATTGAAATGAGCCATACCTATTATCTCTGACCTAACCTGTCACCACTCTATCCCCCTTCATTCTGACACAATGCCATTTCTATTTCTGGAACACTGTAAGCTTATTTCAAACAATGGCTCACTGCCATTCCCTCTACCTTGAAAGCTTTTATCTCATGTCTTTACACTGTTGGCTGGTTCTCATCATTCAAGTCTCAGCACAGATGTCCCCTCAGAGTGACCTCCCTTGACCACTTTCCCTAATACTATCTACACTCCTCCAGGCATTCTCTACCATCTTACCATTTTATTTTCTTCAGTCTCAGAAATTATCTTATATATTTGTTTACTTACCCACCAGAATTTGTAAGCTCTATTAAGTAGTGCTTCATCTGTCTTGTTCATTTTAGCCCTAATGTGAGAATGGTACTTGGCTCACAGTGTGCTCTAGCTGGATTCAGCACAAATGTACGAGTGTCTGCGTATTACCATTATAATACTTTTGAAAAATCATAAACAAACATCACACTGTAAGTATTGTTCTATTTCTCTCTCTCTCTTTTTTTTTTTTTTTTTGTGGTACGCGGGCCTCTCACTGCTGTGGCCTCTCCCGTTGCGGAGCACAGGCTCCGGATGCGCAGGCCCAGCGGCCATGGCTCACGGGCCCAGCCGCTCTGCGGCATGTGGGATCTTCCTGGACCAGGGCACGAACCCATGTCCCCTGCATCGGCAGGCGGACTCTCAACCACTGCGCCACCAGGGAAGGCCTCTCTCTTTTTAAAGTTAACTGTCTTGTCTTAGAGCTCTATGTGAGTACACAGGGATCTACATGATTATTTTTACTTACTGCATTAGACAGTATAAAAGTACCAATTAGTTTCTAATTTTTTTCTAAAATGAAAAAATTGTGATGTACATCACTGTACTACATTATCATTGTACATGTGTGATTATTGCTGTAAGACAGATTCCTAAAAGTGGATTTAATATTGTTCAGTATTTATTCTTCCAGGGTAATTTTAGATTTTGTCTGGTTATATGAACAAATTATTAACATTTTGATTGGGGCTGCATTTCCATGTTTATTAACTCAACCTACAAATGTTTAAAATATGTAGTTTTTCTTCCCAATTGACAAATCTCACAATTAAGTTTGGTAATTTACTTTACTGAAATCATATACGTCCAGTAGGTATTCCCCTAAGTGTTCTAAATCTTTTTTTCTACTACGAAGTAGACTTCTTCTTCCATATATTTTTCTACTGCTGTTAGTACTGATATTTAAGAAGGCTAAATGGCATATTTATCTTCTATCAGTTAATTCACTAATTCATCTATTAATTTATAGTGGTTTGCAAATTCCATTGACTTTTTAAGGCATATAAACATGCCAATATGAAAATAGTAACATTTTAATAAATATCTCTTTCTAATTTACTTTTTTATAGTGTTTCATACAGAATTATACATATTTCCAAAATATATTAAATAATAATTATTATTGGGCAGTGGCATTATTCCTCATTGTAAAGTTTTACATCTTATAAGGTTATCTATTAAAATAGATCCCATGCATCAATGCTTAATATAAATTTCTTTTAATCATTTAGCATTAATTTTGGAAGCAGGTAAGGCTCACAAACATTGATTCCTATAAATTATTAGACAGGTAGATGTCTTTTGAAGTGAACAGTTACGTTATTATCAGTTCCATGAATTCTGTGCTAGCTTTTTGGCCCTTTCTTCCTTAACTCCAAGGGATGTTATAAAAGAAACAGTTTAAAAATGCCACTTTATTTTTAAATTTCATAATATTAACTAAGCATAGCTAGATCTATGTACATTAAGTAGGATTGGATCTTAAATTTTTTATAGTTCTTTGTCAGATTTTGAAGATGCCACTTTCTTGACTGCTTTTTTTTTCTCCTTTTGTATTTGACTAGATCATTAATGGTATCTGACATCAAAATAACAAAAAGAAGGTTAAAAAGCGAAATAAAAGTAATCCATTATTTTAAGACATTTAAAAAATTTTAAAACATATTATAATTTTAAGAACATAAACACCCTCCAAAATTAAACTTTAACCGTATTACAACCTATCACAACAAATATCAGAAGAATTAAACAGAAGCAGTGCCTGACTAAATGTTATCATTCTACAGCCTTGTATCAATTTATTTATGCAGATAAATTTATTTCAGTCAGTACATAGTGGAACACCTTAAAATATTATAATAATATTACCAAAGTATTCCCACAGGTAATATTTTTTAAAGGGAAATAAATACTTACTCTACCACTGATGGCATCTATATCTATTTCTGCCTTTTTTGCCCATTTTTGCCAGAAGTTGGGATCATCTAAGGAAATATCTGTTCGATTTCCAGATGCCACAAAACTTGCCTGAAATACATAATGGTAGTTTTTCAAAATGTTTTGAAACGTAGAGGAAAAATCTATCAAAGTATATCTAAAACCTTATCTCTTCACATTTAGTGTGGACAGAATTTGAATTCAGTATATACACATATACACTCAAAGTATGCTTCAAACTACAATGGTCTGAAACATAGCACAGCATCTGCTTAAGGCAAAAGGCTTAATACCAACACAGGCTGGAGTTTTAGGAGCAAAATTTAAAAAGTTATTATTGTTGTTTGACTTTTAAACTTTGGGTAAGCAGGGATCAAATCTTTTTAGTCAAAAAACAATACAGGATACAATATTGCATTTTAGAAATACTACACAACAGCCCAGCAATCCCACTACTGGGCATATACCCTGAGAAAATCATAATTCAAAAAGAGTCATGTACCACAATGTTCACTGCAGCACTATTTACAATAGCCAGCACATGGAAGCAACCTAAGTGTCCGCTGACAAGTGAATAAAGAAAATTTGGCACATATATACAATGGAATATTACTCAGCTATAAAAAGAAATGAAATTGAGTTATTTGTAGTGAGGTGGATGGACCCAGAGTCTGTCATACGGAGTGAACTAAGACAGAAAGGGAAAAACAAATACCGTATGCTGACACATATATATGGAATCTAAAAAAAAAATGGTTCTGAAGAACCTAGGGGCAGGACAGGAATAAAGACGCAGACGTAGAGAATGGACTTGAGGACATGGTGGGGGGAGGCTAAGCTGGGACGAAGTGAGAGAGTGGCATGGACATATATACACTACCAAATGTAAAATCAATAGCTAGTGGGAAGCAGCTGTATAGCACAGGGAGATCACTCAGTGCTTTGTGAGCACCTAGAGGGGTGGGATAGGGAGGGTGGGAGGGAGATGCAAGAGGGAGGAGATATGGGGATATATGTATATGTATAGCTGATTCACTTTGTTATAAAGCAGAAACTGACATACCATTGTAAAGCAATTATACTCTGATAAAGACGTTAAAAAAAAAAAAAAGAAAGGAAATACTACATGAATAGGGACTTCCCAGGTGGTCCAGTGGTTACACCTCCGCACTCCCAACGCAGGGGGCCTGGGTTCAATCTATGGTGGGGCAACTAAGATCCCACATACCGCAACTAAGGTCATGCACTATGACTACTGAACCCGCATGCTTTAGAGCCCTCACGTCACAAGCCTGTGTGCCGCAACTAGAGAGCCTGTGTGCTACAATAAAGACCCAGTGTAGCTAAAACAAATAATTTAATTAAAAAAAAAAGAATATTAAGAAATTAGGTTACAAGAAGAATTTCAAACCTACTTGCCCTAGACAGTTCATTTTCTGGTATTCTCCTACTTTTATTTCCATCCCATTTTTACACAGATACGTCTCCTAAAAAAATGCAATACAGAATATGAGAAATATAGAAAAATGAGTCATTGCCTATCTTTATTTATTTATTTATTTGCGGTATGCGGGCCTCTCACTCTTGTGGCCTCTCCCATTGCGGAGCACAGGCTCCGGACACGCAGGCTCAGCGGTCATGGTTCACGGGCCCAGCCGCTCCGCAGCATGTGGGATCCTCCCGGACCGGGGCACGTACCCGCATCCCCCACTTCGGCAGGTGGACTCTGAACCACTGCGTCACCAGGGAAGCCCCCTGCCTAACTTTATCTTGAAAACTCTTTTCCTTACAAAAAAAATACTGCATAAGTATTGTAAAAACTTAACAAATTACAGAGGAATAAAAGAAAATATAAATGATTTATTTTCTTAAATGTTGCAGAAATTATAAAATCTTTTCATTGGACCTAATTTTAGACATTATAGTTCAACACTGTGATTCATAGATAACCATTATTTGCAACTTAAGTTCCTAAAAATAGATATGCTGCTTCAAAGAAAATTTATCAAAGTGCTTTATAAAAATGAAATACACAGAGAAGATATATAATGCTTTAACAAAAGGGCTTGAAAGATGCATGCTCAACTTCTACAAGGACAAGTGGAAGGATCTTCCAGGTGTCCGCTCCTCTGGTGAGATGGAGTCAGGAGATGCTCTCCTCAGCTCCTTGCCTGGGTGGAGAAGTCAGGCTATAGGGCCGGCAGAAATCCTTGTTTGAGGGCCCCACCAAATTCCCCAGTCAGAGTGTTGCAGCTGAGCGGAGCGGCTGCTTGGGACCACTGCTCGGGCGCTGCAGAAACCCGTCTTGGAATCTGACATGTAATCAGTTTGGGACCGTTGGCCAGCTGCTCCTAACCTGGCCACATGAAGGCTCAGACTGTTCCAGTCTCTGAACTGAAGGGAACCAACACTATCAGCATATCTCTCACCACCATGAATGCAAGGTATTTCAATGAAGAGTATCAGGAGGACATATACAAATCCCACACTGGCATGTGCAAGTTCTGAGGAATGGTGGAATAACCCAACATATCTGGGTGACCTTTGGAGACAGCTGAGACAGAGCTACAACAGGGCAGTGGCTGACACCCAACTCATAGCCCAGTTTCGCCAGCCATGTGGCTGACAAGGTCTTGGTGCTCCAAGCGGCTGTCAGGCCTGAGCCTCTGAGGTGGGAGAGCTGAATTCAGGACACTGGTCCAGCAGAGACCTCCGGGCCCCACGTAATATGAATTGGGGAGAGCTCTCCCAGAGATCTCCATCTCAACGCTAACACCCAGCTCCACTCAACGACCAGCAAGGTAAAGTGCTGCACAGCCCATGCCAAACAACTAGCAAGACAGGAAAACAACCCCACCCATCAGCAGAGAGGCTGCCTAAAATCATAATAAGCTCACAGACACCCCAAAACACAGCCAAGATCCAGCCTCATCCACCAGAACACAGGCACCAGTCCCCTCCACCAGGAAACCTACACAACCCACTGAACCAACCTTACCCACTGGGGGCAGACACCAAAATCAACGGGAACTATGAACCTGCAGCCTGTAAAAAGGAGACCCCAAATGCAGTAAGTTAGGCAAAATGAGAAGACAGAGAAATAAACAGCAGAAGAAGAAGCAAAGTAAACCCACCAGACCAAACAAATGAGGAGGAAATAGGCAGTCTACCTGAAAAAGAATTCAGAGTAATGATAGTAAAGATGATCCAACGTCTTGGAAATAAAATGGAGAAAATATGAGAAACGTTTAACAAGGACCTAGAAAAACTAAAGAGCAAACAATGATGACCAACACAATAAATGAAATTTAAAATTCTCTACAAGGAATCAATAGCAGAATAACTGCAGCAGAAGAACAGATAAGTGACCGGGAAGATAAAATAGTGTAAATAACTACCCCAGAGCAAAAAAAAGAAAAAAGAGTGAAAAGAATTCAGTACAGTCTCAGAGACCTCTGGGACAACATTAAACACACCAACATTCAAATTATAGGGGTGCTAGGAGAAGAAGAGAAAAAGGGACTGAGAAAATATTTGAAGAGATCATAGTTGAAAGCTTCCCTAACATGGGAAAAGCAACAGTCAATCAAGTCCAGGAAGCACAGAGTCCCATATGGGATAAATCCAAGGAGAAACATGCCAAGACACATATTAATCAAACTATCAAAAATTAAATACACACAAAAAAAAATTAAATACAAAGAAAAAATATTAAAAGCAGCAAGTGAAAAGCAATAAATAACATACATACAAGGGAATCCCCATAAGGTTAACAGCTTATATTTCAGCAGAAACTCTACAAGCCAGAAGGGCGAGGCAGGACATATTTAAAGTGATGAAAGGGAAAAACCTACAACTAAGATTACTCTACTCAGCAAGGATCTCATTCAGATTCGATGGAGAAATTAAAACCTTTACAGACAAGCAAGAATTCAGCACCACGAAACGAGCTTTACGACAAATGCTAAAGGAACTTCTCTAGGCAGGAAGACAAAGGAGAAGGAAAAGATCTACAATAACAAACCCCAAACAATTAAGAAAATGGTAATAGGAAGATAAATATGGATAATTTCCTTAAATGTATATGGATTAAGTGCTCCAAAAGACACAGACTGGCTGAATGGATATAAAAACAAGACCCGTATATATGCCATATACAAGAGACCCACCTAAGACCTAGGGACACATACAGACTGAAAGTGAGGGGATGGAAAAAGATATTCCATGCAAATGGAAATCAAAAGAAAGCCGGAGTAGCAATTCTCTTATCAGACAAAACAGAATTTAAAATAAAGACTATTACAAAGAGACAAAGAAGGACACTACATAATGATCAAGGGATCAATCCAAGAAGATATAACAATTGTAAATATTTATGTACCCAATACAGGAGCACCTCAGTACATAAGGCAAATGTTAACAGCCATAAAAGGGGAAATTGACAGCAACACAATAATAGTATGGGACCTTTAACACCCCACTTTCACCAATGGACAGATCATCCAAACTGAAAAGAAGTAAGGAAACACAAGCTTTAAATGATACATTAAACAAGATGGACGTAAATGATAATTAGAGGACACTCCATCCAAAAACAACAGAATACACTATCTTTTCAAGTGCTCATGGAACATTTTCCAGGATAGATCATACCTTGGGTCACAAATCAAGCCTTGGTAAATTTAAGAAACCTGAAATCATATCAAGTATCTATTCCGACCACAACGCTATAAGAATAGATATAAATTACAGGAAAAAAACTGTAAAAAACACAAACCCATATCTTCTACGAGGCCACCATCACCTTGATACCAAAACCAGACAAGGATGTCACAAAGAAAGAAAACTACAGGCCAATATCACTGATGAACATAGATGCAAAAATCCTCAACAAAATACTAGCAGAGAGAATCAAACAGCACATTAAAAGGATGATACACCATGATCAAGTGGGGTTTATCCCAGGAATGCAAGGATTCTTCAATATATGCAAATCAATCAACGTGATACACCATATTAACAAACTGAAGGAGAAAAACCATATGATCATCTCAATTCCACTAAGATCAGGAACAAGACAAGGTTGCCCACTCTCACCACTCTTACTGAACATAGTTTTGGAAGTTTTAGCCACAGCGATCAGAGAAGAAAAGGAAATAAAAGGAATCGAAATCAGAAAGGGAGAAGTAAAGCTGTCACTGTTTGCAGATGACAATCTGATACTATACACAGAGAATCCTAAAGATGCTACCAGTTTTTTTTTTTTTTGCGGTACGCGGGCCTCTCACTGTTGTGGCCTCTCCCGTTGCAGAGCACAGGCTCCGGACGCGCAGGCTCAGCGGCCATGGCTCACGGGCCCAGCCGCTCCGCAGCATGTGGGATCTTCCCGGACCAGGCCATGAATCCATGTCCCCTGCATCAGCAGGCGGACTCTCAACCACTGCGCCACCAGGGAAGCCCCTGTTTCACTTTTTATAAAGCATAAACTAATACACCATTGTAAAGCAATTATACTCCAATAAAGATGTTTAAAAAAAAAAAAAAAGAACCCATTTTGATGGAACTTTAAAATGCAGAAAATTACACATAGGAAAGGTAATAAAACTATTACAAGCAAAGAAGCCATTTATGACATTCAAGATAACTGAAAGTTTTAACACTGGGAAATTGATGATATTAGGAATCAGTGTTGGGAATTCCCTGGCGGTCCTGTGGTTAGGACTCTGTGCTCTCACTGCCAAGGGTGTGGGGTTCAATCCCTGGTCAGGGAACTAAGATCCCAGAAGCTGCCTGGTGCGGCCAGAAAAAAGGAAAAAAGGAATTAGTGTTAATTTTATGTTAAAATGTGATTAATAGTATCATGGCTGTGTTAAAGAAATCTTTACCTTTGGAGGTACAGATGGGAACATTTATAGAAGTTATGATACTGTGTCTGGGGCTTGCTTTAAATTAATATGATATGCAAACTATTATATATAGAATGGATAAACAGCAAGGTTCTACTGTATAGCACAGGGAAGTATATTCAATATCCCATAATAAATCAAAATGGAAAAGGTTATGTGTGATATATATATATAACTGAATTACATTACTGTACAGCAGAAATTAACACAACATTTTAAACCAACTATACTTCAATAAAATAAATTTTAAAAAATAAAAAGTAAAATAATATGAAAGATGGGTAGGGTGGTGATGAAAGTTTAGTATGAGTAAATAATTGTTGAAGCTGGGTGATAAATACACAGGTCTCATTATACTATTCTGCCTATATTTGTAGTTTCAATGTTTATAAAACATCTAAAAAATTAGTAGGACAGGACTTCCCTGGTGATACAGTGTTTAAGACTGTGCTTCCATTTCAGGGGGAGCGGGTTCGACCCCTGGTCAGGGAACTAAGATCCCACATGTCATGCGGCACAGCAAAAATAAATAAAATTTAAAATGAGTAGGAAAAAAACTAAAATCCTAAATGCTTCTTGCTGAACTTTGCAATGTCTGTTCATGACATTGTTTACCAAGTAATAAATACATTCATTCCATCATTCTTTTGAGACTGGGTTATTAAGATGCTTGTTTATAGGAAGTATTTAACTATTATAAATGTTTGAAAATACGCATTTTCCTGGCACATTTATGAAACAAGTCACAGAAATAAATGCTTTAACAAAATGAATTTAAATTCCGTTTTTTTGCTTGTTCTAAAGTATAGCTTTATTATTATGAAACTACTAAAAAAAGCAATTTTTTATTTCTTTGAAATGATGAGTGTGGTAGGCTGAATAATGGCTTGCAAAGATATTTACGTCTTAATTTCTGGAACCTTGTGAATGTTAGTTTATATGGCAAAAGAGCCTTGGCAGATGTGCTTAAGTTAAGGATCCTGAAATGGGGAGATTAGCCTGTATTATCAAGGCAGGCCCTAAATTCAATCACAACTGTCCTGAATGCAAGAGGAAAGAGAGGAGATTTCACTACAGAAGAGGAAAAGCCTGTGTGACAACAGAAGCTGAGACTGGAATAATGTGGTCAGAAGCAAGAAATGTAGGCACTCTTAAAAGCTGGAAGACATTAGAAACTGATCCTCTCCTAAAGCTTCCAGAAGAAATCAGCCCTGCTGACATCTTAATTTTAGCCCTGTAACACTCATTTTGGAGTTCTGGCACTCAGAACTATAAAAGAATAAATTTGTGTTGTTTTAAGCCACTAAATTTGTGGTAATTTTTTACAGTAGCAACAGAAAACAATACAGTGAGATACCTCTTAATGACAAACCACATAATTCTAAAAACTCATCATCAACTTAAAAGAGTAAAAGTTAACTAGTTTGATAAAATGAAAAGTAGATAGCTATCATCACCTGCATAAAAGTATATGATGACAATTCATCAACATGGTATGAATATGAGTAACAGACATCTTAACTATACCCAAGTAATTCCAAATCTATGAGGGAACTTCATTTTGTTAATTCAGAAATGAATTTCTCCTAATTGAGGACAAACAATATCCACATTTTCAAATCTTCATTAATATAAGCTCATGAATTTTCAGGAACAATGAAAAGTTCACTGAAGTTCACAGGGTTTTATTTTGTCCTACAGTTTCATTGATATATGCCTCTTGAGAAGCCATTAAATACGAAAAGTCACTAAAAGAAAATAATTAGATTTTTGAAACATACTACTTTATGGTTGCTTATCTTAAAAAAATGTTCTATGTTACAGTAGAGAATCAATTTTGTGCTGCTACCTTATAACTGTTGATAATTAAAATAACTTGCGCAGAAGAAACTATACTTCACAATTAAATGGCTTTTAAAATATATATTCATTATAAGAAAAATGATAAATTCATTTTTCAATCTTAAAAATTTTTAATATTAGTAAATAATTCCAGATGCTCTTGTTAACTGACATATAACCTACTTTCAAGATGACATATAAAATTCTCAAAGTTCTTTTTTTGGGGAGGTCGTGCTGCACGGCATGTGGGATCCTAGTTCCCCCTGCAGTGGAAGCACGGAATCTTAACCACTGGACCTCCAGGGAAGTCCCTCTCAAGGTTTCTAACGATGGATTAATGCCTACAGAAATGAAATGCCTGTTGTAGAAGATTCCATCAAGTACTGGTTTACTGCCTACTTTCAAATGTTAAATCTTAATATCCCAGTTCCCCTCAAAGTATTTTTCTTAAAATGTATTCATTTAATCATTAAATTCCTTTATTATTTGCAGGGGAAGTTTTAAATGGTGAAGTCTATCTTCCTATATCGGAAAGTAGCAGAAGATCTTAGGCTCCAAAGAAGGGCCCTTATAAGTAAGCAATCCAACTGAAGCTTCATTTAGACCACTTTGTTTTCTTTTTGTAAATTAAGCAACTCAAAGCCTTTTGTGCTACACCAAATTTAACAGCAGACCAGAAACTTTTCTGTTTCTAGGATCCACCTAACTGCCCTTATGAAAATCTCTCCAAACAAGATTTACGTGATATAGCCACTTGTAAATGAGGTTACCAATAATGAGTTAATCGATGGATATATTTATTAATTCTAATTCGTCTTATTATGCACCCTACTCCATAAATGTAGCTTCTTATCAAAAACTCTTTGATAATACGTAGAAACATGGATTGGAATGACATTTACCAAAACCACTGAAAATAACTGCTCAGCTGAAGTTTCTGGACATTCCAAGGAAAAGCAAAAAATAGTATCGACTTTATTCCTTTGGTGCCACTATATAGTAGTGCCATATTCCACTATGCCAAATGCCCACCATGTAGTGGCATTCCCACACAATTATGGAAATGAAAAAATTATAATACAAGTACAGGTTTATGTGGTACCTCTTCAGCTACTGCGGTACCTTTTCAGTAAGCTCTCTTTTCAAATGCAACAATTACTCCCTGGTCTGAGGGTTTAAAATAGATACTTAAGTGCTTAAGTATTTCACATTCTTAGAGTATAGCTGATTATGATTAGAGCATACCTGAGTAAAATAATACTCACATAGCACTTTATAGTAAAGTAGGAAAGGTCAAGCATGATTATTATGCTCTCCTTTTTCAGGACAAGAAAGACTCATAAAGGTTAAGTTAACTGTCCAAGGTCACTAAGCTCATGAGTCAGAATTCAAACCCTGAAGTTCTGACTTTCCATGATTATTATCATTAACATTGTAAATGAGGATATGCCTTCATTAATTAAAAAAAAAAAAAAAAAACTTTAAGGAGAATATCCCTATACTTGGCCTAATCAACAAAGGTGATTTCTGTGACTAATACCTTTTGGTTAAATTAAATTTCGGATAATTTCAGGCATGAGGGGTAAAGTATCTGTACATAGTGTGTTGACAACTTGAGTAAGACCAAGGAATCCAAAGGAAACAAGATTTCTCAGGAAAGAAGATAGAGCCAGGGTATATCTACCCAATCGTGACTAGTTTTAGTTCTCAACCTTATACTTTACTTCTGCAGTATTCCTTTTGTTTCCACAATACTACTTTCTTCTGCTTTTTTCTTTATTAACTCCCAAATCTATATCTAGCCAACTCTCCTGGACATCTCCACTTGGATGCCCTGTAAATGCCACAAATATAACAGCTCCAATATTTTATTTTCTCCATATAAACTTCCTTCTCCTGAATTCTCTATCTTACTTAATGACACAATGACCCTCCTAGCTACTTGGGCCAGAAATCTATCTTCAAGTTATTTTTGACTCCTCCTTCCACAAATTTCTAACTGGTCATCAATTCCTGTTAATTCAAGTGGGTCTCCAGTGCCCTGGTTTGCCCATCGTCACAGCCTACAGAAGCCTCTTATCTGGTCTCTATAACTCTAGTCTTTCTCATTTCAATCTCATTCTCTACACTGCTGCTAGAGTTAAATTTCTAAACCAGAACACATTATGTCCATTTTCTGCTTGAAGGGATTTCAAAGCTTTTTAACTGCCTCAGGATCAAGTTCAAATTCCTCACAATGGAATTTTTTGAGCCCTTCACAATTTGGGTCCAACCTCCCTAACCTTCATATTCATCTCCATTCAATTTACACTGTGCATCCATACACGCCTACACCATAGTTCTTGAAATCTTCCTTGTAGGTTAGTAACATATAATTCATTTATGTGGCTTTCTCTTTTTGTAACACAATGAAATTCAAACTTCCTTCAAGACTCAGCTCAAATGTTATCTTCTCTGGAAAGGCTTTCTTGATTTGCTGTTCTCCCATTTTACGCAGAATTAATACTTTCTTCTTTACTTTTTTCAGCGACTAGAATCCTTTCATTTTAGTGTTCCCAACACTTAGTAAAGTACCTAACACAAGATTACATTAGTTTTCTGAATGAATGTGAGAAAAAAATTTTGTATTAAGATTGGTATCATTACTTTTGGTGTAGCACCTGGACTACCTGCTCTATACTACAGTGCTCTCCATAAAGATGAAGAAAGACTTCTGGGTTGGAAGTGGAGAGGGGATGAATGAAGAAAATGTAGAAAGGAAGTAAAGTGGAAAGGAGAAAACCTGTATGAATCAGTGCAGGTGGGACAGAATACTGCAATAAAAAACTCTTCAGATGAATGCAAGATATAGGTTTACCATGTCTCTATTGGGGGTTGGGGGGAAGAACATACAGGCAGTTAGTAAACTTTTAAAATGTTTTCCCCAAATAGGGGTGATACAATTATTAATATTTCTCTTCAAGACAAAAATTTCATTTTATCCTCCCCAAACTTGATTTAAATATTTAAAATTAAATTAGAAATACTTTCTCTCCTTGAAGTACTTTAAATTATTATAAGTTAATGTAAGATGATTTAACCTCCTACATTATATTACTTATATTTTGCTCTGACTTTGGCATATATGTTATTTTTTAAAAATATTTATTTATTTATTTATTTATTTTTGGCTGTGTTGGGTCTTTGTTGCTGTGCCTCGGCTTTCTCTAGTTGCGGTGGGCGGGGGTTACTCTTTGTTGTGGTGCACGGGCTTCTCATTGCTGTGGCTTCTCTTGTTGTGGGGCACAGGCTCTAGGCACATGGGCTTCAGTAGTTGTGGCACGTGGGCTCAGTAGTTGTGGTGCACGGGCTTAGTTCCTCCGCAGCATGTGGGATCTTCCCGGGACAGGGCTCGAACCCATGTCACTTGCACTGGCAGGCAGATTCTTAACCACTGCATGCCCAGGGAAGTCTGGCATATATGTTCTTTGATTTCTAAATTTGACTTCAAATGTTCTACTCTGATTAATACTTAGAACCATTTCTAGTTATTACTCCTACTCCATTTCATTAGTATCAGAAGAGTACATGTGAAATTTGATGTGAGAGATCAGAAATAAATGAAGGAAAAGAATATATTACCTACTTCATTTGAGTAATTCAGTTTATTTAAACATTAAGTAGATGCTCCTCAAATAATTAGTAGAGTAAGAGACAGTTAAATTTTTTTTACGAGAAAACATTACAGGTTTTTTTTTTTTTTTATAAAATATCACTCACTGTTACCTTTGCAAATGTTGACCCACGTCCTTCTGATTCAATTGTAATGGTTTTTGTACGACGTAGTAAAATCTGATCAATATCTTCTTCACAGAATTTAGAGCCTTCATCTTCTTCTTCCATAATGGCACCATAAGCACCTCTTCGAAGCAGATCTTCTATTTCCTTTTTGGAAAGCTGTTGAATCTAAAGAGACAAAATTTTGGTAATAGTTTTTTCAAGTTCATAAAATGAGAAAGTATCCCTAAAGAATGTTAAAGAACACAGAAGTCATGTTTAAATTGCATTTGGGGCTTGGGATGTACCTGAGAGAATTCTCTGAAAGAACATACTGAGGTTGTTGACTCTTTACTATCTTTAAACTATGATTTGCCATTTGCCTAAAGTAACTCCAGTTAAAACAAAACGTCTGGGGCAGGTAACCTCTCAAGGTTCTTTTTAGTACTAGGATTCGAGAGTTGTTACAAGCATAAGATATAAATAAGATTTTTGAGGGGAAAAAATGCCAAAAACATCATTTATAGCAAGAGAAAGCCAACGCTAATAGTTTGGCCCTAAAAAAACAATTTGAAAAACTGTTTATAGAAAAAATGCAGAAAAACACAAATTCTACTTTGCTGTGCCATGATACAAATGTCCTAAAAGGAAGAATTTCTATTTGAAAACACATTCTTAGAATTTACAAGCATTGACATTATATAGACAGAACAGTTTCCAAAAGTACTAACTAAATATAGCTCTATTCTGACATTCCTCCTTACATAGAAGTATCTATCTACTGCTTAGTATGGATCAAAATTAAATAATATGCTATCTGAGGTTTAAACTAAATGTAAACAAAAACAGGAAAACTCTAGGTGAAGAAGAAAATATACGTACACCACCAACATTACTTTCTCTTCCACTCATGCTCTGTAATACAGCCTTATCTAGACCCAGTTTCAGACTGGCTCGGTCAAACATCTCTCTTTCATATGAGTTACGA
The DNA here is from genome assembly GCF_003031525.2 of Neophocaena asiaeorientalis asiaeorientalis. Lineage (NCBI taxonomy): Eukaryota > Metazoa > Chordata > Mammalia > Artiodactyla > Phocoenidae > Neophocaena > Neophocaena asiaeorientalis. The sequence continues at coordinate 4,638,184 of NW_020173491.1, read as the reverse complement.
GTTACTAGTCGGTAGACTTTAACTGCTTTATTCTGACCGATTCTGTGGCAACGAGCTTGGGCCTATAAAAAATGAGAAGTTATAGATTAAATTAATTTATAAAATAGCACAAAAGGCATTATGCATTAAACTATCTTGATGGAATATAAAAGTATGTGCAAGAATTTTTAGACACTCTTGCTGTTGAATTGCATATAACCTTTCTCTGGAAATGAAGGTAGAACTTATTAAAATGAGACATGATTCCACAATCAGCAATAAATTAAACTTTAAACATATTTCAGAGACTATAAATCCATGAAGAAATACTATTTTTTAAAGAGGGTGTCATCAGCATAATTCTAGACAGGAACATAAACTCTGTGAACAGACTTTTTTTAGCCTCTGGCTTTAAACTTAAAATCTAACCCTAAATTTCTAATTTTTTTTCTACTACATGATCAACAATCTTTTCAATATATTTTAGTTAAGCTGGGTAATTCTGAGGGGAGTAAAAACCTAAGGTGAACAACTCTGGAGGCCTAAATTTTATTTAAACAAAGAAAGAACTAATTATCTAATATGCAGACATGTTGGAAGTAGAGACATCAGAGATTACATAAGAGCTTCACATTTTATCTTGGGTTCCTAAACTTAAAATTTGTCTGATAAATTTTGAACTAGATTATACACATGAGAGGTTAAAACATTATCTTTTATTAAGCCAGGTATATTCTCAAGAATATCAATTACAGTACTACTGAGACTATCATGAACAATAAAAGAAGAATTTCTCCAATACTTTGTTCTCTTCTCATATCCCTCCTACATACACATTTTCTGTAAACTTTGACTCACTCTAATCACTAATTAATATACCTATGTTCCAACGAAGTTCAAGTACAGTCTTAATTTATATGTGTACATTAATTTTCTACAGAATTTCATAAAAAGGCAATATGTCTCAATTCCATGCATACTATATTATGTAATGATTAAGAAGATGATATCAGGATAAGCAAGTACTTATTTTTAAGGAAGTGAAGTAAGTTATTCTTAAAGTGTAGGCCTTTCTCAAATTTACATGATATACTTTGAACAATACTGTACTTGAGTAGGTAAACCTTTTTTAGAAGTATGATATGTAACCTAAACAAGTATTTTTTATTTTATTGTCATTAAATTAAAATAAAAATAATTTCACCTATTTTATTTGGCATAGATATTTCTTAGGGAAACATACATGTTAGTTTGTCCGTATAAAAATAAAACAGGTGGATTATCAAAGATAGCTATGGGAATTAAAAAAAAAATTCTCTTAGCCAAGGAATCTGTTTACCTGAAGGTCGTTTTGAGGATTCCAATCAGAATCAAAAATTATACATGTATCAGCTGCAGTTAAGTTGATGCCCAACCCACCAGCTCGGGTACACAGAAGAAAGACAAATCGATCTGAATCAGGTTTACTAAATCGATCTATAGCAGCTTGTCGAAGATTCCCTCTGACTCTTCCATCAATTCGCTCATATAAATATCTATCAAATGAAATGCAATAAATTTAGATAGATGAGTATAATGAAAATGAAGGCATTCTATCAAATGTGACAGACACATATCTGTTTTCCTGCAACATTATGTTTTCTACAAAATTAAGAAGTGATATTACCCCAACTAGTTTCTATGGTTTTATTCTTCTCAGTGTTGGTGCTAAGTAGGAAACACAAAGTTACAAAATCTCTGCATTCCTGGATGTATAGGTAAAATACCTTTATAATTAATATACTTTATTGATCTCATTGTAACAAATGATTTTTTTTTTTGGCAAGAAGCAAAGACTTTCATAAAACTCGATATAAAAAGCTTCAAAACATTTCTCTCTACCTCAACCATGCTATTCTCTCAACTGATATACTTGCTTGTAAACTATAATTTATTAAGGGCAAACTATAATGCTAATCCTTTATAGTCATCACTGCCAAGCAATTGAATTTTAACTTCTTGTATCCTTCCTCATTTAACATCAATAAAAATAAAATACATAAAAATTTAGGAACTAGAAGAGGAATACACATGACACTTGCCACACCTCTTCTGGTTCAAGACACTTCTTTCCACCTATAATTTACTAGAGTCTCAGCAGCAGCTCCACTGTTATCTCTAGTACCTGTGACACGGGGGTGTGACTTCTAATAATGTTACTTTTGACATTACTTTTGACATTAAAGAAATTTGAGGTTTTCCATGAAATTCATCATAAGTCAAATTTATCTTTAGCTTACAAAGTTCTTCGTGTAAAGACAACAAGAAAATGCAAGAATGGCTATTTTAGGAATATTGCAATTTAATCTACTTACGTGGTATAAAACTGAGAATAATACACATTTTGGAATAAGACTAAATGAAAGGAACACTGACACTAAAAGTGGAACTAAAAACAAAATGAAAAATAAAAATGAACTACAAAATCTCTGATAATATAAAGTAGCATAGACAGATCTTCACTTATTAATAAGGATCAAAATATAGTAAACTACAATTACAGCTGAATCTTCAGATTCTCTCTTGTATTAACGTGCTGATTTCTAATTGGCCCACAAAGTGCTCTGATAAATATCCTATGATAAATATTCTATTTATCCAAGTACCGATTAGACATTATTTAAGACTATCTTACGGTCATGCACCAAAAAACCAAACCAAAACAAAAAACCTACCTTAAACACATCAGAAAAAATTAAAACATGAGCAAGTATTATATAGTGTACAATAAGTCAAAGTGCAGCAAGTTCAGGTTCTAATTTTAACAATGAAAAAGATCTGAAAAGGATCTTGAATCATTTTAATTTTGAAGACAGTTATAAATCCATTTAAAATGTTGCTACTACAAGGCTAAAAAATCAAATAAAATGTACACTGAAAAACCCATTTGTAGGTCAACAAATACCTGTCAATTTGCAAAATTTTCTTAATCAGTCTCCTTAGCCCTGTTTACTATTGCAACATATATAGGTTAGGAAAACACCTGACACATAATCTTAAACAATCTTTATGCAGAGATTTAAATGGATTCTTACCTAGATAAAGAGGAAGATGTGACTAAAGTTGGGTTACAGTACAGTGCTGCAATAAACTTAACAACATATACTTAGCATAATTCAGTGGTGAATTATATGCCTTACCTTTTATGTATAAGATAGTCCTCCAGGATATCAAGGCAGCGTACCATCTGAGAGAAGATGAGCACTTTATGACCTCCTGCTTTCATTTTAGGAAGCAATTTATCAATAAGGACCAATTTACCAGCAGACTGGATCATTGCTTGAAGATGAAAATCAGAAGCAGCTGGATTATATGTATCTCTAAATTCTCCAAGTATTTTCTCCTCAGCACCTGTCAAAGAAATAATATAAGACAGCATCAGTGCACAAATGCAGATGACTCCCAACTACTTTCTTTTTAAATAGTGCTCCTCTATGCTTCTGTAACATTAAAATTTTCTAATGGTAGGTACACTGCTTTTATTAGAATTATTTATGTTTGTGGCTAAATCCCCACCAACACCAGCCTGTAACTGAGGATATGGACAGTGTCTTAAGCATTTTTTATCTCCAAAGACACTGGGCATAATGTCTTATATAAATTTTATGTTTGCTAAATGTTTAATGAATGCTATTAGGAAAAGTATTAATGAAAATGTGGTTCTAACTTAGGTGAGTAAACACATATTTTTAAATAAACATCTAGTATTTAAACACCAATATAACAGTGATCATGACTGAAAGGTGATCATACTTAATCTGGATGGGCATCTTGCTTGCCATCAAAACAAACAAACAAGAAAAATTAGAGGGGAAGTCAAGTTACAAGTCTTTGACCATACTTCTTCCAGAGTCTAGATTAGCATTAGAGGCTCTCTGCTTTCCTTCAGCCTGTCTAGCCATAAGAGTACCAGGATTGCAAGTGAGTTGGTTACTAGTCTAAGAAATGGCTTGTCTTGGATAAAGTTAAGAGTATACTCCCAGGAATAAGTGAAAATACCCAAATGTTGTACAGAGAGACTATTAGTAGAGAAGCTGACAAGACCTTAAAAAGTAATGTTACTAGAACACAAAAATTGAGAGACAATAACTAGGGTATCCAGACTGAAAAGAAACCAGGAAGAAATATGTAAATTCGGAGGTTCAAAGACAGGCTTTGCTGTCTTTGTCCATAAGGAGGATTAAACTGGAGGAAGAATTACAGCCCACGTTAGACTGAACACAACTCCTGCTTTTGTAATCTGGTGATGCTAACATGGGACACTGTAATGAAGTAGCTCACACTGCCCGACTCCGGAACACTTGTAATCCCTCAGAACACCAGGGTGGAGAGTTATAGGATCACCGCCTCTCTTTATAACAGCCACTACAGCTGTAGTGGTGGTGTGTTATTTTTTCATGAGTATTTGTTGAAAGAAGAGAATTTGTTTGCAATCCTTTTAAGCTACCTTTGATAAGATATGGGTGATTACAGCACTTCCTGAGCTCCATCATGGTATTGACCAAGTTGGGTACATTAGTCTGCCCTGCTCCTTTGGATAAAAATGAGAAGTTCTTCTCCAGAATAGCCCGGTAGTATTTCTTCTGAATGTTAGTAAGTTCCACTTCAATGATGGTTTCTTCCTTAGGTGCCAACTTCTTTTCCACGTCTTCTTTCAATCGTCTCAACATCATTGGTTTCAAGATAGCCTGAAGTTTCTGCACCTGCATAAAAAATGATGAAAATACATGTAGCATACATATACATAAGTAAAATGAGAAGAGATTTGATGTGCTTCTTTACAAAGACCAATAGGATACCTGTTCCTCTGTTTTCAGATCTCCAAATTCTTGCATGAACGTTGATTCAGAAGGAAACCTTAAGGGTTCCAGAAAGTGAAGAAGACTGAATAGTTCTTCAACTGTATTTTGGAGAGGTGTGCCAGTCAAAAGCACCTTGTGCTCCTATATAAAACAAGAATAACATGTCAATAACATGTACTATAGTGTTCATGTCAAACACCACAGTACTAAAATTATACGAAAGCTGACATAGGTTATCAAATGTTTCAGTGTTTGAAAAGCAAATCTTTTTCTGACCATAATTTTCAAGAGTCAACCCAATACATCTCTATCCATACATCATCATTAATTTACTTTCTCAATCACTTTTTAAAAACTCTGTATCATTCTCATAATAGTTTACTTTGTCTGCTATTAATTCTTACCTATTGCTTTTGAAAGAAAAATTCTAAATAATTAAGAAGCATATTTTAGGTTTTTTTTTCAAGGAAACAGACATTTTAAAGAACAAAGAGGGCATTTTGGGGGTTACTCAACCATTCTTGTTATGGTAATTTGTACAGAGAACAGTGCTCATTCTTTATAATTTGGCAGATCATCACTTGACTTCTTACACAAGAACAAATTCTTAAATCATTAAAACTACAAACCAACAATGTGAAGGGCTGATTGGAATATACTTCTAAACTAGAACTGCATTACAAATTAAACATCATAGTAACAACAGGAAATAAAATATTTTTAATGATAATAGCACAAAGTATTTGAAATTTGATTTGACAATACCTCTAAATTCCTAACCTGAATATTTGTATATGTACCCGTATGTCTGCATAAGTATTTAATATTAGGAAACAGTCTAGACAGATATATACCAATCTGCAAATATTGGAGTAAGGAGGGGAAGAGAATGGGTGGGCGTGGATGAAGAGTAAGAAGGAGCACTTTAGTGTTTTACTGTATGTAGTTCTATATCTTTGAGTCATTTGTTCAAGTGCTCATGTACTAATTATGTGATGTTAATTAAATCAAAATATTAAAAAACACAAAATGATTTGATTTTAAAGCAAACACACTAATGACTTTCAAAAATCCCATTAATTATAATAAATATATGCTAAGTACGTAGAATTGTGTAGAAACTTTATCCCTCTATCATAAATGATCTGAATAATATAACTTTGGTGAAAGGGCTTTTTATTGAGGAATTTCTGCCTTAAAACTTGTAGTTTTATTTCTTTCAATAGGACACTCTACAGAGGTTTCTCTCTCTCTCTTTTTTAATTCCAGCAGTTAATTACTAAAGCTTTTTGGAGGAAAAAACTAAAAAATTTAAGTCTTAGAAAACAGATGAGATTCTTTCCCCCTTACTAATGAATTAAAGCAAAATAATCTTAATTATCACAGATAGAAATCAGAAATCTGTATTTTAAAATAAAAAAAGGAATGTTTTTGGCATTAGCTCTTTTTACTATGTAGCTAAGAAACAGAAGTCATAAAAATGACATTAAGTTACTTACCAGATTCATGAGTTTCAGACCTTCTAGAAGTTTACAGTTTTTATTTTTTAACCTATGTGCTTCATCAATAATCACACATCGCCATTCAATTGCATTAAGCTCTCCACAGCCTCCAAGAATCATTTCAAAAGTGGTGATGATGGCTTGGAATCTGTAAGCTCCTCGAATGATTCGCCCCTAGAAATTTATTACCAAATACAATAATTTGCTAGAATGTCTTGATCATAATTTTTAATTCCTGTCAAGCAGCATAAAAATCATTTAATGACATCTGCTATAAAATATTTTCCACTGAAACTTTTATGTATGCACAGACACTCCCTTAAAATGAGGAACTTTAGCATTAAAACTGTATTAGATTGCTGTCTTCAAGAATGTTGTTAAAAATTATACAATTAATAACTATATCCAAATAAGTATTCCTTGATAAAACATTTTATAATTTTTAAGAGTTGTAATAACAATGTTAAGTCAAAAAAGAAATGGTTATTATAAAATCTAGCCAATGAAATTTCAGTATTAATGCTTATTACTTATATCCATGACTCCACACATATAACTGCAGATAAGTAGTTAATATAAAAATTGGCCACTTATGTCATTCATTCAGCAAGTATTTATTGAGTGTCTCTGTTCTAGTTGTTGGAGATATAGTAGGAAACAAGACAGACAAAAATAATTATCCAAGTGGAACTTACATTCCGATGACTCAAATAAATATAGGACATAGCCACTAAGAAAAACAAAGAAAAAACCCACCAAAAATTGAAAAAAAAACTAAGAAAGTAACAGAAGTCATAGACTAAAATAAAACAGGGATGGGGAGTAGGAAGTATGGGGTTGGAGGTGACCATTCCCATTTTATTTAGAGTGACTAGGAGGCCATCATTAAGAAGTGACATTTGAGCAAAGTCCTGAAGATGAGGGAGGAAGCCATGTTAGTATCTAGAGATCTGCAAGAGAAAGAATTCTTGGTAGAAATAGAGAGTGTGAATGCTGTAATGTGGGAGTATCTTTGGCAGTATTCAAATAATAGCAAGAAACCCAGAGTGATTGAAATCCAGTGAGAATGGAGGGGATGAGGCTATATACGGCCTTAAAAGCTGTGGTAAGGACTCTGGCTCTTACGGTGAGCAAGAAGCTATAGGAGGGTTTTGAGACAAGAAGTATCATGATTTGACATATGTTTAAAAAGAATCCCTTGGCTGTTCTGGTAAAAATAGTCTGACAAAGGCCAAGGACAGGATCATAGAAACCAGTTAAGAGGCTGCTGTAGTAATCCAAGCAAGAGATCTTCAATGGAGGTCATGAGAAGTGCTCAGTTCTGGATTTAATTGGAAGGTAGAACCAACAGGATTTATTAATGGATAGGAGTGGAGTGAGATAAAGAGAGGATTCAACTGACTAAACTTTTTCGCTCAACTGGAAGCTGGTGTTGCCATTGACTACAATGAGGAAATACAGGATTTTGGTTTTGGACATGTTATGTTTGAGACTAGATATTGTCTATTAGATATTCAAGTGGAGTAATTGAGTAGGCATTTGCATATGACTCTGGAATTTAGGAAAGAGGTTAGAGTTGGTGATAATAGATTTAGGAGTCTCCAGCAGTACAGATAGTAATTAAGTTGTGTGACTGAATGAAATCTCTGATGGAATGAGTATGGATATAAAAAGTCTGAAGACTGAGCCCTGGGTCACCCCCAAGATTAGATATGGGAAGACAAGAAGAAATTGGTTAAAGAGGGCTTCAGAAGGAATAGGTGGTGACATAGGACAGTATAAAGTACTGGAATCCAAGTGAAGAGAATGTTTAAATGCGACTGAAAATTATAAACTATTAGGGATTAGAAGAAATGAATGGTTAAGAAGGATCATGTGATCTGATTTAGATTTTAATTCCTATCAACTTAATTACACTAATTTTAGAATAATTCACATTGATTGCTGTCCATTAAGATGAACAATAGCTCCAGTAGAATATTATTAAAATATTGATAGTTATAAAGTATAAGTCTATGGTATTTACACAGCTCTAAAAACCTGGGATACAATGCATTCAGTGAGAGTAATATTGCAGTGTTTAAGCACAACGGCTCTTGAGTCTAACTGATTTGGGTTTATTAATCCCAGTTTTGCTCTGTGATTTTAGGGGAAACTACATCACTTCTTTTTACCTTGGTTTCCTCATTTGTAAATAAGTATGATATTATCACCTATTTACAAGGTGATAAATTAATCTTTGATATTAATCTTTGATATTACAAAGATTAAGTGAAATACTACATGCAAACTGTTTAGCATAATGCCCGGCACATGGTAAACACTCAATAAATGCCTGTGGATATTAGTGTTACTATCTGTTACTTTTTCCAAGGCAATTGAGAAAATTACAACATCATTTTACTACTTATGTGATTTCAAGCTTATTTAATAACTTGGAAAAAGCAGAAGTTAAATGTTCATTTAATTTATATTAAAATATATTTGAAAGAATTAACTCTGAAAATTATTTCTATGTTTGAAGTATAGAGCTACTTAGCTCATTACAAGACATCTTTACCTCTTGAAATTTTAAACCCTTCACATAATATTCTTCTAGAATGCATAACATTTAGCATAAAAATATAATTTAATATATACTATTCAGTTTACAACACATCAAGAATCTTTCAGCTTCTGGCTCACATTTATACCCAACTCATACAACACATATATTAAAACTGTAACCTTGTTAAAAATCCTTAAACTTCCAATATTTTAATGTACCTTTAAAAAATGAGATTGAACTAAATGATTTTAATGATATCATAGAGCTCTAAAATTCTATAAATGTACAATTAAGAATAATAAAACATTATGGAAGGAAATGAAACTATAACTTAACTAAGATGTCATAGGCTCCAAAGGTGCAAGGGTAATTAATTTTCAGTACAACTGATTGTAGACATACTTAATTTCATAGAAATCTAATTATTTCAACCATAGAAGGGAAATGAGGTTAAAGGAAAATATCAATTAATTTTATTGGTATTCAGCCTCAAATAAGTAGAAAATCAGTTGTAATTGGGAGGCAAAAGTAGAAGGCTATGCCTTAACCTTACCTTACCTTAACCTGTATCATATCCCATGACCTGGCCATATGTTATAATGGTCCTTATAAAACAGAAGAATCAGTGAAAGAAAATAAAATATTAAGGTGCTATATTGAGGCAGAGTGCCATAACCTTTTCCAATGAAAAAATACAATTTTGTGTGAGTTGTTTTAATTAATTTTGTTTCTTATTTCTTAATAAAAGTTTTACCTAAGAAGAGTCAAACTACCACTCAAAACTGCAACTCGGAACTTCATGTTTTCTAGTCTTAACCTTCTGCTAGGGAATTCTTTCTTATAATGTCATCTCAATTTTATGATCTGTGTATTTAGCAGAAAAATAGGTATTCCTTCCTAAAGAGTAATTGGCCAAAGTAAAATGGAAAATGTGCCCCTAGGATATAGGGAAGAAGAAAACCATCAAAGCAATAGAGTAATGAAATAACCAATCCAAAGGGTAGAAAAATACAGACGTATGCTTGTACCAATATACAAAACAAACCAAATTTTTAAAAACCGTCTAAAATCAAAATTCATTGAACACACAAGAGAACCTATGGTTTCACCTCAAAGGGCATTCAAACCCATGGTGGTCACTGAAGATGTAAATTTTAAAATGGAGGAAAAAAACTGGAGGATGATCAAAGAGACACATTATTTTTAAAATAAAGTTAATGTGTAGTTGAAAACAATTAGTAAAACAATTATTCTAGTTGAAAAATTAAGTATACAATCAAATTTGTACATTTGTATAAATCAGCATACTTCCTTCCAGTGAACTAGAGCGTGAACTTGGCTACTTCTGTCATTTTTCTCTTCAGCTACTAAAATTTATTGTAAAATAAATATGATGAATAAAGAGATCAGATTAAGATTTAAGTAGGCAATTAAAATCTATCATAAATTTGAAAGTAATTAATATGTAATGCTTATCTTTTGCAAACCTGACCTTTCAAACAACAAAAAAACATCACCAATAACACACCTGTGAGTCCCTGAAGTACATCTCATATTGCTGTATCATTTGTCTGCTAATCAGGCTCCCATGATAAACCACAACATTAATATCAGTCCACGTACGAAATTCTCTCTCCCAGTTTGCAATAGTAGAAAGTGGAGCAATAATCAGGAAAGGTCCTCTTATACCAGTCAGAAGGATTTCGTAGAGGAATGTAATTGATTGAATGGTTTTGCCAAGACCCATTTCATCTGCTAAAATGCAGTTTCGTCTGAAATAAACAAATATATTACCCATGTAGATTTTGGGGTTTTCTGTATACTACAATGTTTTAAAAGATAAATATTAAAAAAAATAACCAGTGATCAAGTTAAAATACTTGCATTTATAACGTTGAAGTGCAGATTTGGCTAAAGATTATAATTTTATTATAATATTGCAAAGGGACAACTATAGGTTTTTGTAGCTCCAAAATAAAGATACCACCTGTTAGATACCTGGGTTTTTAAAAGAACGAAATGGCAAGAGCAAGGCAAACTAAATATGTTATTTATTCAGGAAACATTTATTAAATGCTTTCTGTATCTCACGGATAGTATGAGAAGATGGGATACAAAAGAAATAGAACATGTTCTCTGCCTTCCAGGGGCTTGTATCTATTAGAAAAGCAGACATATGAATAAATAAATAAACAGTCATGCAATGTGCTATCACAGAAGCACAAATAAAGAACTGGTTTTCGACTCTGGCTATACATTGGAACAGCCTAAGAAACAGATACCCATGGCCTTCTCCTTTACATTTCAATTCAATGTGCATGGAGTAGGATAAAAGCAACTGTAATTTTTAAAATAAGCTGCACAGATGATTATGATATATGGCCAGTTAAGAATTATCAGTGTTTATTATGGAACCTCAGAGGAGTAAGCATCTAACCCTGGCTAGAAGAGATGAGAGAAGATAAGACTGCCTTCAAAGAGAAGGACAGTAATGAGTAGGATTTTGCCAGAGGGCAGAGCAAAGGAGCATAAGTGTAAAGAACATGATCAACTGGGAGGCCACAAGTTATTTAATATGGTTTTGAGGGAACAGTAAAGGGAAGGGATCTTACTAAGATAAACAGGGGTCACAAATAAAGGTTAGAAATCATTCTACAATATTATGAATGAGAGAGTCACTGAACATTTTTAAAGAAACCTGATGAGATTAGGTTTGTACTTGAAATTTACTCTGGTGCCACTGTGAATATTAGAAGGTGAAGTGACTTAAGTTTGGACAGTAACTGGGAAAGTACCGCAATAATGCAGGAAAGAATGGGTCGACATTTGGACTAAGGTAGGAGGAATCAAGAGGAGAAAACTGATCCCAAAGTTAATTACATGTTAGAATGATATGGACTTAGTGACCAATCCGATATATGGAGTGTAGGATGACAGTCAGATTTCAGTTTGGGTGACTAAATAAGTTGTGTTATTATTAACCAAGATGTAAAATATTTGAATAAGTTTGATATGGAAGAAACAGGAAATAATGTTAATTTTGAATATGCTGCGTTTAAAGAATCATTGAGATGGACATTAAGGTAGCCAGAAGTAAACAAATATGGGCTTGGAGTTCAAGGCCTTAGTTAAAGATGTTATTGATAACTGAAGACACAGGGGAGTAGAGTTTGGCTTACGGAGAACAATGTAATATGAGAAGAAAGTAAAAAACAACTTTGGGAAAGAAAAAAACCAACAACACTGAAAGGGTAGGCAAGGAAGAAGAATCAGCAAAGACTATTGAAAGGAATAGTTACAGAGGTTCTGGAGAGCTAGGAGAGTCACACTGTGGAAGCTGTTGGGAGTGAGAATGGGGGAAAAGTTTAAAAAAGGAAGGACTAGCAACTACTATCTAACACAGCAGAGACAGCAAATTAGGGATAAAAAATATCTTGTGGATTGGAAAATTAAGAGTTTCAGAGATGATACAGAATCAAAAGTCAAACGACAGGTTTAAGGAGAACTGGAGATGAGAAAATGGGAAGAGTTCATGCAGGCTATACTTCCTAGACCTTTGCCTAGGAAGTTACAAAGAGGGATCAATGTGGCTTGAAGGAAAAACAGAGCCAAGAGAAGGTTTACCCTTTCCTTTCCTTACTTTTATATATAAGTTAAACCCAAATTTGTTCACAGACTGAAGGGATGGCACTAGTCTTAAGAGATAGTTTGAAGATATAACAGAGAAGGATAATAAGTGATTGAAGTGAGGTTCTGAAAAGATTGGATTAGATGTCTGCCAAGAGTTGAGGTGGCAGCATTAGTCTTGGTTCTGAGGAGGCACCTTTTAACTTCTGATATGAGGACAGAGGTAAGAATGGCTAAGGATGGAGATACATTTGTAGGCTTGGGTGTGAGGACAGGCAAGAATCTGAATGAATTCACCTACTGGCCCTAGGCTTCTCTATGAAGCAGTCATATATAGAGAGTGAAGGGGATAGGATTGTGATAAAGTGCTTGAGGAAAGTGGTACAAGTTTGAAACAAGTAACTGGGAAAGGGTATTGATAAAAGACAATTAAAATAAAATTTTGTTAACTATTTTACCAGGAAGATTCTCTTGGGAAAAATGATTAACATTTAGAAAATATAAACCAGGGGAAAGAGCACTGTGTGGAATAACAGGTTTTTCCTAACTCCACCTGATTGAGTTTCATGACTCACCATTACTTAGTGAAACAGAAGAATCATGTGACAAGTAAAAACACAGAAAAATGATTTTGAATACGTCATAAAATTTTGCTATTATTAATAATAGTACCTTCGTTTGCTCTTTTATATACACTATCAGACTTCTTTCTCAATCAAGATACCATTCTTTACTTCTTTTGCAATTAATTTTCCATCTCACTAAAAAAAGGTGAGATAATATTCCAAAAAGCATTTTGAACAACTTGGAATATTAATAATAAATGGGGGTAATTCATTACTACGTTCTTATATTTAGTATTCTATTCCTTATCAATTGCTGACAATCTGCTTCCTTGAAGACGTACATTACAAACCTATCTAATTCTTATAGATGAAACTGCTGACACCTTACTAACTAGATTCAACTATTGGCAGACAGTAGAGTGTAAGTTGAAAAACATTCTCTAACATAGCTGATGTTTGATGATGTTAACAAAGGTATTTCAAATTTAATTATGAATTAACATATCAACTTTCTTCTATTCTCATTGGTACACATTAAAGGGAAGCAACTGTAGTCAAAATCCTAAATTATAATGTACATATCTTCTTGAGCTAACCACAACTTCATTTTCAATAATGAACACTCCATGACAGTAATAATGTAGCAACATCAGTACCACTTTTACTTAATGTATTTTGGAACACATAAAAAAACCACACATTAAATTTTTTTTCTATTAATACATACTACATACCTATTGTACCAGTTGAATAAGAGCCAGTTGAGTCCTTCCAGTTGATATTCCCTGAGTTGATTGCCATTTTTATAATCCCTGGATTGATCTATTTTTTTCCAAATATTAGAAGGAGGACGGTCCTTTGTGGAAAAACAAAGAATGAATGATGTATTTTAGATTTTTTTTTTTTTTTTTTTTTTTTTTTGGGGTACGCGGGCCCCCCACTGCTGTGGCCTCTCCCACTGCAGAGCACAGGCTCCGGATGTGCAGGCCCAGCGGCCGTAGCTCACGGGCCCAGCCGCTCCGCGGCACGCGGGATCCTCCCGGACCGGGGCACCAACCCGCGTTCCCTGCATCGGCAGGCGGACTCTCAACCACTAAGCCACCAGGGAAGCCCGTATTTTAGATTTTTTGATCTTCCCTATATCTCATACATGGTAAAAGCACTGCTTTTAAAATAATCAGAAGAATAACATTATATGACATTATGATGAAATTTTACAAACATCTAAACACCAAATAAGTCCTACACGAACTCTTCCAGAAAACTGAAGAGGAAAGCACACGTCCCAACTCATTCTATGAAACTGATACCAAAATCAGACAATGGCATTACAGGAAAACTAGAGACCAATATCCCACATGAACAGAGATGAAAAATTCATAACAAAATTTTAGCAGATGGAATCTAACAATATATAAAAAGGGTAATACAGCATGACCAAGTGCGGTCTTTCCCAGGTATGGAAGGTGGATTAACTTTGAAAATTAATCAATGTTGATCAACAGACTAAAAAACAAAAATATGATAATCTCAGCAGATGCAGAAAACGGAAGAACTAAATGCTTTCTCCCTAGGATCAGAAAAAGGCAAGGATGTCCACTGTCATCACTTCTATTCAACATTGTACTACAGGTTCTAACAGGAGCAATCAAGCAAGAACAAGAAATAAAAGTCATTAAGATTGGAAAGGAAGAAGTAAAACTTTCTTAATTTACAGAAGACATGATTTGTCTACATGGAAAATCCTGTGGAATCTAGAAAAAAGATTAAGTAAGAAGTGATTTTACTAACATTGCATGATATAAAATCAATATACAGAAAACTGTATTCTATATTGTAGAAACAATTATAAATACATTTTAAAAATACTCTTATAATGGCATCCAAATATGAAAAATTTAGGGTTTACTAAAAAAAAATATTTCTTAAATGGTAGCCAATGAACTTTAAAATAATTAACATATACTACTGCTCTAATTATTGTTTAAAATAATTTCCACATTAATTAATATTCTCCATAATTTTCTTTTTAGCAATCCAATCACTGTTTCCTTAGTTTAGGCCAGGAACAAATTTCATTTGATCAAAGATACTTTACATGTTTTATATGTTGTTTTATTTAATAATAATAGACTGGCAAAAAAAATCACTTACCTCCTACATTATTTGACTTTGATAAACCAGCACTGTTGTCAAGTTGATTTTACATTAACTGAGGGGATTAATTTTATTGGCTGAGTCCCCTTTACCAAGGACTACATTACATATCTAAGGCACTGGCTCTTCCCACCATGTGCTTCAAAATCACCTTTTTAATGACACCTGGGGTCCACTCTCAGATATTCTGATTCTGGAGCCAGGATATAGAAACTAGGAATCTCTAATTTTTTAAAAGTTCCAAAAGTGATTCTGATAAGCACCTCTGACTGAGAACCACTGATCTAAAAAAACAGCTTACTTAATGAGGTTAAAGATCAGGTTACTACTGAAGCATGGTCCCCACCCCAAAAAGAATACCTTTCCCTTTCATAATATCCTTTAGACTACTCCTCCCTGAATTAGTTAATTACACTTTTGTTTCCTGGCTCAAGGAAAGGTACTTAGAAGTCAAAAGGAATGGAGGTGAGCTGCTATGTTCTTGGTGATAGACGGTGGGTATTATTGGGAGATAAACTAAGAAGACCAGAAAATAAGAAGATAACCAGAAAAAAAAAAACTTATAAAAACAATATGATCTCTTCCATGGAACAATTCATTCATTTCCTTCTCTTACATCACATCTCCACATTTTTCATGGCAGTTAATCATTAGCTCTGCTAATCAAAAAGTGATCTGTTCTTGTCTTTTCATGCATAAACTCCCTCTTTAGTGAAGTAAGAAATTTCTATCACCAAATTATATTTGAAAGAGGACTGGCCAAGGGCTTCCCTGGTGGCACAGTGGTTGAGGGTCCACCTGCCGATGCAGGGGACACAGGTTCGTGCCCCAGTCCAGGAAGATCCCACATGCCGTGGAGTGGCTAGGCCCGTGAGCCATGGCCACTGGGCCTGCGCGTCCGCAGCCTGTGCTCCACAAAGGGAGAGGCCACAACAGTGAGAGGCCCACATACCGCAAAAAAAAAAAGAAAGAGAACTGGCCAAAATATTTAATAAAATCGTAATATGTCTCTTTAAAGTGAATTTCTTTTGGTTGGCTCCCCAAACTGGATTCACATGAAAAAATATATATATATAATTATTAAAATATCACAACTTGCCATCGCCTTCCAGAATTCTATAGTCTTTGTACTAGAAAAAACAATAACTGACTCAAGTTTTTTTTTTTTTTTGAGCAGGGAAGAGACAGATGTATCAATAAAAAAATCAGTGTACTTAACTTATGTAGGCCTTTTTTTTTTATTGGAGTATAATTGCTTTAAGATGTTGTGTTAGTTTCTGCTGTACAATGAAGTGAATCAGCTATATGTATACTTATATCCCCTCACTCTTGGACTGCCCTCCCACCTCCCCCCATCCTACCCATCTAGGTCGTCACAGAGCACCGAGCTGAGCTCCCTGTGCTATACAGCAGGTTCCCACTAGCCATCTATTCTACACATGGCAGTGTATTTATGTCAAATCTAAACTCCCAATTCATACCACCCTCCTCTCCTCCTCTGTGTCCACATGTCCGTTCTCTACATCTACGTCTCGATTCCTGCCCTGCAAATAGGTTCATCTATGCCATTTTTCGAGATTCCACATATATGTGTTAATATACAATATTTGTTTTTCTCTTTCTGGCTTACTTCACTCTGTATGACAGGCTCTAGATCCATCCACATCTCTACAAATGACCTAATTTCATTCCTTTTTTATGGCTGAGTAATATTCCATTGTATATATGTACCACACCTTCTTTATCTAGTCATCTGTCGTGGACATTTAGATTGTTTCCATATCCTGGCTACTGTAAATAGTGCAGCAATGAACATTGGGGTACATGTGTCTTTTTGAATTATGGTTTTCTCAGGGTATATGCCCAGTATTGGGATTGCTGGGTCATATGGTAGTTCTACTTTTAATTTTTTAAGGAACCTCCATAGTGGCTGTATCAATTTACATTCCCACTAACAGTGCAAAAGGGATCCCTTTTCTCCACACCCTTTCCAGCATTTATTGTTTGTAGACTTTTTGATGATGGCCATTCTGACTGGTGGGAGGTGACACCTCATTGTGGTTTTGATTTGCATCTCTATAATGATTAGTGATGTTCAGCATCTTTTCATGTGTTTGCTGGCAATGTATATGACTTCTTTGGTGAAATGTCTATTTAGGTCTTCTGCCCATTTGTTAATTGGGTTGTTTGTTTCTGGATATTGAACTCCATAAGCTGTTTGTATATTTTGGAGATTAATCCTTTGTCCATTGCTTCATTTGCAAATATTTTCTCACATTCCGAGGGTTGTCTTTTTGTCTTGTTTATGGTTTCCTTTGCTGTGCAAAAGCTTTTAAGTTTTAATTAGGTCCCATTTGCTTATTGTTTTTATTTTCATTACTCTAAGAGGTGGGTCAAAAAAGATCTTGCTGTGGTTTATGTCAAAGAGTGTTCTTTCTATGTTTTCCTCTAAGAGTTTTATAGTGTCCAGTCTTACATTTAGGTCTTTAATCCATTTTGAGTTTACTTTTGTGTATTGTGTTAGACAGTGTTCTAATTTCATTCTTTTACATGTAGCGATCCAGTTTTCCCAGCACCACTTACTGAAGAGGCTGTCTTTTCTCCATTGTATATTTTTGCCTCCTTTGTCAAAGATAAGGTGACCACATGTGCGTGGGTTTACCTCTGGGCTTTGTATCCTGTACCACTGATCTATATTTCTGTTTTTGTGCCAGTACCATACTGTCTGATTACTGTAGATTTGTGGTATAGTTTGAAGTCGGGGAGCGTGATTCCTCCAGCTCTGTTTTTCTTTCTCAGGGTCTTTTGTGTTTCCATACAAATTGTAAAATTTTTTGTTCCAATTCTGTGAAGAATGCCATTGGTAGTCTGATAGGGATTACATTGAATCTGTAGATTGCTGTGGGTAGTATAGTCATGTTCACAATGTTGATTCTTCCAATTCAAGAACATGGTATATTTCTCCATCTGTTTGTGTCATGTTTGATTTCTTTCATCAGTGTTTTATTGTTTTCTGAGTAAAAGTCTTTTGCTTCCTTTGGTAGGTTTATTCCTAGGTATTTTATTCTTTTTGTTGAGAAGGTAAATGGGATTGTTTCCTTAATTTCTCTTTCTGTTTTTCAATTGTTAGTGTATAGGAATACAAGACATTTCTATGCATTAATTTTGTAACCTGCAAGCTTACCAAATTCACTGATTAGTTCTGGTAGCTTTCTGGCAGCATCTTTAGGATGTTCTATGTATAGTATCATGTCATCTGCAAACAGTGACAGTTTTACTACCTCTTTTCAAATTTGGATTCCTTTTATTTCTTTTTCTTCTCTGACTGCTGTGACTAGGACTTCCAAAACTATGTTGGATAAGAGTGGTGAGAGTGGACATCCTTGTCTTATTCCTGATCTTAGTGGAAATGCTTTCAGTTTTTCACCATTGAGAATATTGTTTGTTGTGGGTTTTTTGTATATGGCCTTTATTACGTTGAGATAGGTTCCCTCTATGCCCATTTTCTGGAGAGTTTTTATCATAAATCGGTGTTGAATTTTGTCAAAAGCTTTTTCTGCATCTATTGAAATGATCATATGGTTCTTATTCCTTAATTTGTTAATATGGTGTATCACACTGATTGTTTGCATATATTGAAGAATCCTTGCATTCCTGCGATAAACCCCACTTGATCATGTTGTATGATCCTTTTTCCTGCGATAAGTCCCACTTGATCATGGTGTATGATCCTTTTCATGTGTTGTTGGATTCTGTTTGCCAGTATTTTGTTCAGGATTTTTACATCTATGCTCATCAGTGATATTGGTCTGTAATTTTCTTTTTTGTGATATCTTTGTCTGGTTTTAGTATCAGGGTGATGGTGACCTTGTAGAACGAATTTGGGAGTGTTCCTACCTCTGCAATTTTTTGGAAGAGTGTGAGAAGGGTAAGTGTAAGCTATTCTCTAAATGTTTGATAGAATTCACCTGTGAAGCCATCTAGTCCTGGGCTTTTGTTTGTTGGAAGATTTTTAATTCCAGTTTCAATTTCATTACTTGTGATAGGTCTGTTTATATTTTCTAATTCTTCCTGGTTCAGTCTTGGAAAATTGTACCTTTCCAAGAATTTGTCCATTTCTTCTGGTTGTCCATTTTATTGCCATATGGTTATTTGTACTAGTTTCTTATAATCCTTTCTATTTCTGTGGTGTCAGTTGTGATTTCTCCTTCTTCATTTCTAATTTTATTGATTTGCGTCCGCTCCCTTTTTTTTTTTTTGATGAGTCTGGCTAAAGGTCTATCAATTTTGTTTACCTTCTCAAAGAACCAACTTCTAGTATTAATGATCTTTGCTATTGTTTCCTTCATTTCTATTTCATTTATTTCTGCTCTGATCTTTATGATTTCTTTCCTTCTACTGACTTTAGGTTTCTTTTTTCTTCTTTATCTAGCTGCTTTAGGCGTAAGGTTAGATTGTTTATTTGAGATTTTTTTCTGGTTTCTTGAGGTGAGATTGAAATGCTATTAACTTCCCTGTTAGAAATGCTTTTGCTGCGTCTCACAGATTTAGGGCTTTTCTTGTCATTTGTTTCCATGTATTTTTTAATTTCTTCTTTGATTTCTTCAGTGATCTCTTGGTTGTTTAGTAGTGCATTGTTTAGCCACCATGTATTTTTGTTTTTTACAGTTTTTTCCTGTAATTGAATTCTAATCTCATAGTGTTGCGGTCAGTAAGGATGCTTGATACAATTTCAATTTTCTTAAATTTTCTGAGGCTTGATTTGTGACCCAAGACGTGATCTATCCTGGAGAATGTTCCATGTGCACTTGAGAAGAAAGTGTATTCTGCCACTTGTGGGTGGAATGCCCTATAAATATCAATTAAATCTATCTGGTCTACTGTGTCATTTTACACTTGTGTTTCCTTATTTATTTTCTATTTGGATGATTTGTCCATTGTTGTTAAGTGGGGGGTTAAAGTCCCCCTATTACTGTGTTGCAATCTATCTCCCCTTTTATGGTTGTTAGCATTTGCCTTATGTATTCAGGTGCTCCTGTGTTGGGTGCATATATATTTATAATTGTTATGTCTTCTTCTTGGATTGATCCCTTGATCATTATGTAGTGTCCTTCCTTATCTCTTGTAACAGTCTTAAAGTCTATTTTATCTGATATGAGTATTGCTACTCCGGCTTTCTTCTGATTTCCATTTGCATGGAATATCTTTTTCCACCCTTCACTTTCAGTCTGTATGTATCCTTAGGTCTGAAGTGGATCTCTTATAGACAGCGTACATAGAGGCCTTGTTTTTGTATCCATTCAGCCAGTCTGTGTCTTTAGGTTGGAGCATTTAATCCATTTACATTCAAGCTTATTATTGATATGTATGTTCCTATTACCATTTTCTTAATTGTTTTGGGTTTGTTTTTGTGGGTCTTTTTCTTCTCTTATATTTCCCGCCTAGAGAAGT
Organism: Neophocaena asiaeorientalis asiaeorientalis; assembly: GCF_003031525.2. NCBI lineage: Eukaryota > Metazoa > Chordata > Mammalia > Artiodactyla > Phocoenidae > Neophocaena > Neophocaena asiaeorientalis. Next base: position 4,617,513 of record NW_020173491.1, on the reverse strand, counting down.
TCCTTCAGCATTTGTTGTAGAGCTGGTTTAGTGGTGCTGAATTCTCTTAGCTTTTGCTTGTCTGTAAAGCTTTTGATTTCTCCATCGAATCTGAATGAGATCCTTGCTGGGTAGAGTAATCTTGGTTGTAGGTTTTTCTCTTTCATCACTTTAAGTAAATCTCCTGCCACTCCCTTCTGGCCTGCAGAGTTTGTGCTGAAAAATCAGCTGATAACCTTATGGGCATTCCTCTGTATGTTATTTTTTGCTTTTAAAATTTTTTGTTTGAATTTAAATTTTGTTAGTTTGATTAATATGTTTTGGTGTGTTTCTCCTAGGGTTTATCCTGTATGGGACTATCTGCCCTTCCTGGAGTTGGGTGACTATTTCCTTTCCCAAATTAGGGAAGTTTTCCACTATAATGTCTTCAAATATTTTCTCAGGCCCATTCTTTTTCTCTTCTTCTTCTGGGACCCCTATAATTTGAATGTTGGTTTGTTTATTGTTGTCCCAGAGGTCTCTGAGATTGTCTTCAATTCTTTTCATTCTTTTTTGGTGATTCTTTTCCTAGGCAGTTATTTCCACCATTCTGTCTTCCAGCTCACTTATTCGTTCTTCTGCCTCAGTTATTCTGTTATTCATTCATTTTAGTGTATTTTTCATTTCAGTTGTTGTGTTGTTCATCTCTGTTTGTTCTTTAGTTCTTCTAGATCTTTGTTAGACATATCTTGTACTGTGGGATTGTTTCCTATCTTACTGGTTGTTTGGCCTGAGGATTCCAGCACTGGAGTTTGTAGGCTGCTGGGTAGAGCTGGGTCTTGATGCCAAGATGAGGATCTCTGGGAGATCTCACTCCAATGAATATTTCCTGGGGTCTGAGGTTCTCTGTTAGTCCAGTGGTTTGGACTCAGAGCTCCCACTGTAGGAGCTCAGGCCTGACCCCCAGCTTGTGAACCAAGATCCTGTAAGCTGTGCAGGGCAGCAGGGGAAAAAAAAAAAAGCCAGAAAAGGCCTTGGCTCTGGGGGGCAGGGCTTAGGCAGGGGCAGGGTTTAGGTGGTGGGCGGGCCTATTCTTAGGACCCACGGGGCTGGAAAAGGCCATGGTGGGTGATCAGGCTTAGGCTCAACCACAGCAGGAGGGGCCCAGGAGTGCCTCTGGCCTTGGAGGGTGGAGGACCAGGTCTGGGACCCCAGCAGGCTCCCTGGGCCCGAGTAGGCAGAGGAAATAATAGGCACGCTCCCCCTGATCCTCCAATCGCAGATGGTGCTCTCCCTGTTGGCCTCTCTTCTTCTTCCCTACCCATGCCCCTAGGACCCACACGGCCAGAGGGGGCCCCCAGAAGGCAGGGGACCAGACCGGGAAGCCTAACAGGCTCACTGTGGCTGAGCGCAGGGGAAACACCCAAGGCACTTCCCCTGATCCCATGGTCCTGGAGGGTCCCTCCCACTGCCTCTCCTCCTCCCTCCCTCCTACATCCCTAGGACCCACGTTGTCTGGAGGGGGCCTTGGAGGGCCGGAACCGGCCCAGGAGATCAGCAGGCTTCCTGGGGCCCGATTGGGAAGGGGAAACGCTAGGCGCGCTCTCCTGATCCTCCAAGCCTCCGAGGGTCCCTCCAGGCATGGGAACCCCTCCCCTCTCCTAGCCACCCCTCAGGGGCCCCAGTCCTGTCCAGCTTCCACTTCTCCTCCCCCCTCACAATCCCTCACATCCTACCCAGTCACTCAGGGGTTCCTCCCATCTCCTTGGGTGTTGAGGTCTCCCACCAGCATCTGGCAGGTACCCTAGTTGTGGGGAGACGCAAACTCCATGTCCTCCCACGCCACCATTTTGACTCTGCCCCACTATGTAGGCATTTGACAATATTCTATACAAAAGGTTTTTCTAAAAATAAAGCAACTATGGAAGTAGAAGAACTATTTAGTTATGAAGAAATAACTGGTTTATAGAAAACAAGGGAAAGGTGGGTATAATAAGGATTTTTCTTTGATAGAGAATTCATAACTCTGCTTAGAGCTGAAACTGGTATTCTTGACATTTTTATAAATGACCTGAGAGAAAAAGTAGTGGGAAAGTTTTAAATTCAAGATGAGGTAGAAGTATTTGCAACTTTTCCGGAGGGAAATTTAAAAGGAAATACTTATCAAACTTTTGAATGCATATATGTTCTGACCAAACAATTATACTTCTGATTTATCTTACAAGGGCTCAATGTTCAATGTAACACTGTTTATAAGAGCAAAACACTGGAGTATCCACTAATGGAGGAACAGTTAAATTAACGTATATAAGATACTATGTAGTAATTTTAAAAATACAATATTAATTGCATACCAGACTAAATTAAAATTTCAAAAATTACAATAAATCTGTTGAATAAAGAAGTGCTAAGATTTTATGATGCTAAGGCACGTTCTTACCAAATGTCTTGTGTCAGGCCGTGAAGCTTGCAACTGTTCAAACTCTTCTATTTTTGCAAGATCTACATCTTCTTTTAGTTCCCAAGTACTGTCTTCATATGGTAATGAGCACCACTTTACTAAGTAGTAAATAACAGGCTGTAAAACAATTTTTTTTTTCATTTTACCATTTTGAAAAAGAATAGTAAGAAACAAGTTTAAATTGAGAATCCCCAGAAATAGTTTAAATATATTAACCTACATTGGTAAAAACTTATGAAACTTTTTTTGGTGTTTTTAGGTCATTAACTTTAAAAAAGTAATGCTTTATGCCCCGGTCCGGGAAGATCCCACATGCCACGGAGCGGCTGGGCCCGTGAGCTATGGGCGCTGAGCCTGCACGTCCGGAGCCTGTGCTCCGCAACGGGAGACGCCCCAACAGTGAGAGGCTCGCGTACCGCAAAAAAAATAATAAATAAAAAATAAAAAAGTAATGCTTTAATATTTGGAAGTCTTTAGGTTTTTCTTACTTACTTAGAAAATATTTCTATCAAATATTTACTTACCTCACCAGTATCTTTATCTTCACAAAAAGAGACTTCTAATACTCTGTCTACTTCAACGTAGTCTGGGTTAAATGGTTCTTCTTCCATCTAAAATTAAAAAGTAACTTAGTTGATATATGATAAAGAAGTAGAAAGATGAAAGTGAAATAAAGACAAATTTACTAGCTATTCACTATAGAACAAACACATAAGTTTGATTTTAATTAAATTTCCCCAAAAATGGAATCCTTCCATTTTAATTCCAAAAAGATTGCTAGGGTATTTGTCTATATTATGAATCACCATGTTATATATAAAAAACTCAACTAAACAGCACTAAAAACATAGGTACTCCAGACAAGTAAGTTACTCTAGAAGATGTGTTCTTAAAAAATTTCCGAAAGGGAGCCTCTTTTGGAAAGAGGCTCTCCTTTACCTCTGTAAAGGTACTACTTTCCTCAGGTCCAAGAGTTGAAGACTAATCACCCGACCTGGAGGCTCCTATCTCATTTGTATCAAACACTCTATCTACTGATGGTTCTTGTGCTCAAGACCCTCCTACCTAACTAAACGCAAACTCTCTGAGCTACCTCACGTTCGACTGCACTCATTTACTCTTCAACCTACACTTCTTCCTATAGTTTCTAACTGGGCTAACAGTAACACAGCACCAACTTCACACCCTACTCCCAGTTACACAAGCCAGCAATGGAGAAGTCATCTTAGATTCCTTCTCTTTTTTAATCTCCCACATCTCTTAACTCATCAATTTACACAGATCCTACTTTTATCTGTAACTCAAATTGGTTCCTCCTTCCTCATTCTCACTGCTTCATCACTCCTTACTTGGATCTTTACAAATAACTTCCTAACTAGTCACCAACTACTGTCTTGCCTCCCTTTAATTTATTTTCACACTGTCCCCATAGCACTCTTTTTCAAATATAAATCATATATTGCTCCCTGGCTTCAAATCCTTCAATGACTCTCCCAGATTTCATGCTTTAGAGTACAAAAACAGATGCTTTTCAAACTCCATGTTCTGTCACACCTTCATGGTTTTATACTAATTTTTCTCTCTTCTGAATAGATTGCTGTTCCTTCTCTTGTCTGCTTGGCTAATTCCTACCCATTCCTCAAAGTCTTACTTCCAAAAACCCATCTCAGCTATCTTGGCTGCCTCTCCTTCTCTGTTTAACCTCTAAATGTTATAGTACTCCATGGCTCTGCCTTTAGTTCTCCTCACTATCTTAATCCTTTCCTGAGCAATACTATCATCTCCATGTACAGGACACACTTGTTAAAGAGCACTGCCCAACACCAGAATGGTAATAAGGTATTCTAAGAAAATCTGCACAGCTCCAGTTTATCTTGTACCTGAGTCATGAATGTACCTAATCTTCATGAAAAACTAGAAGATTATTAGTTAAGTACTTCTAAAATCTTCAGCTCATTAGAAATTTCTATATCAGAGTGAGGTAGTGAGAAATTTTTGAGGACCTCCCAGCATCCATAAACTGATAGGTCATTTCAGTCATCAAATTTTTGAAGTAGATTTTACAATTACAAAGAAATAACAATAGCTTCATGGTGGAAAAATCTGCCATAAGATATCAACCATTATCTAGTGATTAAAGTTACCACCACCAGTAACTGGGCAAATAGGTATCATGTACCTCCTGATATGATACACTGAGAATGCTGCTGCATCATCTCTGTAGTGTTCTTTTAAATAATGCATGACCTGAAGCTGAGAAAACATCAGATAACCCCAAACTGAGGGATGTGCTACAAAATAAACCACTTAAATTCTTTAAAAAGTGTCCAAGTAATGAAAAACAAAGAAATACTGATAAAGGAGACATGACAACTAAATGCATTATATGCTGCAGGATTGGATTCTAGACCAGAATAAGCATACACACTCACACTTTTTTTTTTTGCTATAAAAATATTAGTGGAACAATTAGTGAAGTATGAATAAAGTCTAAGGTGAGATAACAGTACTACATCAATGTTAATTATACTATTATTATGTAAGACTGTTTCTAGAAAATACTGAAATTGAGACTTAATTTTCAAATGGTTTAGAAAAAATGTATGTGCATGGGAGAAAGGCAGAGGCAGAAAGAGAGAGAGAGGGGTGCACAGTGACAAAAGGAGAATTAATGTTAATGACAAAACAAACATGGTAAAATGTTAACATTTAGGGAATCTAGTTAAAATATATGTGGGAATTTGTTGTACTAAATTTTTCAAATAAAAAGTTAAAAAAATTTACATGAATCTAAAACTGCTCTAAAAAAGTCTATTAAGGGACTTCTCTGGTGGTCCAGTGGTTAAGACTCCGCACTTCAAATGAAGGGGGTGCAGGTTCGATCCCTAGTCAGGGAACTAAGATCCCACATGCTGTGCTACGCAGCAAAAACCTTAAAAAAATAAAAAGTAAAATAAAAAAATTTTAGTCTATTAAAAGAAAAATGAAAAAAAATTTAGAGCAGGAAAGGACATCGGACTTTTTAGTGAAGCCTGGAAAGGTTAATGAATTTTTCCAATGAGGTTCTGTTCATGCATACACAAAGATGATACAGAAAATATGCAATATATTTCACATACTGGAAAATCGTCTTTTCCATTTATTTACTATGCTACTATTTCCATTCTTGAAGAACTCTACTGATAAAATACTTTAAGATATTAACACACTCACATTCAACTCTAAAAAGTATTGAAATATATGCTAATTTAAAAATACAAGAGTTAGCTACCATTCTGAATTATCACTGTTCCTGTTTTAGCTATTTTCCAAGCTAAATTTAGGGAAAGAAAAAAAATGTAGATAGCATTTATATTCAAATATCGTAAGAGGAAGCCTAAGAATTAAAATTAATAATACTTAAATTTTTGATACATAATACTACATGTGTTCAGAGTTCAACACATAATAGTCTTTTTTTTTTTTCTTACGTCTGCAAAAAAATGTGCTCTTTGTGCTTGTCTCAATTTGAATCGTTTGATTTTCTGCTGGATCCTTTTATCTTTCAGAAGCTGCTGTTCTGTGGCCCACTCACAGTGAAGATAGGAGCTAAAATTTTTATAAAAGCAAGATATTAGAATGATATAGAAAACCATGTTTTGAGTTTTTATAGATTTATTTTTAATCACAGCCTCTAAAACAAAATATTATCTTCAACTTTACAAACAGGTAGTTCATCATTTCATTTAATGTCAATAGACTCCATATAATTACTAAAATAAAGCCACTGTGATCTAAAGGTCTGCAATTTGCCGTATGGAAGCAGAATGGTAAATTGAATCATAAGGGTAACAAAATATGACTTTTAGTTTATTTCTTCATTATAATCATTTTGTCATGATCAGAAAGCTAACTTGTTTTGAAACCAATGTTATTTTATTTAAAATACCTTCCTTCACCAAAGTATTAGAAAAAGTTGAACAAAATCTGAAAAGTTCAACAATATAAATATGATGGATAATGTCTGTAATTTGTAAAAGTGTAATGTATAAATATTACTGCATTTTGATGTTTATAAGTAATGTTTTCTGGGAAAAAAATAAAACACTCAATTTTAACATGAAATGTTTTCAAAATCTTTTCACTTTTTAATAATTTTTAAGTTTATAAAATAAGTAAAAAAATATTTTTAAATGCAGATAAAATAAAAATCATAATTTAACTTAATATACTTAAAATATTAATTCATATTTAAATACCTTTCTATTATTTTTCTAACTCAAATACTTACTAATTCTTGTATTTTACAAAAAATTCTTCTGTATCAATCATCACTCCAGGTGATATCTAAGAAAATAAATTCAATAATTATGACTTTTATGATCAGGCCATGGAATATAAAGTGTAAAATGTAATATATCATTACTTACTTCCTTTTTTATAATTCTAGAAGATAGTATTTTGTCCACAATTGCAGCATCTTCTTCACTCGGATTCTCCTATGTGAGGGAAGAAAAATGTATGATGACACATTCTGAAAACACTTTAGTTGCCACTGTTTATGAATATACTAAAATTCAACAAACATTTATTTAACACGTTCCAGGGACCATGTTAAATGTTAGGAACACGAAAATGAAAAATATCAATTGTTGTTACTGTCCTCGTCATCATTGGCATCATCATCATAGTAAACATATGGTGCTTTTTAATGTGTTAGGCACTATTCTAACCATTTTACATATATCAACTAATTTAATCCTTGCAAATACACTATAAAGTAGGTACTATCTCCATTTTGCAGATTAGGAAGCTCAGGCATAGAGAAGATAAGTTCTTGTTTAAGGTGCCAGATCCCTCAGCTAGCAGGTGAGTGGTTGGTTTACAACCCAGACAAGGGAGAGTGAAAGAACTTTACAAAGAGGAAAATGCATATGCAAAGACACAAAGGTGTCAAAACATGGCATTTAGACAACTATGTTCATAAAACCAGAAGACTGAGTGGAGAGAAGTGGAAGGACATAAGGCTAGAAAATCCATACAAAAGGCTTTGTAAGTTATGCTGAAAAGTGTATTTTCATTTTTTTCTGACTTAGGACACCATTAGAGGAGTTTTCAGTGGAAAAGTACTGTGATTAGGCTTGTAACTTAGAAATATACTGCGAGAAGGATAGCGCTTGGAGGAGTTTTAGGAATATTTATCTAGGAGGTGAAAAATGTAAAAAATTGGATGAAGAAGCAAAGATAAAAGAGAGAACAAATCCCTAGGTTTCTGATCTGAATAACTAATGGTTCTATTAATTACAGTACGGAATCTAGGAGGAAAAGCTGGAGCAGGTTTTAGGAAGAAAGATAATGAAAATATTTTTAAAAATTTACATGGGTTTATTTTGTCATAATCCAAAAATCTGTCTTACCACAAATAACTGTAAAGGCTGTTCACCAGGTAAAGGAGCTGAATGCTTTTTTATTTTTATAGAGCCTTTAACCTCTTCTTCAGATTGTTTCCCTTCTGCATCTTCTGCATATTTTTTTCTTTTAATTTGTCGATTTGATCTTCTTTTCTGTAATGAACGATAAGGAGCATATATATGATTATTTTAAAGGAAAAAAAATTATTTCTAGTGTGGCAATTTTGTACATTAAATTTTCAAAACTGTATTCAACATTCATCTTTGCTAATTTTTTCCTTTTAATTAAAGGAAGATTATAATTTGCCCTTTGCCAAAGGTTTACAACCTTTAGTTTTACTTCCTAAAGTGTCAAATAACAATGATTAATAATAATACCTTTATTACTTTTCTTTAGAAATTGTTAAGAATAAAAAGGTTTCTTTTTACCTAACTATTTCACAGCTTGAGAAACATATTTTAAACTATTAATACTTTCACAGTTTTTGCCCCCAAACCTAAAAAGTACATATCAGATGAATGTTGGTTAAATAATTAATCAGGGGCATAAGACTAAAAGAAGAAATTAAATAATATTTGACACAAAGCCCATGAACTTGTGTTTAAAACAGATTTTAAAAAACCCAAAATAATATTAAATGTTTTAAAAAAGATACAGAAAATAAAGTATGAAATCTACCAAAAAATTAAATGTGAATGGAGGAACCAGTGTTTTACTACCTTTACTAGCTTCCCTTAAAAATACAGAACACCACTATCATAAAAACAGAGGTAAGCTTTTCAGATAGTATTATGTGTAGCAACGTAATTTTAATAATAATCTGAATGATTTAAAATCAGGTATCAAATGCGCATGGCTTTACTTACCTCCCTAAATATCAAATATTTGATGTTCCCACTATAAAGACAAATCTCACAATGGCTTGAAAATCCCAAAGGACTTAGGTTTTGCTTTTGCTCACCTCCCTAAAATCTCGTGGATGGAGGCATCTCAGCCAACTGTTCTACTGCTCAATATTCCTTCTTCCTTTTACTATTCTTCTGTGTATTTAGTAACTCCCATGACATTCCCCCCAGATGCAATCAAAAGAATAACCCATGTGTTCTCCTTTTGGTTTCTGCCAATGTCTTCAATTTGGGAGGTCTTTCATACTTCCGTTGCCATGACAAAACTGAATCAGTGCAGCAGTGTGGGTACAAACTGTTATTTGCATCCAGAAAGGATGCAGTGCCTCTTTCTCTTGAGAGTAGTGGAATATTGAGAGAAAGAAAGGCACTACTGTGGTGAGGTAGCTCAGCCAAATGTAGTAGAAAAATTCCATGCCTCAATTAGGATGGGTCACCATCTCTTAGCCATGAAGATATTTACATTTTCAAAACTCAAGGTAACAATTTTGTCATGGGAGACAGGAAGGTGGCATACAAAAGTTATAAAAAAGGACTTCTTAAGAAACCCAATTTTCCCACATCCTATTTTGGAAAAGATATGAAATATTTATTATTCCCTGGGAGGGAGAATTCTATGGATCTCGAATCTAAAACTAAGCTAAAGGAATGTTTGGAGTTAGATTACAGGAATCATATTGTTCTTAATGCTCAAGAACAGTTTAAATTAATAACCATTCATGACATTTATTATTCTAACAATAACCTATATAACCAATGTTATGTCTCACTAGGCACAAATCTTTTAAATAATGAAGTTTGGGAATAATTTAGTACACTTTTAGAAGATTCTGTAGATGATTTCAGCATTAACGTTTCCTTTCTGGTCACTTAGGCATCTAGTGGAACTTTGAAATGCCACACACAGTTCTTAGTAAGCAGTAAACAAGTGGCCGGAAAGAATCCTTTCAACTCACAAAAGTGCACATTCAGGTAATTTTTCACAAGACAGAATGAGAGCTACTTACTGTAAACTGCTCCCTCATTCTATGAAGACTTTATCAGTTTCTGAGTAATTAAACAAACTCTGAGTTTTTCAGCTCTATGAGCTGATTTCATCAAAACTGACATTCCACTAGAGCATATAGTTACATATTAGGCAAAGCCAAGTAAGGTACCACTCTCACCAATTAACTTTCTCTGTCATACAATAGTTCTACTACTTTAAAAATACAAAGCTAATTTGAATGTCCGCATTTTAGGCTAATGTGGATATTTTTGGCTTTCTTTCTTCATAATGTTTTTCGAAGGACAATTTAAAACAGTGACAAATTCTTTCTTCATATTTCTTTTTTCTAGCTTTATTCTTCTTATGTCTTAAAGGCTTTAATAGATCAGTCAACAGCACTTCACATAAGAGGTCAGAAACATTATGCTTTTAAATGACTGAATAGTTTGTTATGATATCACTTGTTTCCTATAATAATCCTAATAAAATGTGCTATAGGGGCTTTTTAAAATAACTTAAGTCTCTAAATATAGTTAGACTACTGCATTACTCTCTGTTAGGTAAAAAATTAAGTATGATAATCATGTTTTCAGATTTCCACCTGACTCTAAACCTTACATTACTTTTCAAGCCTTCAAATTTTGACAATCCACTGTGGTTGAAAGCTACTTTTATATATTTATACAGCATTTATATAATAATATATTTAAATATATCAATAATATAGATTTATAATTGTTTACGAGAAAATTCTTTTTTCCTTCCCCATTAAATTTTTTGTGTTAAAGCAACACATCTGTCAAAGCAACCTAATTAACTACAGTGAAAAGTATGGAAAAAATGTGCATGTTAACCTATTCTACCATTTCATTGTTTGTTAATTACATAATGGAAAAATGGCCAGCATTATTTTAGTAAAAATTTAACTTAATTTTCTCATGTTGAATAATTATAAGTTTGCCTAAGTTAAGGATAACATACGAAGAAAAAGCCAGGCCATATAATATTAGGAGCTTTAGTCACTGCCCTTACCTCAACTCTTGCAGCAGCCCAGGAGCCTTGAGCCACTACTCTCCCATTGGATAAGAAGCTGCATAAGGAAGAAGAAAGGCCATTCAGGGGCTTTCTGGCCCCATAATGCAACAAATGCCACCACCCCTACGGCCTATAGTTGTACTTTAATTATTAGAAAGCAGAGGGTGGCCTGAATTATTATGACCTTCACTATATATATATATATATAGAGAGAGAGAGAGAGTTTTTTAACTTCACAAGGTTACTTTGAATATATAGCTATTCAAAAACAAAAAGAAAGAAAGAGGAAAATGCACAGTATTTTTGTCTACATTAGGGGATTTTTAATATAGTTGTTTATCTTTTCTTCAATAGAAGCAGACCAAAGGAATTATTTCTAGGAATGATTCAACCCATTTGCTTTATCATTTGTATGTGACTTTTAAAATTAATATCTCCAGCATTAAATTCATTCAAAAGTACTCTATAAGTATAGGAGAATATCCCTGGATACTTCTCCATGTTAAAAGCCACGAGGGACTTTGGACTGTTACTTAAACTCTCTGGGCTTCAGTTTCATTATCTGAAAACTGAGAGGGTTTGGAGAGGATGTGTAAGTTTCCTCCCAGGTCTAACATTCTATGGGAATACTACTAGGACCATATTGTAATAATGCTGTCATATAAGTTCTACCATACAATAAAATGTATTTTTACCACTAAACTATAGTATAAATACCCATAAGACCATATTATGCTATCTAAATAATTCTGCCAGTGCTTCATTTCTCAGAAAAAATTTTAATACTCACTTGAGAGTCTTCCTCTTTGAATGCATGCTGTGGCACCTGCTCTGTATCAGATATTTCATCTGAAGACTCATTCTTTCTTTTTTGTTTCTTACCCAATGTAATAATGAGTTTGCTGTTTCAAGAGAAAGAGAGCAAACAGTAAGATCTCTTTGTACTTTTCCATTTTGGGGCAAATTAAGATTCCCATGATAAACTTTTTTCCATTTTATATCACTTGAATGTCCAATCAAAGATGCTATTTATCATGAAATCCATAATGACATTTTCACATGATAAACTCTATTCCAATGCAACAAATACAAACCAGTACTACAGTTAACATATTTCTAAGCAAAGAAAGGCAGACAAATTCTATCACTTGTTTCTTTAGGCTCAAGATTATTTTTCATGAGAAAAATGTCAGGTGATATAACTATTTAATAATTAAAGTAATTCATTTATTATCTTGTAGGTTTGGAATGAGGGATTTTTTTCCTTCTACCTATTTATTTCAAATTCCGCTCAATTCCTTTGAATCCCACCTATTCTCCAAAAGCCTCTATACTTCTTTCTACCCTATAGTAGTTTCTCCCTTACTTAAAACACTTTACCAATTGATTGTTCTTTGATTATTTCACTTACGTTAAGGCTTTTCTTAGCTATACTATACGTTCCTAAAGAGTAAGAACTTTCTTTTTTTATATTTCTATAGTATGTATATGTTTACATTCTCTAATATGTTAACACACACTGACTCTAAATGTCTAAAATAAAAATGTGTTTTCTATGTTTTTTCCTGATCAAAGATAGACGTACATAGAAGTACATCCCACATTTCCATATCTGGTTCAACAGATGAGATAGAATGATCTTCAAGCGCCATCAGGAAAATTCTATTTTATTTTATTTTTTTTACAAGATTTTTTTAATGTGGACCATTTTTTTAAAGTCTTTATTGAACTTGTTACAATACTGATTCTATGTTTTGGTTTTTTGGCCCCGAGGCATGTGGGATCTTAGTTCCCCGACCAGGGACTGACCCCGCACCCTCTGCACTGGAAGGTGACGTTTTAACCACTGGACTGCCAGGGAAGTCCCTGGAAAATTCTACTTTAGATTTCTGCATTTCAAACATAGAAAACTCCCCAAATATTTACTTTCAGGTATGATATATCAGAAATATATCAAAATTTTTTTCAATAATTATTTACTAATGTTGGAGAACTTGAAGGTTAAGAGCATGCACTTTGAAATCGTAGTTTCAAAGATTTAAAGCTTGATTTCATCATTTACCTATCTGTGGGACACTAGGCAAATTACTTGTTAGATTCCTTGCCTGTAAAATAGGGATATTACAGTAGCTAGTTCTATTGTTGTTGAGAATTAAGTGGGATAATACATGTCTGAGCACAGCCTTTAACACACAGTAACTTCTCAACTAATGGTAACTATATCTAACTGTGATATGCCAGGCACTTTCCTAGGTTCTAGGATTTGAAGATAGAGTGGACACGGTTCCCAACCTTAACACATCATTGTTAGAATATGATCCCAGCTAAAATGCTAAAGAGGAAGTTAGCACAAGATGTAATGTGAAGACAAAGGGAGAAATCCTTATGTTTACTGAAGAGTAAAGGAGGCTTTACAGAAAAGGTAAAGTTTGAGATAGGGAACTGAATGATGAAAGAGACTCCAGCAAGTAATGAAAAGAAAAGGCAGGGTACATTGCAGAAGAATGAGAATAAGCAATGATAAGAGCATGTCAGGAACACACAAAGTACTATAGGAGGAGATGGGTCAAGATCACAGAAGACCTTATATTACATGCAAGGACTTAATGTTTTAGTTTAAGCTCAGCTTTAAGCTCGACATGGCAGGAATTTAAAAGAAATCTGTCTAGTTCATGACTGACAACAAATGGCACTGAGATATTTTTGAATGAATGAAAAAAATAAACCAATTGGAAGATGTAAGAATTTTAAACATTCTAGGGATGTAAACAGCATGGTGACTATAGTTAATAATACTGAATTATATATTTGGAAGTTGCTGAGTACATCTTAAGAAGTTCTCATCACAAGAAAAAAATATATAACTATGTGAGGTGATAAGATGTTAACTAAACTTATTGTGGTAATAGTTTCACAATATATACACACAACAAATCATTATGTTGTATACCTTAATCTAAGACACTGTGATATGTCAATTACATCGCAATAAAATTGGGGGAAAAAAAGAATTTTAAACAAGGGAGCAATGCACCCAGAAGGAAGTGAAATGCAAGTCAGGGAAACCAGCGATAAGACTGACAATTCAGGTGAGAGAGATGAAGAGTGAAATATAGGGCCATGGTAGTGTGGGTGAAGAGGGAAAGAAAGATACAATTTTTCATTTTGGAAGCAGAAACAACAGGACTTGGTTATTGACTGGATGATGAGAGGTGAGAAAAAAATTCTAGAATGATTTATCCCCAGGGTATTCTCATATTGGTTTGATCGCCACCTTCAACAGTATAATGGTAATTCTTACTTGATATCTCACTTGCACTTTTCTGAGTATGTGAAATAAATACGAGCAAACATATAGCTTATGTTGGAACCGGGAAATCAGAGGAAGTACAAAAAGATACTCTGAAACAACATTAAGGAACCAACCATAGTTATACGCTATTCCCTCTCCCTTCTTTCAATGGTCATTTCCTCAGTCTTCTGGTCCCTTTTCCTTTACTCTGGTTTCCCTCCTAAAATAAAAATCTCCCTTGAGGTCATATCTACTATTAGATACCACATGATGGTCCTCCTCCTTATCCACAGTTCTCAAAGAAATCATCTATACCGTTTCTTTCATTCTTCAACTCACTATAATCTGAAGTCTTAAAACTACTTTTCATATTCATAGCTTCCATTTATTCAGTGTTTACTGGGTCAGCCTCTGCTGGTTTTACATGTGTTCTCTCACTTCATGGTCATACAACTCTGACAGGCAAATTTTATAAGAAGAGGAAATTGAGGCTTAGAGAAATTAAGTTACTTGCTTAAAGTCATACCACAGTAAGAATTGAAATAGAAATTAAATATGCCTCACGAAACTCCTAATATGTTTCTGAACTCCTAATGTCTAAGGCCACACATGACCCCTGTAATGCCAAATCCGACGGAAATTCTAAAACTTTTATCTACCAACACATAACTAATCACTTTTTCCTTATCTGCACCCTTGGATTCATGACACAACATTCTTCTGGTTCTCACTAAACTTCTTCGGCTCTTCTTCTCTTAGTATGTTGATTTTCAGCAAGATTCAGTTTGTCCTGCCAGTCCCTTAAACTTTGGTATTTCTCAAATTTCTGTCTTCAGCTTTCTTCCCTCTCTATATACTATTCCAGGAAATTTAATTTAATCTCTTCTTAACAACCACTTAGAAGTTGAAGATTCTCAAATCTCGTATCTCCAGTTCAGACCGTTCCCCAAACTTCAGATTCATTCAATAAACCAACTGTTTATTGGACACATCAGTATGGATATCTCACAGACATTAAAATCTCAAAATGGCCCCAAATGCAATCCCTCACTTTTCCTAAAACTAATAGTGTACTAATATTACAGTATAATGTAAATTCAGAAACGTGCACACATCAAAAGAGTACATACAAAAAAAAAAAAAAAGAGTACATACAGCTCAGTGAATTTTCTCAAACTGAACATAAATATATAGCCAGATCCTAGATCAAGGAACAAGACATTACTGGTTTCCCAGAAGTCTCCTGTCATGCTTTCTCTTCAAGTAACAACCTCCTCCTTAGGGTAACCATTATGCTACTTGTGGTAATTTAATATAACCTAAAGTACTTGTGCAGATGATTTTCAGTGGCAAGGTAAGGGATAACTCAAAGTAAAATGATTGGTAGAAAAGTTTTCATGCACTCCCCCATTTGCTATCCATCTCCAAACCTAAATGCATATTTTACACTAGTTTGTAGATGAGGATAACACTAGTGACAGGAAAGTTCAGTTACTTAGATAACAATTTCCTATGAAATACAGATCAAGGTTTGTTAAAACCCATCAATATACTGATTAAAAAGGAATTTTCTCAGTGTCTGGTAAGCTAAATAAGTTCTGTATACATATTCTGATATGGTATCTGTGTGGCTGCTTCAAGACTCAAATCCCACTGAATAAAACTTCAATGAAATCAGGAGCAGAGATATTTAATTTTTTGTATTTATGACTATGAAGAGGTTGTACTTTTCCTTTCTAGTAATATAAAGTAATTAAATGAAAACTCTCTAAGGACAGTGGACTAAGCTGCTTAAACAATATTTTTATAAATAAACATTGCCTAAATACTAGGTTCTACCAAAGCAATCTTAAACACTCACCCTTTTTGGTAGAGGTGGGTAGGTTAGATATAAACGTTTCCTATAATACCTTAGATAAACCTTCATTGTATTATTTGAAAATTGTACTTAAAACAAAAAAAGAGGGACTTCCCTGGTGGCGCAGTAGTTAAGAATCTGCCTGCTAATGCAGGGAACACGGGTTCGAGTCCTGGTCCAGGAAGATCCCACATGCTGTGGAGCAACTAAGCCTGTGTGCCACAACTGCTGAGCCTGTGCTCTAGAGCCTGTGAGCCACAACTACTGAGCCTGCGTGCCACAACTACTGAAGCCCACCTGCCTAGAGCCTGTGCTCTGAAACAAGAGAAGCCACCACAATGGGAAGCCCGTGCACCACAACGAAGAGCAGCACTCACTCGCCACAACCAGAGAAAGCCCGCGCCCAGCAATGAAGACCCAACGCAACCAAAAATAAAATTTTAAAAAAGACCTCGAATCTTATTTTTCATATATTCTGCATTTTCTTCCAATATTTTCCTACAGACCTGGAGTAGCATCTTATTTCATAAACTCATTAACTATCCTTAACCCATGCAAAAATATTTTTCAAATTGTAACTTTGTAAGAGCTATTTCAAATGTAATAGTTTCCTACTAAACTTCTGAAATCCAAAATATTTACATATGCCCATTCTGTTCAAAAAAGGCACATTTCCATTGTAGGAAAAAAGTTGATTCTAAAACTTGAAGTCATTCTTGACTGACATGATTCTGAGTTAAAAAGAAAACAATATATCTATACACACACACACATACATACATACATATACACATACTATGGTTACTTACATAGAACATTGATTCTTGGAAACAATGAAGTCATATCAGTTTATTATATGTTCTAAAATGGTATATAAGTGAAACTACAAATAAGAACAAACATTTGGTTGGTATTGATCAGTAATTCCTAAATCTGTGAGGCAGGCTTCATTAGAAGCTTGTTTGTTAAAAATACAGATTCCAGATGAGAAACATAAGACAAACTCAAATTGAGAGACATTCTACAAAATAACTGGCTAGTATGCTTCAAAGTTGAAAGTGTCATTAAAGACAAAGACTGAAGAATTATTCCAAAATGGAGGAGTGTAAGGAGCTATGACAACAAAATGAAATGTAGGATCCTTAACTGGATCCTGGCTCCCAAAAATGGAACAACTGACACAATTTGCATGAGGTCTGTAAATCAGTTAACAGAATTGTGTAAGTGTTTACTTCCTGATTTTGATCATTGTGCTTAGGTTACATAAGATATTAACATTTGAGGAAGCTGGGTCAAGAGCCTAAAGGAACTCTGACCTATTTTTGCAAGTGTGAGACTAGTTCAAAATAGAAACTAACAAAACCAAACCAAACCCCAGATTTGTAGGTTCCAACTCCAGAATTCTGAACTAGTAAGTGGGATCCCAATCAGACTGTAAAAAAATTCTCACCAGGTTTGCGAACCACTGGCTCAAAATAATTAGTGAAGAAAACTCTAGGAACAAATATTTAGGATAATAAAACTATTCTATACTTATAGAACACTTAAAATTTCAAAGTGCTTTTGTCTATAATATTGTTGATCCTCACAGGCAAGGCAGACATTGGTCCCACCAAACTAATAGGGAAACTTTAGCCCTGAAAGATAGAACAAACTGCCAAAATCACAAGTCCAGTAAAAGACAATAAAGGTCTCTTTACTCCTACTCTACTATTTTTACTCCTACTCTACTATTTCCAACATATCTTATTGATTTTAAAATAAAATGACACTATGCTTCAACCAGTCAATAGATATTTAATATCAATAAATATAGTTTAATGAATAGAGAATTATGAAACTACATTATCTTTAGAAAATAATTAAGGTTAAAGTTTATTGACTTTTGAACAACCAGAAATTTCTATTGCCTCTACAATGACAACTGATAGCCATAAATGTTATCTGAAGGAAATCAGATGATCCAAAAGTAGAATAAGATAATTTCAGCTCAGTAAAATACCCCATTACCAAAGAGCATTCCATTCTTCCATCATGAATTACAAGTTTACTATATTAAACTAAAATAAAATTCTAAAATAAAATTTCATCATACGTACATTCTACAAATAAATTGATCGTTTGCTATTCTTAGAAATATCACAGAGTAAAGCAACAAAATAATACAGACTGTATTAATAATAATGGCTTTATGCAAGTTTTGTTTTTTAAAACATGAAAGGGATCTGTTATCAATGTTAGCGAACTGCAGCAACAGATATTCAGGCATATAAATGAACTAAATATTAAAACATAACTTATTTCAGACAGCCAAGGGCAATTTCAAACTAAGTATAAATTTGAAATGTTAATTCATTTGACAAGTACAGGCACTAGAAAACTTCAGTGTTTATACTTCACGTTATATTTGATTTTCAGATGCAATTTATGCCCTCATCTAAATCCTGCCCACATGTTATTCATGGAGGCTGTGTAACAAGCTGCATTCTACAGTGTCAATCTGCAGTTGCCCCCTGTAGATTCTCTCACTGCAATAACCGGACAAACAATGAATCTTATCCAATTAGTCCATTTGTTGTAATTAATACATCCAATTCATCATAAGTAAAGGAAACAAGCAAAAATACTATTTTACATTATAATTTTTTTTCTCTTTGCAAGCCCAGTGGAAGGCACTGAGGTTATTTTTAAAGCCATAAAATATATGTGTGTGTATTTTTTTTTTTTTTAGAAGAAGAAACACATTTAACTTGATGCAATCACTCCAGTTGAAAGTTCAATTCAAGACTCTAGCTTAAACTCATCTGGAAAAAACAAGTTTTAAAGTGGTTCTTTATTTTAGTTAATCCTTAAATTTGTGAAAGCAGCATTGTATTGTAAATTTTTGGTAACTTGGATTATAAATCACTTCCTGTTTAGCGAATTCCCTGGTGGTCCAGTGGTTAGGTCTCCTGTGCTTCCACTGCAGGGGGCACGGGTTCAGTCCCTGGTCGGGGAACTAAGATCCCGCATGCCAGGTGGCACAGCCAAAAAATAAAATAAAATAAAGTAAAATCAATCAATCAATCACTTCCTGTTTAAGACTGGACATCATGTTTTTCAAAAAGTTTAATTCACTGAGTTGTTTCATATAGCCACTAAGGTGAAGTATTAGCTAAGTATTAATCATAGGCAGTATATTTATCAGCACAGTTTAATTTTTATTCTTTAAAAAAGTTATTTCTTCTTTTTTAAAAAAGAAAATGACGTTTATGCTTGAAAATACTGACAAAATAGGAACATTAAAATCAAATACTTTACTTCAGTGTCCTAAGATACACATTTTACCCACATGTTAACATCTATGAAACAAACATTCATCTAACAAAGATATGCCATAGTTTTAACTGGCAATATATTTTTTTCTTTCTTACTGACATATAATGGTGTGTCTTATAATCAATGACATTTTAGATTCAATGAAATAACAGCACATCATTTGCTAATGATAAATCTTACTAATACATCTTATGTAAAGGTATACATCTTAAAAATGGACCTGTAAATCTTAATTAAATTCATAATAATACATAATGTATATATCAATTCTTTCTGCAGATGAATATGTTTCAGATTTTCACTGACTTTAAGTTTAGATGTAAGGAGTGAAATCAATAAAACATTTTATCTTCTTGGCATTTAAAAATTATAGAACTTACATAGAGACTACTAATGGCATGATTAATAATTAAAATATATATAATAAATTTATACCATATATTTTTCAAAGTGCTTTTTTATCATATGCCAAAAACAATTAATTAATTAATACATTTATATTTTATCCAAACAGATACTAAATTCTTATTATTTTGAATACTTGCAATCAGGGTCTCATCTGTTACTTTATTAACATGGACTATAAAGGGATTATTCCCAATTTCTGATGATTCATCTTATTTTCCCTTCAGACTTTGTTCACATTATTTTTCCCTTACATTATTATTTAGATGTGTCTCTCTAGACATACATGTGGATATACATGTTCGTTTTGTTTAAAAATACACATGTACATATCTATGTATACACATGATGGTAGGTAATTAATAAATGTTATTTTGCTTCTTCCTTCTTGGGGGTTCAGAATGACTATCGCAAAGAAGGGCACAATATAAGTTCCAGATCTAATTTAATGTTTTACTGTTTTTCTTTATAACATGACACCCTTAATTCCAACTTGATTTGATATTTCCTAACTTAGATGTTTTCTGCTTTAACTAAAGAGAAAAGCTACTTCTAGCACCTGATAACTCCCATTCTTGTAACAAACAGAAAGAATAATTATGAATAATACAAAAAAGTATTTTTTTACTTTTAATCATGAAGTACCTTTACTGATTAAATTTACAGGGCCACAAGAGCATTTTAAAGCATCAAAGGCATTCTACTTGTCAGTCTGATAATCTAATGCAAGAAGTAAATTATAACTGACAACATGGAAACATAGTTTAAATGCCAAAGTTATAAAACATAAATCTAAAAATGCTTCAATCAAATCATGTGATATTTTATTACATAATCTAAAACCGAAGAGAGCCGAATAAGAAAATTCTACCAGAAGTCTTAGAATGAATTTATTTTAGAATTTAACTCTCTACTATTACTAAACCATTAGTTTTGTCCCTGTAATTTAATGAAGGATTAGCTTGCCACTTCTAATCCTGATTTAACAAATCAAACACAACCATTTGGTATCATTTAATATTTAATCTTCCATTCATTCATTCATTCCATAAAATTCATTCCCTCCCATTCATGGAGCATCTATTATGTACCACCCATTATTAAAGAAATACCTGCTCCTCTACTTGAAAGGCAGCTTGTTAGAACCTGACTGCCAAGACCATGAAAAACATCAAAATAGAAGAAGGTTGTTTCCAGTCCTACCTCACTCTTCATTTTACACCGGCCATTTCCATTTCAACTTACACTCTTCCACATAACCATGTAATTCCTTTCAAACTGCAAGCATATTTCAAAACAAAATTTACCTGTCCTAAATGCTACTCTAGCTAACCTGATAAACAGAGGCATTCTCATATAAAAAAACCAACAACAACATTAATAGGTTAACCTATTATCCTTCTTACCAGGTAGCAACTGTTTGTTTTCATTTGTCTGCTTGATTTTTAAATTCATCTTATTAGGAACAGGGCCTTAATGGAAAGAGAACCTAGGCAGATAGGTGAGAGTTTAGGCCTGAAGGAAGGGCATGGCTCCTGGCCTTGGCTTTTTCCTTAAATAGCTATATGTTATTTATATTTTCAGAAAATAATGGCTAACATTATTAACAGGTATTGTTCTATATGCTTTAAGTGTTATTAAATCATTTCATCCTCAAAATAACACTATAAGGCAAGCACTATCATTATCCTCATTTTATGTCTGAGGAAACTAAAACTTGGAGAGGCTAAGTATTTGTCCAAGGTCACACTGCTTGTGACAAAGGGGGAATATGAATAAGTGCAACTGGTTCCAAAGTCAAAGAACTTAACCACATTATCATACCGCATGCCCAATTTAACTCACAGAATTGTTGTAAAGGTTAAATGAGACTAAAGTCTCTGAAAAGGACACTCTATTCCTTGTATTAAAAAAAATTAATCTATGAAAGTGACAGAAAAACTGAAAAGGTTTCAAGCACACTAGCAAGCAGAGGCAAGGCAGTATTGGTTTTCTTCAGATTAGTATTCCTAGATTATATCACATCACATATGTGGATTAAATAAACACCAACTCTGACTATGTATCAACCATAACTTATTGTCTACAAATCTAGTTACTTTTGAAATTTATATTTCACATTGCTCATGGTTAAGTTCCAACACACACTCTCTTTAATTTTATCTGATATAAATCATCTGATATTAGCAAAAGTTCAATTCTTCTAAAACTCATAGAAAAACAAAATCTTTACAAGAAAACATTTAATACATCATGAAATATTATTAATTAAAATGATGCAAGTTGGGCTTCCTTGGTGGTGCAGTGGTTGAGAGTCTGCCTGCCGATGCAGGGGACACGGGTTCGTGCCCCGGTCCGGGAGGATCCCTCATACCGCGGAGCGGCTGGGCCTGTGAGCCATGGCCGCTGAGCCTGCGCGTCCGGAGCCTGTGCTCCGCAACGGGAGAGGCCACAACAGTGAGAGGCCCGCATACCGCAAAAAAAAAAAAAAAATGATGCAAGTAAACTTAATATTTAAATGATGCTTCTTCGCTGAAAAATTAAAAATGGTAAATTCAAAAATGTAGTGGCTTATTGGAAAGCACAGTAATGAAATATTTCAAGTGACCAACATAGAACTCTAGACTGTATATGAATTTCATTTCCAACCATGCTTTTTCCTCCAACATGATAATAATCTTTGGTTGTCTGATAAAGATGATCAAGAAACTGTTTCACTCCAACAGCTTAATAATATATGGGCAAGCTTCACTTTTACTTGCCTGCAACTTATAAGTTCCTCTATCAAAAAGTACTCCACTCTCAACAAGTTTTTTTTCTGTCAATTGCTTAATACCTTGCCATGGAAATATGTTTCCAATACAATTCTCACCTCTTTTCTCAAGAATGCTATCTCTAAAAACAAATACTAAATTGATCATGCTGTGCAATATTAAAATAATTTATTGTTAATAATCTACCTATTTCTAACAAAAATACAAATATCACAGAATACGCAGATACTCTACTGTATTACTATTCCCTACATATTAATCTACATTTTTCAAAAATCCATGTTTCTCTATTACAATTTAATTATTTCTAATTTCCCCTTATATATTGTTTTTTCTTGAACCAGGTTCACTTCTGTTATCTTTTGCCTCTAGTTATCTCCCCCCAATCAATTTAAACTTACTGTTAACTCTTGAGGGTTCTCTACCTATTTTCTCTTATTTTATGCATTATTTTTAAATACCCTTTCAAATGGTACCACTACTCTGCCTGTACCTCTGTATAAGTTAAAACTGGAAAATTTTAATAACAGTAACTTTTAATACATTAAAGGATTAAATATGGGGTTTCCTAAATTAAAACTAGACAAAATATTGAAAAAATAAGATACTTTCATACCAAAACGTTTAAATAAAAGAGGAGAAATCTAACTTTCAAATTTTATCTTAGCTGTCTGCAAATGAAATGCAAAATCAATAATATTAATTATTTTTCTATTATAGCAAGAGAGCCCATGTTATTTAATGGTTTGGACTGAAAGGCATCAGGACCTAATGATATAACTCAGTTTGGTGGCTGCATTGAAAATGCTGTGAATTGTTTACAAATTTGTGTTAGTTCTAAATATATGTATAATACATAAATAATTTTGTAAGCAAATGAAGATTTTTATAATAAGGGAATTTTTCCTAAAACAGATTAAATACTTGATCTAAAATTTCATATAAAGCCTTCAAAAATAACCAAATATTCCTGCAAAACCGATTCTAAACTATGTTGGCCTTAGATTATTTTTACCCTTGCATGCAAAACAAACATACATATAAAACAAATAATAACACTTACTATATTCTATTTTTTGAAAATGTATTAGGTATGTAGTCAAATAAAAATACCTAGGATTAATATACCCTCCTAAAGCAATTCTTTGTCCTTATAATTCTCTTGGAGCATTAATCCTCACCTGGCCTCTTTATTACATAAAGTAAATCAGAAAGACTGTAAGGGAGGAAGTCTGTAAGAGCCGAGAGCTGCTTATTGTTGATTTAAATGGTCTTAGTTTTCTTGCCATTCCATTTAGTTCAATGTTGTGGGTTTATGAGAAAATATGATATTTCATGTTTCCAAACTATAAGGTGCCCAGTGAAGTACAACTAAGAGGTAAAGAAATCTTATAAAAAATTTCAAGGCATTTTTTTAATAAAGAAAGTACATTAGGAACTGGCACAGCAATATGGGTTTTGTTTTGTTTTTCCTTTTCCTGTTTTATATATAAAATGTTCTATTTTAAATTCCTTTTACTAACATTAATATACAAAAAAGTATGTTCATAGACTAGTAACATTTAGTTAATTCTGGAATATTACCTAATTCATTCAAAAAGGCAGTAAGATACACACAGTATCTAACAACTTAAAACTCCAAAGTGGGAGTAAACACATCATACGCAAATCAAAAGTAGATTAGACAGACTGAACTTTACAAAAATTTCAAAGGAAGAAGATTTAATTCTTAACCAACTTACCCAATTTTTGTCTTCTCTTTTAACTTAGAACAAGGTTTTGTTTTTTTGCTCTCTTTATCCTTTGGCTTAGATTTCATCCTTCTACCTTTCTTTTCCTCTTTTCCTTCAACTGAAGCACTAGGAAAGTTTTCAGGGCTCATTACTCGTGGAATATTGCGTTCCCCACGCTCCTTTGCTTTTGCTATGGCCTCTGATATTATACGATTAGCCTTTTCTTGCTTGCTTTCTGATTCCACCTTTTTTCTCTGCTTCTTCTCAGACATGATCCTCACCTGGGTATTCTGCAACTTAGTATATGTCCCAGGACCATCACTCTTCTTGGAAGATGGAGGCTAGAGAAATCAAAATAATTTTTATACAACATACCAAAGTACATTTAAACAATTAACATAAATAACCAAAAATTTAGAATTAAACTTTAAGAAGTAAAATACATAAGCAAATATATGAATGCTACAAATTTAAAATTAAAACATTTTGCTGATCTAGAAATTAGTGTAGGTATAAAATAAAAAGCTTAACTACTGCTTTTAAAAGTGAAAGTTAAAGGAGGATAATATAGATTCATTGATATTTTCAGAGCATTCTTGATTAGTTGATTCAAATTTTGTCTTATAAATATAGCTAATTCAAATTTAGTCATGTAAATATTTTGGGCATTTGGAATAAGTCTCTTCTTTCCTCTTCATTCCAGAACTCTGAAAATTATTAATAAATTTTAAATAGCAATTTTAATTTAGAACGACTACTCCCCATAGTTTATTATGATTTTTAGAAAAACAAAGCCTCTCTGCTTTATAAGAAAGTAGAATGAGAACCTGAATTCATTTAAATCATTTTAATGTGCAATCTATGCAGCAATGTAGCTAGTTAGTCAACAGACATTCCCATACTTAAAATCAGAGAAAGTTTTAGTTTTTCTGTGAAAGAGTTAAATGAGGATTTTTTTTTCTCCTTCTATATCATAATATTTTGCTCAAGCAATTCTGGAAAAAAACAAGTTCTAGTTTTACGTTAAAATTATTAATATTTTAGCAATATCACAGGAAGCAGATCAACAGCATTTTAAAATGAATATTCTCTTTAAACACGCATTCATCCCATATTCTTAGATCACAGTTTTGTTACGTTCTTACCCGTAAACATGCCTCTGACTACAGCAAGGGAAAAAACCACCAGGAATTTCCAAACACATTTTCATGCTGGTTCCAGTGTGCTTCACTGGATATCTTTTCTATACCTGCCTCATCAAAGGTTTCATAGCAGTGCTACAGCACTGGGAAAGGAGGGAGGGCTTAGAATCGCTTACTAAAATGCCACCTTAAGGCCTACAGGCTATAACAAATAACCAAGACGCGAGAAAACAGCAACAAGCTCAAGATGGCGATGCAGTACGACTCCGCAGCAGCAGCCAGTAATAAGGAAGGTTATTCAATCCCATTAGCCTTTTAGCCCAAAGAACCCCTCCTCCTCCCACTCATTCAGGCTTTCACTTACCCTTCCTCTTGGCCTCTTCACTGAAGACATTTTTGGCGTCAGACAAAGGCTTGCCCTCTGCTTTTTCACCACCCCAGGCAGTGCTCAAGAAAAAAGCATTGAAAGAAGATTCCTAAATGGCCTATTTAGCAAGCTGCAACCAAGAGATGCACAACCCTCCACAAATACACATTGTGATGTATCAACACATTTCTGCCTTGGCAAGTTTATATCCACTGTTCATTCTATTTAGATATGAAAAAGACTGTAAACCCGTCCTAAAAAGCTGAGTTTCCTCAATAGCTGTAAGCAGATAGCCAGATTCCAACAAAGCACAGAAAGAAATGAATGCACAAAGCATCAAAATGCATCAGCATGAATATTAGAGATGTCGTTAAAAATACTGACTCCTTCTGAGGAAGTAGGCCAGCAGATGGTGCTACCAGTTATTATTCCATTAGACTCTGCAATTTAACCCCCAATGGACTGTTCTTCCCTCCATGTAACACATTAACTCTCACTCTACCATTTCCCGTAGTAAAGTTTTAAAAAATATACGTAAAAACCTGATTTAAAGAAATCATCTGAAAATGAAAACTGTAGTTAAACGGCTTTATGTAGCTATCAATATTAAAAAACAAAGTCCAATGCAATTTCTACCGGAGAAAAATACTTTTCTCCGTGATAACTCTAAAATATTTAAAACATAAACACATCTGAAGACGAGCAAAGGGTTAAAGAGGAGGTCATGCAAATGAACCCATAACAAGTGACTTCTCTTTAAGAAATTAGATAAGGTTTCTTATTATTCTTCTAACAGAAAGCCAACAATGTCATTTTTAAGATTGAGAAATGAAGCTATTTTCATTTAAATTCCAAAAAGCTTAAGATTTTGAAATGAACACATAAGAGCTGTCTATAAAAAAATAACTAGCCATAGTTAAATTACTGCCTTACTTAAACCTGAATAAATACATTAATTTATTTTCCTAACATAAAAAAACTCCTAAACATTCCTGACCTTTACTCCTCACATTCTATTTCAACTCAACTGTTGTTTTTAAAATAGAATTTTAGTTTTAGTCCCTTGCTAAAAATAAATAAGTAGCAAGTCCTCCTGAATTTGATCATTATATACCTATACTTTTCATCTATAAAATACTGAGACTATTTTAGTAAGCAATGACCTTAAATACCTAAAACAAAATTTTCACTGCCTCAAAATTCACGTTTACCTCTTTCATTAATACCATATTTTAAAAATTGGTCTTGGCAAGTCATCTGATATCTGTATTAAAGAACCTGTTTTTAGTTTTTTCCTTTCAGGCATCAAAGGTCTCGAAATGGAGCAACATTATATAAACAATGTCCTAGAAAGACCAATCTAAAGAACAGAAGAGTAAATTAAAGGCATAGGACCACTAATGCAAGAAAAGGATCTTACTGACCTGGAGGTCATCTATGTAAAAATCGTAATAACCAATAATAAGGGCTAACACTTACCAAGTGCTTATTAGGTGACAGGCACTATTCTAAGCATTTTACATGTAATAATTAATTTAATCCTGAATAATAGGGTAATAGTGATAATGGAGAGGAGTAACAAATGGGAGAGATATTCTTACAGCAGAACTGCAAAATGATAGACCTAAGCACGTAAGTTTTTAAAATCATAACATAATAATAGTAGCTAACACTTACTTATTCCCTACTATGTTCTAGGCACTATTCCTATTATGACACATACATGAACAACATGGATTTAAACTGTGTGGGTCTACTTACATGCAGATTTCTTTCAATAATAAATATTACAGTACAGTTGGTTTCATCCAAGGATGTGGAACCACAGATATGGAGGAATCAAGAACTACAAATATGGAAGAATCACATATATGGAAAACTGACTATAAATTATACTTGGATCTTTCAATTAATCTCTAATCCGGCATTGTTCAAGGGTCAACTGTATATTAACTCAATTAATCTTAAAAACAACCCTGTGAGATATGTACTACTGTTACCCTCATTTTATAGCTAAAGATAGTAAGGCATAGAGAAATAACTTGCCCAAGATCACACGGCTACTGAAAGATGGGGTAGGGATTAAGAGGCAGAGAGCCTCATAATGGAAACCGTGCTCTTAACCACTGTATTATACCATATTTGGTTCAAATATCATAACTTACAGAGATAATTTGAACACAAAAGAAATTAAATGACTTTCTCAAAATCTCAGAGATACTAGTAAGGAAGCAAGAACAAAATTTAGTTTTTTTCAGTGCCCTTTCCAAGAGGTAGAAATCAACTAGATATGGGTGGGTTTTGGCTGAAGAGCAGGAAGAGTCAATACTTGCTTTCTAGACCAAGTACTGGTACAGGAGGAGATAAAAGAAATGTTGAGAAAGGGTATGTATGTGTGCATAAGTTTAATTCTTTCCACACTGAGTTTGAAATGAAAAGTTTGAGTAACTGGAAATTTTGGACTCGATCCTTGGAGAGGCCAGAGCTGGAATATAAGATGTGGATTCTCTTGCTGTTTTCTTTGAATACCCTTAACTCACTGACACTATCCACAGAAACTAGGATGATTTCCAAAATATCTCACTTCTCCTTAAAGCTTTTCAATAGATTCCATTACTTGATTCAAAAATCCCAATTATTTAACAATAAATCTTAACAGTAGACAATCAAATATTTGTGATCAAACATTTCTGTGATCAAATATTTCTTCTACTCTTAGGATATAGTATTTTAACTCTATATTCCCACAGAACATCAACACTGAGGTGTTAACTAACTAATCGTTTTTAATGTAGGTGATTTCCCAATTTACACAGACACAAACATACAAAAAGGTAGTTAATAGTAACTTTTCTCAATGTTACAATTTTTCTCTTTTTCACCTACATAAGCAGTCAACAAATTCTGTCCAATCTACTTGTGTTTTATTTTGTTTTCTTCCTCTCAGTCCCAACAGCTCCTGCTGTATTAATTTCCCACTTGTTATGGTTACATTATAGTGATGTAGGAAAATATCTTTATCTGTAGGAAATATATCAAGTTATTTGGGGTGATGGAACATCCGGTTTGCAATCTGCTCTCCAATTTTTTACAAAGTAAAAGAATTTCTTTGTATTTCATTTGTGATTTCTCTGTAGGTTTGTCACAATTTCAAAACTCAACTTTTAAAATAAAGGCAGGGACTTCCCAGGCAGCCCAGCGGTTAAGACTCCCCCTTCCAATGCAGGGGGTGCGGGTTCAATCCCTGGTCGAGGAGCTAAGATCCCACATGCCTCATGGCCAAAAAACCAAAACAAAACAGAAGCAATGTTGTAACAAATTCAATAAAGACTTTAAAAATGGTCCACATCAAAAAAATCTTTAAAAAAATAAATACATAAAGGCAAAGGCCTTGCACCCCAAGGACCTGTATGCTAAATGAGGAAAAAAAAAAAAGAAAAGAAGGCACATATATTAATAACATATCCAAATATTTATAAGAAAAACAAGTCAGAGCAAAACATAAAGATGGTATCATATGTGATATATCAATTATTTTGATAGCAACTAGAAGAATATATGAAAGACCCTGGATGTCATATTTCAATACTAGGGAAACTCAAGGATTTATGGTATGAGTGTTTTTCAAACCAAAGGTCATGATCTAATAACAAGTCATGATATAAATTTAGTGGGTTCAGACCAGCACTAAAGAAATGAAATATAACAGAATGAAAAAGAGTGGTACCTAACCTGTATGAATGCTACCTCTTAAAAATTAGATAGTTTTAATACCATGGTTACTACTCCTCTTTTCCTTCATGAGAGAAAGAAGTAAAGAGATTTGAGTAAGAAATTAGAGGTGTTAAAACAGGAGTGGGGACTCAGTTCTTCCTCCTCTTGGTGGAATAATTTTCCCACATACCTACCCACTCACACTGGGGAATTCATCCATTTCAAATATTTTAGTTGCATACAAATAATTTAAAAATTTGAATCACCAGTGTGTAGACCTGAGTGGAAATCATAAATTTTCAAAAAGAAGGGGAGAATGATCACATGGCTACCATACATCTACTATCGAGCACAGGTTCTACTATTAGGGAAAATTATAAAAAATTTCAAGTTCTACTTCACACATTTTAAAAACAATATGAATAAAAAGTCTCAAATAATAAAACAGATAGAATTCCTTAGTAATAATAAAACACAGAACAAAGAATTTTCAACAACATATATAAAACTGTATTATAGCTAAAAAAAATCTTCCAACTTTTCTCAGGAGAGATGACTCTCAGGCTTCAGACCTGGGGGACTAGGTGAATGGAACTTGCAATGGAAGAGAATACAAAACAGAATAGAGATAGCAAGCCTTGATCAAGAATGAGTTTTACTGCCTAGAGAGACAATGCTGAATAAGAGAAGAGAACCATTAGTGAAAACCCAAAACACCAAGTTCTAAAGAGCTAGCAGATGAAGAGGAGTTAAAGAAGGAAAACAAAAAGAAACTACAAAAATGGTAAGATGAGCATCAGGAAAGAGTGGTGTCATGGAAGCCAAGAGGAAAGAATAAAAAGATCTGCCATCAAAAGGAAAGTAAATATCTGAGAGTAATTTGATATTATAAAGCTAACTTAGAAAGCATTTTAGTTCTGTTGAATTGTTTATAGTAAGCCAGTATGCTAGTTTTTAACATTTTTATTTTAGGAAGAATCATATAATTATGTACTTAAATATTCAAATTAGATAGCTAGTGGGAAGCAGCCACATAGCACAGGGAGATCAGCTCGGTGCTTTGTGACCACCTAGAAGGGTGGGATAGGGAGGGTGGGAGGGAGAGGCAAGAGGGAGGAGATATTTGGATATATGTATATGTATAGCTGATTCACTTTGTTATACAGCAGAAACTAACACACCATTGTAAAGCAATTATACTCCAATAAAGATATTTTTTAAATATTCAAATTAAACCAACCTCTAAAAACAAATTTGTAGTTAATTTTAGTAATATGTGTCAAACATTAGTGGTAACTTCTTTTGCATTTATTGCATATAACATTTTTTTCCACAAGGTACCAATAAAGACTTGCTTTTAAAGAGAAGAAAAGGAGGAAAAACTGATCCAAATTATTACCTGTCAAATCCTCTGAGTTTTACCCTTAGATTTGTTTTCAGAGTTTTTGATGTATCTGAAGCAATTATTTTATTTCACTTTCTTCACATTTGTGAACTCACATGTTCACAAATTAAAAGGCTTATTTTCATTTTGTGACTTGTACTAGTATCCAGGTTTCCACTTTTAGCTAATGATGATATTCCTTCTTTTTTCTAAATCTTGAATTTTACACTGATACGGTAATACTATTAAAAGTATTCCCTCTATTTTAATCACCCACATAGCAGTTCAGGCAAATAGTAGATATTCATAAAAGTTGTTTTTTTAAAAAATAAACATTTATTACGTGACTTACAGAAAATACAGAGAGAGAACAATATGTTAGAGGATACCATGGGAATGTAATCAGCAAAATCCAGAATGTGGGAAATTCTAAAGAAAAATGACTGTTTCTTCAGCAAAGAAACAATAAGAAACAAAACAAAGAAGGGTAATCATAGATCAAAAGAGGTTTAAGACTAAATGTAATGCCAAAATAAAAAAAAAAAACAGAAAAAAGAGAAGACACACACTTAAAATTCGTATCAAATGAATGCAATACATGGTCCTTGTTTTGACATAGACCTGAACAAGTCTGTAAGACTACATTTATTAATACTAGGGAACTTTAACTTTGATTGGGTATTTGATTATGAAGGAATTACAGTTATTTTTTTAAGTGTGAAACTAATTTTGCAATTGTGTCTTAAAGCTAAAACCTTTGTCTTTTAGATATACAAATTGAAATATTTACAGATAAAGTGATATCTGAAATATTTACAGATAAAGTGATATGATTAAGGTGTGTTTCAAAATAGTCCCTGAAGGGACTAATAGTCTCTGTATGATTGTCAGAGGGTCGTATAGATGAAAAACAATTGCCTATAAACTGATGGCTGTCATAGCTGGGTGATGTCTACTCTATTTCTGTGTACACTTGAAATATTATATAATAAAGAAATTTAAACCGTTATATTCTGGGTATAACAGGTAATTTGGCATGACAAGAAAACTGGATTCATGTGGAAGAATGATAAGCAATAAAGACAGAAAGGTAATGGGTCAGATTATCAAAAGTGTTATAAGTTATGCTAAAGTGAATTGGGGAAATCAATAAGTGATTACATACAGAGAGGTAACAGGATCAGATTTTTAGATTTAGGGCTGCTAACTGGTTTCAATAAAAATACCCAAATACTTCATGGAAACTTTTTTATTTACAAAAAGGCCATATATGATATAAAAACAAGTAATATTTAACCTTCTATTTTATATTAGTTTGTGTTGCTTTCTCAATGCTGTATTTTCAAAACTTCATCTTTTGTTTCCAAACAAATCAAAAGTGTATTTTAAAAACATTAAACCACAAAATCTCACGAAGTTCCTTACTTACTGACAACATTAAATATACTGAATTCATCAGTCCATAAATTACTAATAATACTAAAAGCTGTTCTCAGCATAATGTTGTGATTAAAGGAAAGGGCTTCGGACTCAGCCAGCCCTGGGTTTCATCATCTGTAAAATGGAGATAATAATAGTGTCTACCTTCTAGGGCTGTTGTGAGACCTAACAGATAAAGCTTGTAAAGTGCTTAGTATGATGTCTGGCATACAAATACTCAGAAGTGCTAGGTACTATTGTTATTGCTGTAATGTGATATTGTGCCCACCTCTGTGCATCATCATATCAGGGGATACAATGATGTCAGTATGTCTTATAACTGGTACTGTTATCTTGAAAAAAATGTATTTTATTTTTGGCTGTGTTGGGTCTTTGTTGCTGTGCACGGACTTTCTCTAGTTGCATTGAGCGGGGGTTGCTCTTTGTTCTGGTGCGCAGGCTTCTCACTGCGGTGGCTTCTCTTGTTGCAGAGCACCGACTCTAGGCCCGCAGACTTCAGTAGTTGCGGCTCGCGGGCTCTAGAGCGCAGGCTCCGTAGTTGTGGCGCACGGGCTTAGTTGCTCCGTGGCATGTGGGATCTTCCCAGACCAGGGCTCAAACCCGTGTCCCCTGCATTTGAAGGTGGATTCCTAACCACTGTGCCACCAGGGAAGCTGGTACTGTTATCTTTGATCCCTTGGTTAGAGTAATGTCTGCCATTACTCTCTGCTATAAATTTCTCCTTTTATAGTTAACAAGTATCTTATCAGACTATGCAAATATCTTGTTCTCATATATATTTGCCTAGTAATTTTAGCATGCATTGATGGTTCCTGCCTATAACAATTATTATTTGGTTATTCACCTAATGGAAATTTTTTATTTCCATCATTCCTTCCACATTTTCTACTGGAATTCTACTATAAACAAAAGTTGCCTATTTTCCTTATTTATTTATTCATTCAGTCATTCATTTATTCATTCAATTATTGATACTGGTATAGACTCACAGATATTTATTTTATTCTATGGGTTATAATCTGATACTATGATTATGTGTTATTCAAACTGTCCCAGCTTTCACCATATAGAGCTCCTTCAAGTTGGTTCCTGAACCTTGTTTACCACCATCATATTTTGAACACTTCCTTACTTTCTGGCACTGTAAGATATTCCAGGTTCATGGTAAGAATAGTTTAACGGAGTGGTTGAGGCGGAAGCCATATTATAGTAGATTAAGAAGTAAATTGGAAGAAAGGAAGTAGATACAGTGTTAAACACTTTTCCTAAATAAATGAAGGGAAAATGGCAGGCTACCGTGGAATTAGAAACTTGAGTATGTTTATTGGCTATAGAAAAGAAGTCAGTAGACTGCTTGAACATATGAGAGAGAAAAAAAAGCTAGAGAGTGAGTTTTATCACAAGTAGAAAATTTAAAGCATTTTCCATATAACAATGCAAAATTATCACACCACCAATAAAAAATTAAAATATTGTATATAAATATCACTTTGGTAAATAATATGAACTTCCCATAGCACCTTTTCTAAAATGCTTCTTAGGGAAAAAAAATTTTTTAAAGACTTCTTGAATATGTTAATTCAAAAACCATTTTCCTTCACAGAAGTTTTCACAATTTCTGGTGTATTTTTAAATTTGACTTCACAATATTCCTATTAATCAAATTATTAAAATTAATCAAATATTAATTATTCCTAACTGCAGATAAAAGAGTTGCTATTATCCATTTTCTCCAGATTAAGAGAGAGACTGGAGTGTGGCAGTGACAGTGTGACAAAACCAATAGGTGAAATACACTCTTAAAGTCTTGAGAAGACCTGATAAAGTAGAAGGGCAACAGTGTAAGCAAATTAACCAAACAGTTGCATAATTCGGTGGACAACGCTAACCATCATATTCTAAATTCTTTTGGCAATGTTTCCAAAAGTATTAATAAAACAAATACAAAGGAAAAAACCTCTTTCAAGTCTTTTAAAGGGAAGATTGAGAGTTGGTTCTGTTGAAAGACACTGTTTTTTTGTATACAATGCATTATGAAAAATCAATTTTAACTTTCAGAATTCTGAGATTATATATAAAAAGCTATTTGAACACTCAAGTAATTACTAACATAAATAAAAATGATGTTAAGGGAAGGCTAACATAAATACATTTGCAATAAGGAAAAAATTTAAAATAAGGTATTTGAACTTGATTTACAGTTTTAGGCAAAAGAAAATCAAATGCTGAAAAGTATCTATATATAAAAAGTCAAAAGCGTTTCAGAAATCACAAAATATACTTAATTTCATCATATTAAAATTTCATCTTGCAGAATGCAAAGGAAGTAATGAGAGACACTGCATCTCTGGATGTAACTCTGATCATAAGAAAAAAAGTTATTTGTGGAAGTAGAAATGATGGGAATTACATGAAAAGACTAAACATGACCTTTTGGTGTCCATGACAGGTCTAGGCATAGTAGTTGTGTGTCAATAAATGTACACCTTTTGAAGTTAAAGAAAAAGAGTATCATCATATGGCCTGAAACTTACAAAAGCATAGACAGATCAATAAACTCAGGAAATATAGTTCAACAAGTCAGGACTCAAAAATAAAATTCCAACAATTCAATAAGAAGTGATTCTAACAACAAATGTAGTGTATCTAAAAATACTGGGTGCAGCCTTACAGATTTCAAAAAGTAGAATACAAAAGACAGATTTAAGAAGAATATGAGAGGGGCACTGACCTGTAACAATAGTGCTGGGAAGTCCACAATGAGTTAAGGAGGGTGTAACTCCAATGGTGGGTCTGAACCTGGGGGAAGTCATGCTACATTTTTTTTAAGAATAGGAAGAGGCAAACCTACGCATGTCAACTGAGCTCTTCCAAAATTTGTACAACAGAATCTACTTCCTCAGCTTGTGCTAAACTGCTCCAAATGAATATTTTCAGTTTAAATTTGTGAACTGGTGCCATCTGGTCAATCTTCTGGGTTCCTACTAGCCTTTCACTTGAGCTTAAAATCTCTTCAGCAACCCTACCATTAGTTCTTAATTAGCAACCCTCTTAGATCATACACAAAAATGCTGATTAAAAAAAAAATCTTATGAGGCTGAATCTATAAATGGGTATTCTTGTGTGCAGGCATGGACACAAACACACACACACAGACACACACACTCCTACCTACTTAAAAAAAAAAAAAGTACATGCCTTAACAGCAGCTCATGTGAAAAATACCAGGGAATTTTAGCTCACTGTAAACTAAATGAGTGTATGGTGTAATGAGCTTGCCAAAAAACAAATGCAATCTTACATTGCACAAACAGAAATGTGGTATAAGGAACAAGGGAGGTGATAATTACAGTATACTCTAGTCTCACCAAGAGAAATGTATTTTGTTTTGGGTTTAAGAGGAATACAAACTAGATCACTCATTCAAGACGTATTATTTGAGTACATACTACCTGCCAGACAGATTGTTATAAGTACCGGGAATAAAACAGTAAACAAGACAAAGTCCCTCCTTTAATGGAGCTAACATTTTAGAGAAGGAGATAAACAAAAAGGAAAAAAAAAAACCCATCAGGTAAGGGTAATGGCTATGCAAAGAATGAAAATAGGATGATGTGATTAAAAGTGATAGGGTGACTATTTTAAAATGGACTCAATGAAAGTCTAACTGAGGAGGCCACTTACACTGAAATCTGCATGAAAAGAAAGAACTAGCAATGTAAAGATGTGATGAAAGATGAATCAAATTATTCTCAGCAGCCTAGAGAGATAAGCAACAAAGCACAAAGACCAACATACTGGGTTTTATATCTTAATAAGAAGTTTCCCTACTGGATAACATTTGCACCAACTACACTATACTTCCCAGTCTATACATCTGGAGACTACTCCATGGAAGTGCACCTCAATTCCTCTTCAGATCTTATCTGTTCAGGTCCTACAGTTTTTAAGCTGGTTCCTTCTAGTAATGAGCCATCACTATTCTCGATGGTCTGATTTTCTAGGTCAGTGTTTTTTAACTATGAACTAAAATCTCATTACAAGCCATCAATTCAGTGGATAGCCATTAACATTCTTTATAAATGAAGTAGACTAGTGTTTTGAGAAGCACTGGTTACATCTTAATACATACACGCCCCTACATATATACATTCATAAACATTTAAAAACACGTCTATGCTGGGTCCCAGACAAAAACTTTGAAAAACACTGTTCTAAGAGGTTAATGAATACTTCCATGTCATTTCATAGGAGAGTTCAATCCAGACTCTTATTTAGGGTTGGAGGGCTTTGAGTCACCTGGTATTAGTCAACCTGGAGGATGGGATCAACCACATTGGGCAATCAATTAATCAATCAGTTACAACTATTTAATGGAGCACCAATAAAAACTCTGACACTGAAGCTCAAGTGACATCCCTGATTAACAATACCCCATGCGTACTGTCATGCATCAATGCTGGGACCTGATTCCAAGGAGAGAGCTTTGTGTTGAAACCCTCTGAGACTGCCCTATGCATCCCTTCTTTGGCTAATTTTAACCTGTAACCCCCTCTGTAATAATCTGTAACCACAAGTATAATAGTTTTCAGTGAGTTCTGCTAGCCTATTATTGAAACTAAGGGTGGTTCTGGGAACCTCCAGAATTTGTAGTTGGTGTCAGAAGTGAGGAGAGTCTTGGGACTGTGTTAGCTTTGCAGTTTGGCTATCTCTTGAGTAATACTCTCCAATGAAAACAAAAAGTTTAATGAGAAAATGAGAGATCTTGATCTGATAACTATCTTCAAATGTTAGCCAACTGCAAAGATTTTCAAGTTTTTGTAAGATGAATAAAACTAAGACTGCAATGATTCCAGTCTACTGAAGGCCTATCTATAGGAAATCTGGACTGAGAAAACTGCTTCCTTAAATATTCCTATGCAAAATCTTAAAAAAAAAAATCCGTATACAGGAAAATATCCATATAACAAGAAACTGGGTAAAGAATACACTAGATCTAGCCGTACTATTTTTTACAATTGCATACAAATCTGCAATTATCTCAAAATAAAAAGGTTTAATTTTTTTAAAAAAGAAGAAAGCTTAGGCCTTTCCTGAGCTCAGAGACAGTCTCCTTCTGGCCTTGAAGAAACGAGCTGCTACGAGTTCTACAGCTACAAGGAAATGAATTCTGCTGACGATCCCATTAGCCTAGATGAGGGCTGTGAGTCTCTGATGAGATCACAGCCCCACTGGACTCGCTGGATGCAGTCTTGTGAGACCCCAAGCAGAGAATCCAGCTAAGCTATGCCTAGACCCCTGACCCAAGGAAACTATGAGATAATAAATGGATGTTGTTTTAAGCTACTAAATATATGGTTAATTTGGCACTACATTCACATACCCTACAATTGAACAATTTCACTCCTGGGTACATACTCAACATAAATACATATAAAGTTCAATAACAGGTAAAACTAATCTATGAGGGTAGAAGTCAAAATGGTGATTACCCTTAGGGTGAGAGCAAGCAGGGACTAGTAGGAGGCCCAAGGAGATTTCTAGGATTGTGATAATGTTCTATTTATTGATCTGGATTGGTGAAATAGATGATGTTTACTCTGTGAAAATTTATCAAACTACTTATAATTTGTGTACTTTTCTGTATGTATGTTATACGTCAACAAAACTTACATTAACAGAAGTTACATTACATAACCCTCAAACTGAAGACTATTATTTAACTGTATTATCATTAATCTAAGTAAACAATTCATTACAACCAGATTTTAAGGAAAAAACCATCTGTTCTAATGCAATGATGTCTTGACACTAAAATTATTTTTCTTTATTGTGTTAGCATGATATTTCATGCTTTTCATCCAGAAAAATAATTTTAAAAAGGGAAATATGATATTTTATGTTCCCTCAATAAGAGGAGAA
The DNA here is from genome assembly GCF_003031525.2 of Neophocaena asiaeorientalis asiaeorientalis. NCBI lineage: Eukaryota > Metazoa > Chordata > Mammalia > Artiodactyla > Phocoenidae > Neophocaena > Neophocaena asiaeorientalis. The sequence goes on along the minus strand of NW_020173491.1, from coordinate 4,579,426 downwards.
ATCTACAAAATACTGAAAGACATCTGAGAGCTAATTCAACCAATATTATTAGGGGAAGGTAGGAGCTAGAGGAAAAGGAAGTTTTTTAAAACCCACAATCAAAATGTGAAGCTTTTAAACAGAAATAGAATGTTTAAGTCTATACTCATTTTAGGTTATTATGCTTCTGAATAACATGATCATCTTCTCTCTTTCCAGTTATAGCTCCAATTTTCTGTTTTACTTTATATTCTAGCAACACTGAAACAATTTGTTTTTTTTTAAAAAAACAAGTTATAATAACTTTGAATTTACTGTTCTACCTTTCTCTAAAAGGTAGCCTAGCAAATGTCTATTCAAAACTCAGTGTAGGGACTTCCCTGGTGGCACACTGGTTAAGAATTCGCCTGCCAATGCAGGGGACACGGGTTCAATCCCTGGTCCAAGAAGATCCCACATGCTGTGGAGCAACTAAGGCCGTGTGCTATACCTACTGAGCCTGTGCTCTAGAGCCCGCGGGCTGCAACTACTGCAGCCCGCGTGCCGAGAACCCATGCTCCGCAACAAGAGAAGCCACTGCAATGAGAAGCCCACGTACTGCAAAGAAGAGTAGCCCCAGCTCACCACAACCAGAGAAAGCCTGCGCGCAGCAACGAAGACCCAATGTAGCCAAAAATAAAAATAAGTAACTAATAAAAAAACAAACTCAGTGTAGATATCACTTCCTTTTTACAATATGTAATTTTACTGCTATATTTGCCATAGCATATTTTAGTTATTTATAAGTCAAGGTCATATTTGATTCGTACCTCTAAAATCTATCCAGTGTTTGGTACAGTTGCATCATCTATGCAACGAGGATAATCATAGTATCTAAAGGATCTTAGAACAGTATCTGACACATAATAAGCACTCAATAAATATTAGTATTAATTATTATGATAAAGATTAATGTTCCTTATATAAAGAAGTCTCAGAACTCCATAATATGAAAACTACTATTCCAATTTTAAAAATGGGCAAAATTTTTGGCAGACACTGCCAAAGATGATAAATGCATGGCAAATAAACACAAGAAAAGATGCTCACATTATTAGACATAAGGGAAATGCAAATTCAAACCACATGAGATACCACTACACATCTATTTGAATGGTTAAAAAAAAAACATGAACAATACTAAGTAGGAAGAGGAAGAGGAAGAGAGGATATTGAGAAACTGAAACTCATACACTGCTGATGGAAATGCAAAATGATACTGCCATTTTGGAAAACAGGTGGTAGTTTTTTACAAAGTTAAGCATACATTTAATATATGACCCCTGGCAATCCCACTCTGATACCTTTACCCAAGAGAAATGAAAACATATGGTAACATAAACACCGGTACACAAATGTTTAAAAAGGCTTTTATTCATAAATGCCAAAACCCGGAAACAATCCAAATGTCCTTTATCTGATATATACAATCTTTGGTTCATTCATATGATGGACTACTACTCAGTAACATGAAGGAACACACTACTGATACATGCAACAAAAAATACATTATGCTAAGTGGAAGAAGTCAGACCAATAAGACAACATGATATATGATTCCATTTATACAACATTCTCAAAAATGCAAAACTATAAGGAAAGAAAATTAATCACTGTTTACCAAGATCTGGGGTTGAGGGAAAGGCTGAGTACAAAGAAGCACCAGAGGATGTTTTGGGGTGATGGCAAAATTCTTTATCTTGATTGCGGTGTGTTTATACAATGTACATGTTTGTCAAAACTCACAGAAATGTACACTAAAAAAGGTGAATTTTACTAGATATAAGTTATATCTCAATAAACCTGAATTTAAAAAGCGATTAATGTTCTTTAGGTCTCAATTCCCATATTAAGAAGTTAATACCACTAGATTCTAAATCTAGGTTAATGTCTTGATATCCCTTTTCCTTAATCCCAGCAGCTGTCCCTGAAGCCTTATGCTATGATAATTATCTAAATCTCTAGACATTGCCTATTCCTAGATTTCTAGATGCTGTTTTCTCACTTATCTGCTTTCAGGAGTCTGTGTTATATGTGGCTAGACCTCCTTAATCCCACAAAATTGCCTAGTTAAGACTTCTTTCTATAAATGACTGGGTCTTACAACACAAACACACATGCGCACATGCACACACACACACACACCTCTTTACCAGGTCTTAGCAACATTAGAGAAATTGATCTCTTCCATGTCTGGCTGTGCAAAAGACTTCAACAGACTCTTCACTAAAGAAGATATGCATTTTTGAACAATAAGTCCATGAAAAGATGCACAGTATCATTATCCATTAGGAAAATACAAATTAAAACTATAATGAGATATAGTATACAGCCAATCAAGCGGCTAAAATTAAAAAGACTAACAACACCAAAGACTGAAGAAGAGGGAGCACCTAGAACTCTCATACACTGCTGGTGGGAGTGTAAAATGGTGCAACCCCACTTTTGAAAACAGTTTGGCAGTTTTTTATTAAGTTAAACATACATTCAACATATGACCCAGCAACCTCATTACCTTTGTATGCATCCAAAGAAATGAAAACATATGTACACAAAAAGACTGAACTTAAATGTTCACTGAAGCATTATTAAAAATAGCCAAGGCCTTCCCTGGTGGCACAGTGGTTGAGAGTCCACCTGCCAATGCAGGGGATGCGGATTCGTGCCCCGGTCCAGGAGGATCCCACATGCCGCGGAGCAGCTGGGCCCATGAGCCATGGCCGCTGAGCCTGCGCATCCGGAGCTTGTGCTCCGCAACGGGAGAGGCCACACAGTGAGAGGCCCGCGTACCGCAAAACAAAAAAAAAAGCCCAAAACAAGAAACAACCCAAATGTCTATCAATAGGTAAAATGGACAATTGTGGTGTACTCATAAAGTAGAATGCTAGTCAGCCATAAAAAGGAGCAAACTACTGACTCACCCAACAACATAAATGAATCACATATGCATTGTGCTGAGTAAATAAAGCCAGACTCAAAAGGCTACCTACTGTATGATTTCATTTATATCACATTCTCAAAAAACACAAAAATATAAGGGCAAAAATCAGTGGTTGCCAGCAGCTGGTGGCTGGGGGAGGGACTGCTACAAAAGAAGATGAGGGAATTTTGAAGGGATAGGGAATCATTCTGTATCTTGATTAGTGGTGGTACTTACATATACTTGTCAGAACTGTGCACTAAAAAGAGTAATTTTTTACTGTACTTAAATTATATCTAAAAAACAAAACTACTGATACATGATATAACATGGATAAATCCCAAAAATATCATGTAGAATGAAAAAAGGCTGACACAAAAGAGTACATAACATATGATTCCATTTATAGGTAATCTGAAACAAGCAAAACTAATCTATAGTGACAGAAGGTAGATCACTGATTGCCTGGGGACCAGGGATGAGAGGATAACTGCCTACACAGGAAAAAAGGAAAATTTGGGGGCTTATGGAAGTGTTCTATACTTTGATTGTGATAATGATTATATAGGGTATACATTGTCAAAAATCATCAAATTATACTCAAAATGGGTATATTTTATCGTATGAAATTATGCCTGAATAAAATCAATTTTAAAATGTACTTACCCAGTGAACATAAACGTAACAGGATAAATTTTACCCTGACTTATCTACTTAACAATTCCTCTTCTTTTGTTAGTTTTAATTATGTCACTACAAACTAAAGTTAGATTATATTATCTTAATTTCTATAATTTATGCTAGTCCATTGGCTGGTGATAACAAATTTAGAAATATTTGCTAAGAACACATTACATACAGGTAATATGTTCAACAACAGACTCTCTGGAGAACAAATAAGAAATATGAGCCGGTGATGATGGTGGGGTGAATTGGAAGATTGGGATTGATGTATGTATATACACTAATATGTATAAAATAGATAACTAATAAGAACCTGCTGTATAAAAATATTAAAATTCAAAAAAAAAAAAAAGAAACGCTGTCTACCAAAAATGTTAATATTTTTATTGCAGAGATTTATCTCTGCTTTTACTGCAGAGATTACACAGCTATATCTATACCACATTTCATGTATGACAAAAGGAAGAAAACAGTAAATAATCAATTGTTTGAGGGAACAGCTAAATCAATATGGATCACAGAGGAAAAGGAGACTTGATCTGTGTTGCCTAAGAATAAGTTAATTTTTAAATGAAAAGATAATGAGAGGGCTTCCCTGGTGGCGCAGTGGCTGAGAGTCCGCCTGCTGATGCAGGGGATGCGGGTTCGTGCCCTGGTCCGGGAGGATCCCACATGCCACGGAGCGGCTGGGCCCGTGAGCCATGGCTGCTAGGCCTGCGCGTCCGGAGCCTGTGCTCCACAACGGGAGAGGCCACAACAGTGAGAGGCCCGCATACCGAAGAAAAAAAAAAAAAAAAGAAAGAGAAGATATTCAAGGGAGTGAGCTAAGCATGAGTAAAAGCATAACAACTGAAATAAAGACTTACAAAGACCAGCATTTCACAAGCTATATTCTAAGAAATTGTGGATATTAAACCATTCATATTCCTATAAAATTCTGAGAAGCTGCCTTGTATTTACCTTTCTTGGAGCATTACGATAAAGTGTAATTTATTAAAAGCTCACTCTGAGAAGTCCATAGAGAACTAGTAGTAAATGACCTTGCATAGAATTGATAGGGCAAAATTAAGAAACACCTTTGATTCTTAGTACAGATAACAACTCTTTTGTATCTCTTAAAAGTCATCATTTTTAAAGTACAAAATGTTGGAGGCGGAAGGGTAAGCTGGGACGAAGTGAGAGAGTGACATGGACATATATACACTACCAAAATGTAAAACAGATAGCTAGTGGGAAGCAGCTGCATAGCACAGGGTGATCAGCTCGGTGCTTGTGACCACCTAGAGGGGTGGGATAGGGAGGGAGATGCAAGAGGGAAGAGATATAGGAACATATGTATATGTATAACTGATTCACTTTGTTATAAAGCAGAAACTAACACACCATTGTAAAGCAATTATACTCCAATAAAGATGTTTAAAAAAAAAGTACAAAATGTTTTTAAGAATTGAGAAATCAGGTTTGTCACCACCTATCTCCACCAGACCACACCCCTCCAGACAGAAAGCCATATTATAAATTGCTATAATTTTTGGCAGCAAGAGAGGGATTTAATCAGCAATTTATCTTTCCATATTGAAAGGAAGCCTTAAGAAAGAGTTTGGGGGACTTCCCTGGTGCTCCAGTGGTTAAGAATCCGCCTGCCAATGCAGGGGACACGGGTTCAATCCCTGGTTGGGGAACTAAGATCCCACATGCCGCAGGGCAACTATAAAAAAAAAAAATTTAAAAAAAAAAAAAAAAAAAAGAAAGAGTTTGGGGGGACTTCTCTGGTGGTGCAGTGGTTAAGAATCCACCTGCCAATGCAGGAGACACAGTTCTGTCCCTGGTCTGGGAAGATCTCATATGACGCACAGCAACTAAGCCCGTGCGCCACAACTACTGAGCCTGCACTCTAGTGCCTGCGAGCCGCAACTACTGAGCCCACGTGCCACAACTACTGAAGCCCATGTACTTAGAGCCCGTGCTCCGCAACAAGAGAAGCCACTGCAATGAAAAGCCCACACACCACAATGAAGAGTAGACCCTGCCTGCTGCAACTAGAGAAAGCACGAACACAGCAACAAAGACCCAACGCAGCCATAAACAAATAAATACATAAATTTTTTTTAAAAACAGTTTGGGGATCAATGTGTACCAGAAGTTTGTTGGTTCTATTCTAATTGCATCTGTGTGTGTGTGTGTGTGTGTGTGTGTGTGCGCGTGCATGTGCATATGGGGATGAGGGAATATAAACCACAGTTCAATATGGCATTTTGAGAATAGGCAAGAGTATTTTAAATAAGAGGGTGAGAGAATAAAAAATTTAATGTTAAAGTATATCCCTGTAATACAAATACAAAAATAAAACTACTTAACTGAGTCTATACCACAACACAATATACCATCAACATTAATTTTTAATCTATTTTATTGATCCTAAGTGTTTAAAAGAAAAATTAATTTATCTTTACTTATACCTCTTCTATACGTCACCCTTTAAGACATGGAATAAACTGTAGTGACTACAAATGCACTATATTCTAACAAAAGCTGTAAAAATATTTTACTAATTGTTCAGTTTAATGCAATCATCCATGATGACCTATTAAAGCCAAAAAATAAACAAAAAAACAAACACTGGTATAAATAATGAATTAAACTACAGACCAATATCCTTATCAATATAGACACATATATCAACGAAATGATATACAAAAATATAAACATCATTTATATTATCAATGCAAGGTTATTTTAATATCTGAAAATCAATTACTGTAACAATATCAATAAGGAATTAAAACCACATGATCATATTAAGTGACACAGAAAAAGCATCTGACAAAGATGATCATCTCTTCATGATAAAAATCACTCAACAAACTGGGAATAGAAGGGAACCTGATAATGGGCATCTACAAAAAATCCACAGCCAATATCATACTTAATAATAAAAGATGGAACGCTTTCCCTAAGATCAGCAACAAGAGAAGGATGTTTGCTCTTGCCATTTCTATTCAACATTATGCTAGAGAGCCTAACCAGGCAATTAGGAAAGAAAAAGAAATAAAAAGCATATGGGCTTCCCTGGTGGCACAGTGGTTGGGAGTCCGCCTGCCGATGCGGGGGACGCGGGTTCGTGCCCCGGTCTGGGAGGATCCCACATTGGGGGTGGGGGCCCCCCCTGCCGATGCGGGGGACGCGGGTTCGTGCCCCGGTCTGGGAGGATCCCACATGCTGCAGAGCGGCTGGGCCTGTGGGCCATGGCCGCTGGGCCTGTGCATCCGGAGCCTGTGCTCCGCAGTGGGAGAGGCCACGGCAGTGGGGGGCCCACATACCACAAAAAAAAAAAAAAGAAATAAAAAGCATAGATTGAAAAGCAAGAAACAAAACTATATTTATATGCAGAATACATATACATGACATGATTAATTTTTTAAAATCCTAAGAAAAGATTTGTAAGTGGTATCTATAAGGGATTTATAATAGATAAAGAATTCCTACAACTCAATAATAAAATGACTACATAATCCAATTTAGGGACTTCCGTGGTGGCGCAGTGGTTAAGAATCCCCCTGCCAATGCAGGCGACACGGGTTCGACCCCTAGTCTGGGAAGATCTCACGTGCCACAGAGCAACTAAGCCCGTGCGCCACACCTACTGAGCCTGCACTCTACAGCCCACAAGCCGCAACTACTGAGCCCGTGTGCTGCAGCTACTGAAACCCGCGTGCCTAAAGTCCATGCTCTGCAACAAGAGAAGCCACCACAGTGAGAAGCCCGTGCACTGCAATGAAGAGTAGCTCCCGCTTGCTGCAACTACAGAAAGCCCACGTGCAGCAATGAAAACCCAACACAGCCAAAAATAAATAAATTTATTTAAAAAAATAATAATCCAATTTAAAAATTGGCAAAAGGCCTGAATAAGCATTTCTCCATAAGAATGGCCAATAAGCCCATGAAAGATGTTCAGCATCTTTAGCCATCAGGGAAATGCAAATCACAACCACAATGAGGTACCACTACACATCCACTAGGATGACTATAATCAAAGACAGATAATAACAAGTATTGGCAAGTATAGAGAAATGTGAACTCTTGTAATAGTTCCACAGTTCTGTGAATTTACTAAAATTTATTGACTTGTATACCTTAAATGGGTGGACTGTACAAAATGTAATTACATCAACAGAGCTATTATTTTTTTTAAATAATGAACTCTATAGAAGTAAAATAACTTTATTCTCATTGCTTTCTTGCGGATTACAAAGTTTCACTGAATTTACATTGTGACTCTTGTAAAATATTGTTATGGTCATTTAAATAACCATTTTCTTTTTCCTAATACATTCTTTTACTTAATCACTTAAATGTCAAGCAATTCCCCTGTGAATTAAAAGAAACTGTTTCACCCACAGGGCCTTTCTACATAAACTTTATCTCAAATTAAAAGTTGTAACTTACTCAAGCATATGGTAAAATTAGGCAGACTATACAAAACATGGAGATTAATTTCTTCTGTATAAATATTATCATTATATATTTTCTAAGTTTGCCAAAATAGTAATCAGAAGCTTACTGAAACTTCAGATTCAGTCATCAGAAGCTCAGAATGTGATATATTTAGTAAACGATGTATCACATTCCTGAGAGTTGATTATATATATATATATTTTTTTTTTTTTTTAATGTTGGGGTTAGGAGTTTATTAATTTATTTAATTTATTTTTGCTGTGTTGGGTCTTCGTTTCTGTGCGAAGGCTTTCTCCAGTTGTGGCAAGTGGGGGCCACTCTTCATCGCGGTGCGCGGGCCTCTCACCATCGCGGCCTCTCTTGTTGCGGAGCACAGGCTCCAGACGCGCAGGCTCAGTAGTTGTGGCTCACGGGCCTAGCTGCTCCGCGGCATGTGGGATCTTCCCAGACCAGGGCTCGAACCCGTGTCCCCTGCATTAGCAGGCCAACTCTCAACCACTGCGCCACCCGGGAAGCCCCTGATTATATATTAACATTTAAAATACTCATTTCTATTTTTCTCATCTTTTCAACCTTCAGAAATACTTTTATTTTTCCTCTCATATCTAGACATCTCAAGATGAACATCATTGTGTATTTAAGAATGATATGGTTATTGAAACATGGGTATCTGTAATGAGTATGAGAGCCACAATTTCTCAAGTTTCTTATTATAGAATTTTAATTTTTGGCTGAAAGTGGAGATAAATACATTTTACTTGTCATGTAAAAATTCTTTAGAACTGTAATTATTGCCATGCAGGAATTCATATGATATACTTAAGCAAAAACTGGAATGATTACATGAAACTTAGTTCTAGGAATGAGCAGACGAATATTAATACTAAAAAAGATTAAAACTAAAAGAATATATATATTTTTTACTCATTTATTATGTAAACTAAGTTTGGTGTTTTTTCTTTTTTTTTTTTTTACAGTAGCTCAGATGTCTCTTTTTTTTTTTGGCTGCGTTGGCTTTTGACTGCGGCATGTGGGATCTTTCCTTGTGGTGTGTGGGCTCTTTGTTGCAGCGTGCGGGCTTCTCTCTAGTTATGGTATGTGCGTTTTCTCTCTCTACTTGTGGCGCACGGGCTCCAGAGCACATGGGCTCTGTAGTTTGCAGCACACAGGCTCTTTAGCTGAGGTGTGTGGGCTTAGCTGCCCCGCAGCATGTGAGATCTTAGTTCCCCGAACCAGGGATCGAACCCGTGACCCCTGCCCTGAAAGGTGGATTCTTTACCACTGGATCACAGGAGAAGTCCCCAGATGTACTTCTGAATGTTAAATTGGGTTTAATGTTAGCAAGACAAAACACTTCTTTAAAATTTTTTTCTATATGTAAAAGACGCTTAATGTCTCAGCAGGATATTAACATCTCAAGCAGTATTTAATTCCTCTGGTTGATAGTAATAATCCTGAAAAAGTTGTTGAGGACTGGTGTCTCTAATTAAAAGTAGTAAAAAAAAAATTTTTCTACTATGCATGATTAAGCATGTACACTATCATTGCTATGTTAATTTAATTATATCATGGTATTTGCTTTTACCATGAAAAATTTTATGTATTTAAAAGGCTTCACTTTGTTTTTATTTAATAATTTTATTCTTAGTTGGTTAGTCTGACTTACTGTAACTTCAGAGGATAATCTTTTGGAGACACTTTCATGGCAACTGACACTGTCTGGGGAAAAAGTATTGTTAAGGACTCTCCATTTGGGTTTAATACAATTTCTGTTGTCATTTTCATAGTATATTTGAGTTAAGTTCCTTATGTTCTAGGTGAGCCAATTTTTTTTCAAATTTCTGATGTTTAAAAACAACTTCATTAATCAGATTTCAATACTTAATTAAATATACATAAGAATTTGAGCTATAAAGAAGAAATCTAGCCAATTAAATGAAAAATAAATTTTTTATGATTATTTTAAATGAGATTTCACATACATGTCCTTAATTCTATAAATAAAGCACTAAATGTATTAATAGACCTACTTTTCATTAAAATTTATTATGCAGAATTGTAAATCCCAAGTAAGATTAAATATTTTAAATACACGTATGAATGTACGAATACATATGCACAAATATGAGACTATAAATTAGCTAACTTTCTACTTGCTCTATGAACACAGTCCTTTCAATAATACTCTCAACAACCATCCACCTCCTACATAATACTTTTTTAAGTTATTAAAATCAAAATGATTTAGCCATTTAAAAATATCAGTTTCTAGACTACGTCTCGAACACTAATCTATACGTTGGTACTTTTTAAAAACGTAGCTGTGCAAAAACATAAAAGTGTATAGAAGTATTATACAAATACCGATAAACCCACCACCTAGGTTTAACAAATATAATATTTGTTGAAAATCCGTTTTTTCCCTTAGATTTGCAAAACAGAACATACTTGAAAACTACTGAAATCCCCAGTCCCATTCCTCGCTTTCTAGAGCAAACCACTATTCTGACTTTGTCATGTTATTTTTTCAGTTTGTGTTTATGTAACTTCATCTTAGAGATCTGTATCCATTAACATCTGGGCAAGGAATGAGGAGAGGAATAGTTATATCTGTTTATTTAAAAGACAGAGATTTGAAGTAAATATGACAAATATTAATATCTACTTAATCTCACTTCATGAGGGTTACCTTATTTTCTCTATGTTAAAAATAGTGTATAATTAACCATTAATAATAAAAGAAAATAGTGACTTTGGAGTTAGGCAGCCTTGGGTTTAAAACTCCTTTCTGCTACTTACCAGCCATGTAACTTTGGGCAAGTTTGTTAATCTTTCCAAACTTCAGTGTCCTCATCCATAAAATGTGGATAATATTGGTACCAGCTACATAAGATTGTTTTCAGTATTAAAATAGGCTAATCCATGGAGTGCATAGCGTGATACCTGGCTATAATATTTTTTGAGTGCTTATTTTCTAAGCTCTTTACAAGTATTATCCTATTCAATCTTACATCTATCAGTCACTAAAAGAGATAGGTATGGAACTACCTCTTTTAGTGACTGATATCTAGGGTTTGTATGTAGTGACCTGTGGTTAGATTGTTATTTTTAAAGAAAGGGAAACATTTTATTATAATGAACGGGTGATACTTATAGCAGTGAGAGATTTGGGAAGTTAGATGGGTGCCATTTACAAGGCTTTGAGTGCCAGGCTAAGTGAAGACTTCGAGCAGGGAAAAATCACGATAAAAGCTATACCAGATTAACCTGATATTCAAGTGGAACAAAGCAGAGGCAGTAAAACTTCTTTTGGTGAAGAGGTCTACATTCAACTGAAAAATGTAAAACTAGATTTAAGAAGATACGTATTTGGGGAGTATCTGGTACAAAGTTATAGAAGAAGGTATGGGACATCCTAAGATAATTGAAGTAGAAAATATAGAGTGAGAAGACAAGAGAGCTTTAGTCAGAATCTTCGGGAACCTCGATTAATGGGGCAGGAGAAAAAAAGAACCAAGAAATTAGAGAAAGAATAATCAGTCTAAGACTTTGTAGCATCCCTGAATCCACAGAAACAGATTCCAGAAAAAGTGATATGCAACAGTGTCAAAAATTGAGTAGCGAGCTTCCCTGGTGGCGCAGTGGTTGAGAGTCCGCCTGCCGATGCAGGGGACACGGGTTCGTGCCCCGGTCCGGGAGGATCCCGCATGCCGCGGAGCGGCTGGGCCCGTAAGCCATGGCCGCTGAGCCTGCGCGTCCGGAGCCTGTGCTCCGCAACGGGAGAGGCCGCAGCAGTGAGAGACCCGCGTACGTAAAAAAAAAAAAAAAAAAAAATATTGAGTAGCTATGAGAAGTAATTGGTATATCCCTTTCTCCACATTTCAGTAAGTCTATATCGTTTCTCCTTACCAAAAGTACTGTCATCTATATTTCCCCTTAATATATTACTAAAACAAATATTTTCTAATATTTATAACTCCTCTCATTCTTCTCTTCCCTCAAGATAGAAGAAATTTAAAAGAGATCGTAGCAACTCACTTGTCTTCATCAAATTATGCAAATCCCTTTAATTTATCCCAGTTTTAGCCAATGTTTCCCTGAAGGAAAAAGTAAATTTAGAAGGCACATTAAAACAAAGGGAAAAAGTAATGGATTTGAAAAATGTCTGAGAGAATTCATAGCTGTTTACAGACCACTGCTTCACAAAGGACATCCTGGCAACTACAAAATATACAAAGTTTGTATGGCAGGATTATTTACTAATTTTTTTAAATGACAAAGCAATAAAGATTTGGGTACATTTTAAATTCTCAAGTCATGATCAAAACTACAGGGTTAAAACATTTCATTAGGATATTTTAAGTGAAAGTGATAAAAAAAAAAACAACTCAGTAATTTATCCTAACAATTGGAGAAACTTGAATATGAATTAGATTTTAGATGAAATGTGGAGTTACTATTAACTATCTTAGGTGTGATATTGGTTGTGTAGAAGAATCTATCTCCTCATGCCTTAGGAGATGGAACATGAAGTATTTAGAGGTAAAGTCTCATGATGACTGGAATTTACTTTCAAATCATAGAGCCTGAAAAAACAAAATATATGTATCTATCTATAAATAAAAACAAAGCAAATATGGCAAAGTGTTAACACCTATTGAAATGAAAGGGCATTTATTTACTATTCTTTCATTTACTCATTTTATTTACTTTTTTGGATACTGAATATTTTTCATTAGAAAACCAGAGAAAATAACTTGTCCTGATCTACTGCCATACCAACAACTCATTGAGTGGAACACACACATATTAATAGGACAATTTCACTTTAATCCCAAGAACACAGACAACTTTGTTTTTAAGAAAATTTTAAAACTATATAGTCATCTACAAACTCTTTAATTCATAAATCAACAATATTTGAACTGACAGACACAAAGCCCAACGTATGGATAATAATGATTCCCATAGAGAGAAAATCTTTCTCTTGGTCACAGACAAGCTAGCGACCTACATCTCTCACTAATTTACCAGCTCGCACGAACTAACTTCACAAATCTGTGTCACTGCTCATAAAGAAAACACCTTCCTTTACATCAGGCAAGAGGGGTCCCTCTTCCTTGAGCTGCACAATTTAGAGGGTCTGGTTCCTGTATCACACCCCTCCTCAGGGCCAAAAGAATCTACTACCCCTCCCCTCTTCTAGAATATGCTCCAGGTACACAGGAATTCCCTACCTAAGACAGTCTCACACTCACTTGCAGAGCCCACCTTGGGTCTATTCCCTAGGTTTGTTCTCTCAAGGAAGTACTTGTATGGCAAGGAACACATATTGCCAGTATGTGCATGGTTAGGGCAAAGAGATGGCAAGAAGGAGGTGGAGCTTGGATATGCAGGCTGAGAAGTCCACACATGTTCATGAGGCCCCTCAAGGTACGGGATGGAACCAGGGGTGGAAAGAGTAGTAGAATGGCTCACTTCTGCCATATTCTGGATGTGCGACTCTAGAGAGCACAAGACCTCTAAATTCAAATGAGCGTTTCTGTTTGTCAAGGAAGAACAGAACATATTTAACAGTTTATTGGCTTTATTTGCAACTTTTATATATTCTGACATACAATTTAAGAGCTTCCAATTGTACTCTTTCCCTGGGACTCACAAATATTAGGGGCAAGCCTGCATAAAAATGAGTTAAGAAGCAGTTATATAAAAAAGGGGGGGAGTATAAAACAAAAGAAACAGTTATGTAAGAAAAAGAATAATAAAAAGGAAATAGAAGCAGGGGATCTCTTTTAGATCATGCCACTAAAAAGTTATGTAGACTTTGTATCTGGGCCTCAGTTTTATACCCGTAAAATTTTTTAAAGTTGATTAATAATTAAAGGTCTTCCTAGTTCTAAAAATTTTTTTAAATCCTTAAAGCAAGGAAGCATTATTAAACAACAAGCTGACTTTACAATTTACAAGGCACTTCCAAATTTACTGTCACATTTATTAATCAGAAATGCTAAAAATATACAGCCACATATTACAGATGAGAAAACTTGCCTAAGACTACTGTGATAGTAGATAGAAGGGCTAGGACTTGAGCCTAGTTCTCTTCACTACAAATTCAGTGCTTTTCCAACTTTATCAAAGAAACTCACACCCGAAAAACCACCTGCAAAATATTTATTATCCAACACTGGAACTGAGAAACAAATGACAGATACCAATAACAGAAATGAAAACTATCTAATTCCTCTTCTCCATAAATAGCTCATTTGTCTGATGACAGAAATTCATGAATTCAACTTTCTAGTAATTATGGCTCAATGCAGTAAGAGATACAGCCACATGAGTAACATTAAGAAAGTGCTGATGGAGCAACTAAGCCCATGCGCCACAACTACTGAGCCTGCACTCTAGAGCCCATGAGCCACAACTACCGAGCCCGCGTGCCACAACTACTGAAGCCCGTGCGCCTAGAGCTCTGCTCCACAAGAGAAGCCACTGCAATGAGAAGCCCGCGCACCGCAACAAAGAGTAGCCCCCACTCGATGCAACTAGAGAAAGCCCATGCGCAGCAACGAAGACCCAATTCAACCAAACATAAATAAATAAATAAAATTGATTCTTTAAAGAAAAAAAAGTACTGAAAGCATAAGTTATAAAGAAAGCCAAAACCAGCATTTTTTAAAACATCTTTATTGGAGTATAATTGCTTTACAACGTTGTGTTACTTTCTGCTGTATAACAAAGTTAATCAGCTATACGTATACATATATCCCCATATCCCCTCCCTCTTGCGTCTCCCTCCCACCCTCCCTATCCCACCACACACACAAAGCACCGAGCTGATCTCTCTGTGCTATGCGGCTGCTTCCCACTAGCTATCTATTTTACGATTGGTAGTGTATATATGTCAATGCCACTCTCTCACTTCATCCCAGCTTATCCTTCCCCCTCCCAGTGTCCTCAAGTCCATTCTCTATGTCTGCATCTTTATTTCTGTCCTGCCCCTAGGTTCTTCAGAACCATTTTTGTTTTTAATTTAGATTCCATATACATGTGTTACCATACGGCATTTGTTTTTCTCTTTCTGACTTACTTCACTCTGTAGGACAGACTCTAGGTCCATCCACCTCACTACAAATAACTCAATTTCATTTCTTTTTATGGCTAATACTCCTTTGTATATATGTGCCACAACTTCTTTATCCATTCATCTATCGATGAGCATTTAGGTTGCTTCCATGTCCTGGCTATTGTTAATAGTGCTGCAGTGAACATTGTGGTACATGACTCTTTTGGAATTCTGGTTTTCTCAGGGTATATGGTCAGTAGTGGGACTGCTGGGTCATATGGTAATTCTAGTTTTCGTTTTTTAAGGAACCTCCATACTGTTCTCCATAGTGGCTGTATCAATTTACATTCCCACCAACAGTGCAGAGGGGTTCCCTTTTCTCCAAACCCTCTCCAGCATTTATTGTTTGTAGATTTTTTTGATGACGGCCATTCTGACTGGTGTGAGGTGATACTTCATTGTAGTTTTGATTTGCATTTCTCTAATGATTAGTGATGCTGAGCATCCTTTCGTATGTTTGTTGGCAATCTGTGTATCTTCTTTGGAGAAATGTCTATTTAGGTCTTCTGCCCAGTTTTGGATTGGGTTGTTTTTTTGATATTGAGCTGCATGAGCTGCTTGTATATGCTGGAGATTAATCCTTTGTCAGTTGCTTCGTTTGCAAATATTTTCTCCCATTCTGAGGGTTGTCTTTTCTTTTTGTTTATGGTTTCCTTTGTTGTGCAAAAGCTTTTAAGTTTCATTAGGTTCCTTTTGTTTATTTTTACAAAAACAGCATTTTTACAAAATAAAATACAGCAACACTTTGGAAATCGGATTATCTGATTAAAAAAAAACAGTACTAATTACTTGTGGGATCTTAGTTCCCTGACCAGGGATTGAACCTGGACCCTCAGCTGTGAGAGCTTGGAGTCCTAACCACTGGACTAACAGCGAATTCCCTCTTTACCTTTTCTCAATATCTAGTTTTCTCAAATCTGTGTTCGAGTTTTAGGTCTGTGACTTATAAACTGTGGTACCTTGAGTTTGTTTTTTTCATTTATAAATTAAGGTGCCGCAATTAATAAGATTATTAATAAGATAATAAGATTATTATGAGGATAAAATGTGATGACATATAAAAAGTATCCAACACCATCTGTATGACCCTGAGCAAGCTATGTAACTACCCTATGCTTCAAGCCAGTATCTGTAAAAAAGAATAGATGAGAAGATCTACCTCACAGAGTTTTTCTGAAGATTAAATGAAAAAAATATATGTAAAGCTATGAACTTAAGTATAACTGCTCAATATTTTTTGGCTATTTATATTTTTATTATTATTCATAATTGTACTAATTTTCAACAGAAAGTTTGTACATTTACCTTGATTTTCTAGGACTCTGTATAATCACAGGTACACACAATAATTTAGCTACAAAAATATTCATCATACTATCTAAGAAAAATAAACTGGCTATATAAACCATAGTATTTCTACATTATAAATTATACAGTCATTAAATGATGTTTTAAGCCTTCCACTTAAGTCCAAGATGGAATAATAGGAACTGGATTTACCCTCATGCTTAAAACCACCAAAAAACCAAGCACAATATATAAAACAATAATTTTTAGACACTGGACATCAGTCAACCCATGACAGTATAATCTCTGAGAGAAGGGAAACAATTGAGCTAAGGCTATTATCTTATTTGGAGAATAAGGAGGATGCTTCCAAGCTGCAGAACAACAGTGATATCAGGAAGTCAGGTAGAATCTCACAAACTGTGTTGAGGAGACAGAGCTGGAGGTTCAGGGGAGCCAGAAAGACTAGTTTGCAGGGGAAAGTTCTGCAGAGGAGAGAGCTTCACAGGGAAAGACCTCCAGAAATCTTCAGTAGGTCTCCTCTCAAGGCTTTAGATAAGTACTGATCAATACTACTACTTTGTGAAGAAATTGCCCAAAGCCCAGAACAAACCACATAAAAGCAACTGAGATCATACACTAAGGCCAGGAATAGTCCATCTTTCCATCAGCCAGACTGGAAAATCTTGCATTTCACAAGGAATTGGACAGAGAACTCACAAGGCTATTTTGTCAGTAGTGGGGGAAAATTAGTCCTAAATATTGTCCATCCAAACAAAGCTTGGAAACAGATCTTGTAAGGATAAACCAATTTCCAAGTAACTTACTGTATCCCAGAACAACACTCAAGAATATTTACAAAAATGTAAAACTTTCCAGCACTCATCAGGGTAAAATTCACCATGTCTGGCACCTATTCAAAAATTATCAGGCATGCAAAGAGGCAGGAAAATACAACCTACATTAAGGAGAGAAATAAATCAATAGAAGGAGGCTCAGAAATGACACAGATGATAGATTTAGTAGACAAGGATAAGTAACATAGCTAGTATAATTATATTCCAAATGTTCAGTAAATTAGAGGAAAGATTAAGCATGTTAAGTAGAGACATGGAAGACATAAAATTAATGAAAATGAGATTTAAAAAATACATTGGCTGGAGTTAACAGATTACACAGCAGAAGAAAAGAGTAGTGAATATATATTAATAAAATCTATCCAAACACAGAATAACAATAAAATCCAAAACCAAAGACAGGGAAAAGGCTAAAAAAGAAAACACAAACACACACACACACAGCATCAGTGAGCTGTGGAACAACTTCAAGCAGCCTAATCTACTTGTAACAGAGAACAACAAAAATATTTCAAGGAAAAATTTCCATGTTTGACAAAAACTATAAGCACAGATCCAAAAAGCTCAACAAAACTCACGCACAAGGAACATGAAGAAAACCACATCAACAAGTATCAGAATGAACTTGCTTAAAAACATTAGAAGAGAGAAAATGCGTAAAAGTTACCAGGGAACAAATATACATTACATGCAGAGGAACAAAGATAAGAATTACAGAAGTCTTCACATCAGAAACAAGGCAAAACAGAAAACAGCAGAGCAACATACTTAAAGTACAAAAATAAACATAAAAACCACTGGCAACCTAGAATTCTATATCCAGCAAAAATATCTTTCAAAAATAAAAAGGAGGGCTTCCCTGGTGGCGCAGTGGTTGAGAGTCCGTCTGCCGGTGCAGGGGACGTGGGTTCATGCCCCGGTCCGGGAAGATCCCACATGCCGCGGAGCAGCTGGGCCTGTTAAAAAAAAAAAAAAAAAAAAAAAAAAAGAAAGAAAAGGGAAGCCACAGACTGGTAGAAAAATTTTGCAAAATATATATCTGACAGCTAGAATACTACAACTCAATAATACAAAATAACCCAGTTTTTTAAATGGGCAAACGATTTGGACAGAAACTTCACCAAAGAAGATATGTGGATGGCAGTAAGCACATGAAAAGATATTCAACATCATCAATGATTAAGGCAATGCAAATTAAAATCACAATAAGACACCACTACCCACTCCTTAGAATGGCTTAAATTATTTCCCCAGTGGTAATAAAAGTATTTACTTGCAAAGACTGTACACAAATGTTCATAGCATCTTTATTCACAGTAACCCCAAACCAGAAACAATATCCACCAACAAGTGAATGGATAAACAAATTGTGGTGTATCCATATAATGGAATACTACTTAGCAACTGAAAGGAATGAAATATTATACGTGCAACTACTGGATGAATCTCAGAATAGTTATGCTGAGTAAAATAAGCCAGATTAAAAAAGAGTACAAACCATATTATTCCATTATACAACATTCTAGAAAATGCCAACTAATCTATACTGACAGAAATCAGATCAGTGGTTGCCTTGGTGGCAGGGGGAGTGGAGGATGGAAGAAAGGATTACAAAGGAACAATAGGGAACTTTTTGGGGTGATGAATATGTTAATTATCTTGATTGTGACGATGGTTTCCCAGGTATATACATGTCAAAATTTATCAAATTGCATACTTTAAATATGTTCAGTTTATTATATGTTAATTATACCTAAATTAAGCTGAAAATTTGATATAGAAAACAAATAGGTAAATGGTTATAGAGTGTAAGACTAAAAGCATATAGCCCCAAAATATAAAAAGTGATTACTTCTAGTTGATGAGATGAAGGGTGACTTTTCTTGTTTGTGCTAAATTTTTTCTAAATACGTTCAGTGGACATGTTTCACTTTTGTAGCTGTCAACTATATCTCTTCACATACTAGGCAGTCAACAGATGCTTAAACTAAATCGCTTTCATTGATAAACTTGAAATATTATCAATTCTCAAAGGAGAAACACATGTAAATATCTTACAAAGCTAGGTAAAACTTTAGTATTCACCACCATTTTAGATCATTTATATATTATGTCTAAACATATAATACTGGAGGTTCATGCATATTTGTAATATGGGTCTTATCTCCCTCATGAGTTACAAAAAAAGCAGAATGCCTCATATATTGTCTTACATATGACAGGTGTTCAAAATGTTTACTGAATTCATAAACGAATGTCTTATAGACAAAGCTGTCTTAGAACTACATCAGTGCTTAGCACAGAGTATGTTCTCAAAAATTTGTATCCAACTTTTAAGAAAACTTAAATCCCTCTGTTCAATATGAGTTTAACCTAAATCAAATACCAAGCAAGGACCACTTCTTATTTCATACATAGCACAGCACCACACGAAATCATAGATGGTGACAAAGTACTTCTGAAATTGAATCCAAAATTTCTGGAATCACAAGCTTCCAACACAAAAACACAGCTAAGAAATACACAACAGTACTCAGATCCTGTGGCATTACACAGGATAAATAAAGCAAATGAGCTCCTTAAAGTAATGGCTGATTCCAGGTCTGAGGCAAGGAAATTAAATACATCTTCTTACACCAGAAAGTGGAAGTACTTAGAGACTAATGAGGACATGTTAGAAGGGCAAGAGTTGGCTTGCAAAGATTCCCACTGGCAAAATATTCAAAAATAATAATAATGGTACCGGATTATAACATATTCAATGTTTTTTTTAAATCCATGGGTCCAACTCTTTATAGAAAAATCCCACCTATTAATTACAAAGGGATGAAGGTACTTTTACTAAGTGATAAAACTTAGCATCACCAACAATGGGACAAACTAAAATCATGTCTCCTAATGTAACCCAATAGAAGTATACAAAAATCATCTATGTGGCACCCTCACCAAGAAATGTTTAGTTTGAATTATGAACAAACAACTAGACAAATACAGACAACAGGTCTGGACTTTTAAAACAATGGTGACGTCAGGAAAGAACAACAAAAAGGCATGAAAAGACTGTATTAGGTTAAAGAATATTAAAGAGACATAACAACTAAATGCGATGCCTGGCCTCTGATTGGATTCTGGATTTTAAAACAAACATCTATAAAAATTATTAGGATAATTTAAGAAATCTGAATTTGATTATATGATTTTCTATTACTGATGTTTTATCACTTAGTAAAAGTAACTTTTATTTAAAATAAAAATAGAGTGAGAAAGCAAATGTGGCAAAAAATTAACAGTGAGTCTATGTGAATGGTATATAGATGTCCACTGTATTATTCTTTCAACTTTCCTCTAAGTTTAAACTTTTTCAAAATAAAAAGTTAGGAAAAGCAAATAACACTTTCAATATAAACAGTTTGAAGAAATTCATAATATTGATATTTCTAATATTGCTTAAACTGACGTGAAGTCACCTTTTTTCTTGTAAAATAAGAAAAATACAGATTTGCAGGCCTAGCCTTAGAAGTCAGTCTCTCTATATTTGTAATGTCAGTACCCAGCACAGTACCTGATATATAAGTAGCAGGTGCTCAGTGAATATGTTTGTTGCTTATGGTCTTATGAGTTGATACGGTAGAAAACACAGTGAATTTAGAGTTAAGTTTCTGCTAAACCATTAGTAGCTGTCCGGTTTTAGACAGGTCACTTTCCCTCTTGACACCTCAAATACCTGATCTGTAAACTCTAAAAAATAATACCAACTTATATATACCCCAGATTATTACTAAAAAATTCAAATAATGTAAGTAAAACCACTTAAAAATACTATGCAACTTGTTTTATTATTTCTATCTCTAATTACACTCTCAATGTTCACCATATTAGTTTTTAAAAATTACTTCTAAAAGTCTTACTTTCATTTGAGGAATTTAAAGGAAAAAAATCCTGAGAAATTTATTTAGCAATATAATCGTTTAAGTATATCTCTCAGTAACTAGTTATTTCTCTTTTGACAAAAAAGTAGTGCTCAAAGTTGACTCACATAGCACAGGGGTTTTTTTGTTTTTTTTTAAACTTTTGTAATAGTTTGTAATAAATTTAAGTAGATTAGAAACTCAAAAGAAAAGGGCCTTCTTTCTTGACTCTGCCATTTACAAGAGCCACTGGACCTTAGACAGTTATATATGTACACATATTATAATATGTATATAAAATATATATGAAGGATCAAGTAAGTACAGACTGCCGAAATGTCATGAAACAAAGGGCTAATCTAGAAACTTAGAGGGATACCTTCTTTAAATTGGATGGATCAAAGAAATTAATTGTTTGTAATTATCACTCATTCCAAATCACTTACTTGGAAAGCTAAGGGAAAGTGCTAGAAACCTCTATCAACTGAAACTGAATCACAAATGAAAAGAGAACACCTCTGAAATTATAATATAGATCAATGGGAAAGTATGACTTAATTTTCAATTTGAGTTCTTCAAAGGCAAAGGACCATATCTGATTCATTTTTGTAACTTCAGTGCCCAGCATAATCTCTTACACCTGGTAGACATCTAATAAATACCAAACAAATAAAAGCAGCAAAAATGCAACTTTCCAAAACACAGAGGTTATATAAAATTCATTCATTCACACATCTACAGTTTATATCTACATTTGACAGATACAATAAGGGTGCACTTTTTAACACTAAAAGGATAGTTATAGGGCTTCCCTGGTGGCGCAGTGGTTGAGAGTCTGCCTGCCAAGGCAGGGGACACGGGTTCAAGCCCTGGTCTGGGAAGATCCCACGTGCCACGGAGCAGCTGGGCCCGTGAGCTACAAATACTGAGCTCTGCGCGTCTGGAGCCTGTACTCCGCAGCAAGAGAGGCCGCGACAGTGAGAGGCCCGCGCACCGCGATGAAGAGTGGCCCCCGCTTGCCACAACTAGAGAAAGCCCTCGCACAGAAACGAAGACCCAACACAGCCAAAAATAAATAAATGAATAAATAAATTTATAAAAAAAAAAAAAAGGATAGTTATAAACTGAAGATACGTTGAAAGGTATACATGGAAAAAAAAACCACACACACAAAAAACAAAACCCAGCAACTCAAAGATATTTCTCAATTTGGAGACAACCAGTTGTAACTGTATCTTACAACACATTAATTGTAAGTGCCTCACCATAGTGTGGTATCATTCTCGCTTCTGAACACCCTTAAAAACTATAAAAAGGAATGTTAAGCAGTTATATGACAGCAAGCAAAATGACCTAACACTGTTTTTGCTTTTTGTATGAGGATAGAGTAAAATATTATCCAGCTCTAAAATTCTATGATTCCATGAAATGTTCAATGTAAACTCGTACTATTTTCAGGTATACAAACATATATTCATGTAAGGAAAAACTTTGCTTAAAGATTGGTTCTTAGCCATTATTATCTTGTAATAGCTTTAAATGGAATATAATCCATAAAAATATTGAATCACTGTTGTACACCTGAAACTAATATAACATTGTAAATAATACAAAACTTCAATACAAAAAAAAGATTGCCCTTTCATAATTTGTAAGGTATTACTTGCATAATAAATGTGCAAGTTATTTGCATAGTTGACCCGAATAAATTATCAGATTTTATTTAACTGAAAACTGCAGTCTAAGCTTCCTGAAGCTTAGACTGCAGTTTTCAGTAACTATGCACTTTCTATCTCTTTCCATATATTACCCATACCATATTGTGTTAAAATATTTCCTTAATTTAAAATCATTTCAGTCCAATTACCCAAACAAACCTGATCTCCCACATTTAAGTACTCCAAAACAACTGTGTATTCATATTATCGTAATAGGAATAAAGTTTGATGGCTCAGTAGCCCCTAATACATTTTTTTTCAATTTCAGATATTAATAATGATAAGTAAATGACTGAGTGGTCCTAAGGTATTTGGGAGTGCACCTCATCAATAAAATTAAATACAATATACACCTGTAACTTATATACATCAACCATACTTCAACTTAAAAAAATAGCAAGGGTAAAAAACAAAAAAAAAAAGACTTAAATACAACAAAACTTTGTTAGACCTACTTTGAAGTTTGGCTTGAATCTCATGCGCTTCACACACTGCACTAATCCACAAATTTCTCACCAACTGCTGCGTCTTCCCCACCCCTGGAATTCACTTCCTGTTCACCTCTCACCCTTAAGTATGCATGTCAGAAGTCAACAGCCTTAAAGCTACTGTTAACAACTAGAGTTTCTGTTACTCAATGCAGAGATCAATCCTTCTACAATATAGTACACAGTTTAATAATTAAGATCATATTTTAGAACTAGCTAATATTCCAGAAATTCCCAGTCCAAACAGAACATTTTAATCTAGAAGATTTGACAGAAATGTCAAAAACTAGTCCACTATAACTGAAAAAAAGCAACTAAAAGGGAAATTCCTGCATAGAATTTCTATTTTGTGTTTTGGCTTTGACAGCATAGAATTTTGAAACTTCTTATAAGCAATACCTTGCCAAATGCATAAAGATTTAAACAAATTCTGATAAACAGAGGGATGTTACTTTATAAAAATTTACATTATTCAATGAAACAATCTAAATATTACTTAGGTAGTTTTTTCTCTTCTTTTTGTCTAGGGCATAAGCGGAGTGACAAGTTTTTAAATTATTCGTTCTCTGTTGATTTTTTGATATGGAAAATTTATGACTATTAAAAAAAAACCACCCCAAAACCAAAAAACCAAAAAAACTAGCAAAGAGCTTGGGATCCTCTGAATTCAATGGGTATGAGCAAAGTATAGCAAGTTCCTTGCTTTAGGTTTACATTTAATTTTAGAGAGGTTTTCCTTTTTTTTTTTTATAACAATTTCACTTACAGGCAAAATCAGCTGTGCTTCTGATTAAGATAACTTTCAAATATCTTATGTGTTCCAGTAAATTCTTACTTAAGTGAGGGTGATTCCTGGAGGTGTAACAATAACCATAACCAATTTGAACATACAAGACCTCCCTATAAAAATCTAAGATTTCTTTTCCTAACTGATCATTCTACCACCATCACCATCACCCTTGAAGGGGGTCGGGGGGCAGGGAGCCATATAATTAAAGATTTTGATGCTTAATAGAATACATTTCAACTATCTGGGAAATTTACCCATCTATGATAAATAATTCCCTGATGTTCCTGGATAGCAGAGAACTTGTCATATTTCCTTACCTTTCTTCCTTATTTGTAATTGCCACTCAGGAGCTAAACAGGCAATATGAATGATGTATCTTACAAAGAAACCCAAAATTAACAACCATAGAATCTTAAGAGTTGAAAAGAACCTACCAATTTAGTCCATTTTCCATCCATTGCAGGAATTCCTTCTGTGACACATCTGAGCCATTCCATCTCCCTACTTTCAGTAAAAGAGCTTTACTTCAAACTTCCTTATACTAATCTGCTTTTCTGTGACTTCCACTTAGTAGACCCAATTCTGACCTCTAAAGTCCTTCAAACATCTGAAGATAATTATCAGGTTTACTTTTAGGGCATTTGTTATCATAAACACAATCTTATTTAAAAAATGTCAAAACACTTTTGCAAGCAAGTTATTTCACTTTACTTTTGTTCTTTGTTGTTTTGGGGTTGTTTTTCCCCCTGATAATGAACAAACTATCTGCCAGAAAACATGAGATGAATGGTCTTCTCCACTTAAAGATTCTAAAGCAAGTTTCTGCCTCATCAGTAAGGTAGATTTTTAAAGGGGTGGAGGGTGAGGTGAGAAGCGAGAAATCATTTAGTATATTATTGTTATACATTACACTGCATTAATAATATACTTTGAAGTAAGTGAAGTA
The DNA here is from genome assembly GCF_003031525.2 of Neophocaena asiaeorientalis asiaeorientalis. Classification (NCBI taxonomy): domain Eukaryota; kingdom Metazoa; phylum Chordata; class Mammalia; order Artiodactyla; family Phocoenidae; genus Neophocaena; species Neophocaena asiaeorientalis. The sequence continues at coordinate 4,554,229 of NW_020173491.1, read as the reverse complement.
GTTAAGACCATATATAATGGAGTCAAATCTGATTTGAATCCAGTCTGGCCACTGGTTGTCTCTACATTGGCTGTGTGACTTGCGGTATATTACTTAACTTTTCTGTACCTCAGTTTCCTCCTGTGGAAACTGAAGGAAATAACTAACTCCAAATAAAAGGACTGTTGTGAAAGATCAATGTGTTAATAATATATGTTAAGTATTTACAACAGTGGCACAAACATAGTGCTCTATCATAGTGCTAGTTATCCTAATTTTTGCTTACTACTCTGTACCTACTTTAAATTGAACTATTATGGTAATAAGCACAACAAAAATATAAACATATTTTAATTACCTTGATTCAGATTTTTCCAGATCTCAATAATAACTTTACTGTTATAAGGTATTTAGCAACCTTACAATGGCAAACTTTTAGCCATTCAAAATCATTTTCAGAAAAATATTTTATGACATGAAAAATGTCTGCAACATATTAATTGGAAGGTTAAAAAAGCAATTTGCCAAACAGCATAAACTATGTGATCTCAATCTTGTTTCTTAAAAATGCAAAAATATGTAGGTGGAGGACAGGGAAGAGACAGACAACAGGTCTCACTGAAAACTTATACAACAAAATGTCAACAGGGATATAGTGATATTACAAGTAACTCATTTTTCATCTGTTCTCTATGTGGTCCAATTTTAAAATAATGATTATGTATTAAATTTTTCATCAGAAAAAAATCCAGTATTTTATTATTTATTTATCTGGCCGCACCGAGTGGCTTGTGGGATCTCAGTTCCCTGACCAGGGACTGAACCCGTGCCCCCTGCAGTGAAAGTGAGGAATCCTAACCAATGGACTGCCAGGGAATTCTCAAAAATCTAGTATTTTAAAATGTGCCTTACATTGGCTGTTCTAACCTTTCTCTAAGTTTCTTTTTTTTTTTAACTCATAAATAATATAAGTTTCCCTACCTTCAGGGGAAAAAAATAAAAATTCAAGGTATTAAATAAAGTAATAAATTCATCAGAATACAAAAGCCAACAAGGAATTATGTACAATTATATACATCATAAAATTCTATCTCCTGTGTTGATTGCTATTTTAGCTATCCCACATATCTTTCACTGCTGTAGAACTTTTACAGTAAATTTAATTTACAAACATTGAGAGATCGCACACTGCTCCATAGAGTGTTTCCACTTTACAAATAAGACAAAAATGAAAGATTTTGTGTTACAAAATAGCAGTATGTCATAAAAGAGCAATGAAAAGTTGATAGTATTATTCTCTCAAAATTCCTTTGCTATAAAAGTTAGAGATGAAAATAAGCTAGTATTTTCTCTATTATGGTTTGTGAGTATTTACATTTAGAAACACTTCCTGTTGCTTCTCACCTTTTTTCTCTTCTCTTTTTTAAATGGTAAAATTCTAGAGTCAATTATATAAGAAATGTTCTCAGCAATTCACTGTTTTTAATGATTGACACAGACTCTAAGACATTTGAAATTATATCCACAAACACCCTACCTCAGTTGGGGAATAATAAAAAGCAAGGCTTAGAAATATTCTTTACATATCCAATATTCTCAGTGAAGCTTTCTAAAATTCTAAATAGAGTGCCATCCGTGAGTTTTCAAACAGTAGATTAATAAATATCTTATTTTGGCTATAACAATATGTGTCCTTTTTTAAAATTTTGATACACCAAAAATTATACCACTTTATTCTATACACATATTTAACAATGCTAATTTAGTCTGAAATGAAATTACTACATTTAAGAGAGAGAGTTAAAAAAAAAAACCTAGGAAAAAAATTCTTTTCATAGAACCTGGGGAAAACTGTAATAGTGTAACATTCTGTCTACATCGTAACCATAACTGTTCAGAAAATGCCAAAAATTACACAGATAAAAGACTTATATGCTCTGTCACAATTTGTCATAAATTTTAAATAATTTAAATTTCACATATTTAGGATATCTGACATAATTCTGTACATATAACACCTATATGCAATCCATATTAATCATAATCAATCTCCTACCTTCTCTACCAATCCATCTCTATTCTTCACCCCGGCAATGAAAAATGTCTAAGTCTTAACACTAAGAAATAATAGGAAACTTGAGAACAGACTTTCAATAAGTCAGATAAGTATTCAAAGCCAGCTGCCCTTTATCAGTTTTTAAACATGTAACAAAAAGAATAAGAAGTTAGTAAAACAAAACAAACTCTGAAACAAAAAGGTGAGTAGATTTAAATAAAACCTTATGAATGTATCAGTGTAGATAAGATGATTTATTAAAGGCTGCTGCTGATGGGTCTGAAAAAAGTTTCTCTCAGATGGTATTAAGTACTGATACCTAAATATTAGTATTAGGTTTAGTACTAATATCTAGGTATTAGTATTAGGGACTACTTTAGATATTTATAATTATTCTCCATTCATTCCAAATCTATAAAAGGGAACCTGTACTTCTTTTTAAAGCTCGTAGAACATGTTTAGGAAAACATGAATTAAAAAAAAAAATCCTCAGAAAAATACAATTAAGAAAAGAAGTTAATAAATTTCAGATTTTATAACTTCAATTATATGCTGGACAAATTAATTAGTCAAGGTAGACAGATATCTACATAAAAAGTAAATAGATGACCCTAGGTTCAATCAGTAGAGGTTTTTCCCCAGGGTCCTTCTAACTAAGATGCTTGATCCTCTTCCAGCAGAGGGAGCAAAATCATAATATTATTATATTCAGGCCACAAAAAGAAGGGGAGGAGGAGAGTTTACAAGTCCCTTTTAAATATCTTAAATCTATCTAGACAATTCAAAAGCTGTACTGAAAATATCATGATGCCCAAAGGAAAAGAAAAAGATTTTATCTTTTTCAAACACTTCAAAAATGGTTCCTAAATACTTAGTTTCAAGAACCATGGTATACTTCATTGTCCACCAAATCTCACAAGTAAACAACATACTGAAGCGTTTTATAAATCTTTAATTTAACAACAAACTTTCAGAAAAATGATAAAAATATTGCATTAAATACATTAAAAAAATTTTTTAAAGTAATACATTCACAGGACAAAAGCTATAAAAAACAAAGTGTAATTGCACTACCCTAAAATAATCTATTTCCTTTCAGTATTTTTCATATGTATATTTTCATACTGCTATGAAAAAAGTATAATTTTAATTTAATTTAATTAAAAATTAAGTTTATACTTATAAAAACATTTATTAAGTGCTTATTATATGCTAGGCATGGTTTTAAGCACTTTTACATGTTACAACTCTCTTCTTCCTCATCAAAGCCCTTTTATTTTCCTTATTTAAAGATGAAGCAAATGAGATGCATAGAAATTATTTAAATAGCTAAAAGTCACGCACCAAATAAGTAACATGAGCCAAGATTCTAGCCCCGGTAGTCTGGAACCAAAGCCTGTACTCTTAACCACTTTACTGTGATCTTAATTTTGAATTATGCTTTTCCCCTATCACTAACATATTATCAAAGTCTTTTTAATGCCTATAATAGTCCATCTAATACAGATATGATAACAAATTGTGCTGTTTCCAATTTTCCCTTATAGATACAGCAAGATAAATACCTTTGGGTATATTACTTTTGCTATGTTTGGGTTATTGTAATAAAGTATTTGTATACTCAAACATGCCACCAAGTTGCTTTCCAAAATATCTGTATCAATTACAAAGCTATGTAAAAGTTCCAATTTCGCCATAAATTTGCCAGTGTTAAGCATCAAAATTAAAAATTTTTTTCTGGGGAGGGGGAAGGGTAAGCTGTGACAAAGCAAGAGAGTGGAATGGACATATATACACTACCAAACGTAAAACAGATAGCTAGTGGGAAGCAGCCGTATAGCACAGGGAGATCAGCTGGGTGCTTTGTGACCACCTAGAGGGGTGATCCGGATAGGGAGGATGGGAGGGAGGGAGATGCAAGTGGAAGAGATATGGGAACATATGTATATGTATAACTGATTCACTTTGTTATAAAGCAGAAACTAGCACACCATTGTAAAGCAATTATACTCCAATAAAGATGGAAAAAAAAAAAGATTGCTCACAAAAAAATAAAGTCTATTAAACAAAAACAAATTTTTTTTCTAGTAGGTAAAAATGAAACCACACTGCAACTGAGTTATTACTAAAGTTGCATATTATTCTGAACGTTATGTTTACTAATTCGACTTCCAATTTTTGTGAATTTCAGCTTTTATGTTTCATCCAATTATCAACTGAGATATTATCAAATTATATGAGTTTTTTATAGGAATATTAACTCTACACCCATTATATTTGCAATAAAATGTTCCCAATCTATTGTTTTCCTTTTAATTATGGTTAAGTTTTTGTTTGTTTTTGATAATAAATCTTTCTATTAAAGGCAATCATAATTGAAAGTTACAACAGACATCTTAATACCTTATAATTTTCTAAATATAGAAGTCTATTGCTTTGAGCACATCAATGTATCACTTTCAAATATGAGACTACTGAAAATAGAAACCTATATCAAAATATACATTCACCTGACAGAATGACTGAGTTTGAGAAATTCTGAATATGTCTCATATGAAATTAACTCAATGAGTAAAAACTCACCCCACCCCAAACCACCAAAATTAGAGCTACATACCTGTCGCTGTAAACATAGGCGATTTCTGTCATGTAAATGCTGATGATTAGAAAGTGATGAATGCCAACTCCGAGCCTGAGTATGCAACTGAGTTTGAGCCACATCAGAAGGCCGTGTTACGAGATGTGAAGTAAATTGCCGATCAAGGTCATGATCTAAAACATGACTTGAATTATCTTGTCCAAATGCTGACTCATCAAATTGGGGAAGGAGACCCTCCTGAAGGAGGTCTTCTGGGTCAAGTCCTGTGAATGGCTCAGTTTGAGATTCCACTTGATGAAGTAAATTCTCTTCTAAAGATGAAAAGCCATTAGTTTCTACATGATCACTGAAATGGCCCATTTGAGTTCCTGAGTCAACAGGATCTGGGAAGTTCATGTGAACAGGAGATAATTTTGAATTGCTGTAATTACCCTGAGGATGTGATGAATGCAACATTTGGAAGTTATTTGAATGCAGCGATGTATTGGGATTTAGCATATGCTGAGTCGATTCTTGCTTGATTCCCCTATGAGGTGAAAAGGAATTACTCCCAGTAAAATCAGATAAAGTCTGATTTGTATGATTAGGTGCAAGAACTGCAGAGGACTGAAGAAGACTATTTGGTGACACATGATTACTGGAAAAGGAATAATGTGAAGAAAACTGCTGTGAATTACTGACAGAACAAGAAGTCATATTTGGAGAAGGTCCATTAAAATTTCCTTCTTGATGATTGCTACACTTCAGGAAGTGTACTGAAGGATTTGACGTTTGAGAAAATTGCTGCATCGAAAGGGACTGCTGTGAAGTAGATGCATTATTAATTTGTGGTGGATGGTTAACACTGACTCTGTGTGGACCAGAAACATTAACATCCATAAAATTTTTAGACTGGCTAAGAGAATTTTGCCCTGGGTTAAGATTATTTCTGTTTTGTTGTGAGCGTAGCGAAGTGCACTGTGTTTGTTGTTCATTGGCCTGAAATAAGGCAAAGTCATGGTGTGCCACAAAGCTTTTAGTTTGATGCATAGAGTGAGAATGTCCTTGTTGGTGAAAAGGAGACCCATTTTGACTTGAAATGCTAGTAGCTGTCTGATGGCCCCACATTGGACTGCCATCTGCTACATCTGGAAACAAACCATTGGGCTGGTTCTGAGGGTGGATCGGAGAACAGTTAAACTGAGAGTGTGGAGATAACACATGTTCAGCTGGGCTGCCAAAAGACTGATTAACTTGGTGAAATTTCATTGAATCAAACTGATTTAACTGTTCATAGTCAGTCATCTTCTGATGTGTTGGAGTACCTTGAACATGGTTCAGTGAGTCTATGTGCAAAGGTTCAAATTCTGCACCCAAGTTCAATTCATCAACTAGTGAAACAGGTCCTGGTTGTACAAATGCATCATCTGACAAACCTTCTAAGGTCTCACCAAACAGATTGGCATCATCAAAAAAGTCCATCATTGGATCTGTCATCTTGAAAAATTCAATAACAAACTGGGCTGTTCACTCCAAATGGAGTATATTCAGCTTCTCTGTAGTAGATATTAATGGATCATTTCCAAAGGTCATCAACTAATCCAAAACAGGTCAATGTTCATTATTGCTCTAGATAACGACATGTCAGGAAGTGTCAGAATCCTAGGAAATAAGAACAAAAAGTTTGATAATGAATATTCATTAAAGTTTTACAAACAAAGTTTACATATGATTTAAAAAACATAAAATCTCAGTGTACAGTACGTTTTGGTAGAGTAATTCATTGCAAATAGCTCATTAATATTCCTTACAAGGAATCGACATATATACACTACCGAATGTAGAATAGTTGGCTGGTGGGAAGCAGCAGCAGAGCACAGGGAGATCGGCTCGGTGCTTTATGACGACCTAGAGGGCTGGGACAGGGAGGATGGGAGGGAGGCTCAAGAGGGAGGAGATGTGGGGACATGTGTATGCATGTGGCCGATTCGCTTTGTTGTGCAACACAAACTAACAGAGTATTGTAAAGCAATTATACTCCAATAAAGATCTATTAATATACATACATATATATATATATATATATTCCCTGCAAGGAAAAAATTGCTAGTACGGGGACATGACTATATGCATTTAAAAGTAATGATGTATATTACTTCATTTTGAAGTTCACATGTTATAATGACAGAATGTAAAGTAAACTTGAGAATGGAATGTCAGACTCTCTCCCATACCATGAAATGGCCATCACTCCCCAGCAGCTCTAGCATGTATAAAATATATATGTATTACATTTTAATGTTATGTCTTGCTAAGATAACTGACATCAGAATCCTCTTAGATTAGCAAGTGTGTTGTGATCTTTTGCTCTAGACCTCTTGAGCAGATAAAGCTACTATTTCATATGGTGTATGTGGAACTACATCAAGAAGAGCAACTGTATGAGGTCATGATAAGCTGGCCCTAAATGAGATAAAAGCCATCTGGTCAGCTGACAGACAACACAGACATGGGCTATGTTGGGGATGTTGCAATATATTGCCACCATGGTCCTCTTGTTCATCTACCATAGAAGATCAGCCTACTGACAGCCAACTGATTTTAGACATCTGTGTAGCAAAACCAAGCACCTTTCTGTTAACAGTTATATTCATTACTCTATCCCTAAGAGGCCCACCATTAAATCATTTGGAATAACCCGTTGCTTATTATAGCTACTAAACTGTGCAAATAAAGTGTATTGATAATCAAGCTGAGGCAAAAACAAACAGTAGCTTAAGCTAAGCAATAAATTAATCTTACGATAATATCAAGAGAAAAAATGATAACATTTATACACACACACACCTCATATACATACATACAATTTATGTGTGGAAAGGATCTAATAGGTTACTTGCTAATATGAAATGGCTGGCTAATTTTGTTCCAGGCTGGACTTATTCCAAACATTTTCAACAAAGGTAATTTAGGGTTCTGCCCCCACTGTCTTACACAGAGAACCACAAATGGAGATTCTTGCTTCTCTACATATTAGTTTATTCAAAAATTAGCAAAGGTCTAAGAAACTTTTCCAGAACTTCTATTTTGGGAGGTCCATTTTAGAAAATATAAATATCCTAAACAAAACGTCTGCTCACTATTTAAATGAAGAAATACTCTGAAAAATTCTGAGAAGGAAAAACTACCAAAATCTATATTAATTTTACCTAGAAATGGACTTATCAATCACAATGGTATACAAATGCTTTAACAAACATATAATTTTTAAAAAGGTAAAAATGCAGAAAAAAGAAATTATTTTTCCAGATTTTATAAGTGTGAGACAAAGCAGATAGAGTACTATATGTTCCGAACTGAACATAGCATTAACCAAAAAAATAATAATAATAAAGTAGGTTAAGCCACTTCTCTGGAACATACCTTATATTTAGCTATAGACTCCAGACAAGGGAACATCTATGTATACCTAACCCAATAGTCAGAAAAGCAATGTCCTATATATTTTTTAATGGATGTATGATTATTTACCAAGAGGAAAAAAGAAGAATTACCATGGAGGTTACCAAATCCAGTATGTTATCAAATACAAAGTACATTATTAGCTGATGTAACACGAAGAAATAAACTACGACATTATACCACTTTGAATTTTTATTTTATAATCTGTGAAATAACTTTTAAGAACATTTTTAGACTTAGACTTATTCCAAACGATCTGAGAATTTCCTCTCCCATGAAGTACTCTTTTTGGTCCATAAATACCTGACTGTTGCTCTGTAAGAAAATGTAGAATTGCTGTCATTTCTTCAACAACAAATATTTGCTCCACTAATATTAAATTTATGCTCTGCTACTCTGTCTCTGTGCCTCTCTGCATAATCAACAACTTTTTTTTAAAGCTGAATAACAGTGCATCTTTTTAGAGACATTTTAAGTAATTAAACATGTATAGTACCGATGTACATAGCCCAGCTGAAGTGATGGCAATATAAAATCTATGACTAAGTTTTTGTACACACAGGCAATGACAACTACTCCCTGACAGCCACCGGGCAGACAGTGACTGAAACACATCCTGATATCAGAGATATTAAAAGTAGAAAAAATATGCATCTTAGAATTGATTAATTTCCTGAATATTCAGAATGTATTACTTCAAGAGTTCAGAACCCAGTACTACAAAAAACTACTGCCCAATCGAATGCTGAAAGTAAATTATCTGAAGCATATGACTTTAGCTCATATATTCTTAATTATTGTGATAACAGTGAACATAAAATATAAAACATTCTGAATTTATACTGTGTACTACAGGCTTGTACATTTGTTTTATTCTTAAGAAATAGTTAAATGTTTTTTAGAACACTGTTCTGGAAATAAGTTTATGATGTATCAGAGCAGTAATATTCCATTTAGGAAAGAAATGGTATAGTCTTTGAATTTTTGTACATTGTGGTAGATTATGCTAAAGCAAAGTATTTTCTACATTTATGTAACCCGAAGCCTACCGAAAATATGGGGAGAAGTAAAAAGTTTAATTAAGAAAACAATTTTGCTATCTACTTTTCCAACATTTATTGATAAACAACTTCTAGGCACTAGGATGATGAATAACTGACCTCTGAAGGGGGATACAGACTAGTAAATAGACCATTACCAATATAATACAATATTTGTGCTTTTATAAAAGTACAAACAGAAGAGGAACATCTAATGATGGAAATGAATATAGACACCTTACTATACTAAGAAGATACACATTTCATATGCAACAAGATACATGTAAGTCATCAACCTTAGTTATAAAAATAGAAACTAAAGGTGAACTATGAAAACATGCCCATAAAATCTAAAAAAAATGGTCATCTTTTCTGATTTGAACAGTTTATTCTACAATTGATTAATTTCTTAATTGATTAATCAGTTAAGCTCCTCTTAAGAGCTATCATCTTATTTCATTCTAGTAAATTTACTATTTTCCAACTTTATAAAAACATCACATCAGTCCGATTTTAACTATTTAATTAAGCAAATATTTATGGACTGTCCATTACATCCAAAGCAGCTTTGTAGAAACTACAAAACCCCCTGCCCTCAGGAAGTTCAGAATCTAAATGGGGGAGATAAGGAGTAATGGCACAAGAAAAGCACGTCATATACTGAATAAAATATGATAAACGTGGCCTGAGAGGCACAAGTTTATCTATAAGGTGATTTATAAAGAGAAGAGAGCATACTTGGCAAGTTATTCAGGAAAAGCTTCTTAGAACAATTAGCATTTGAAGGGGTCTTAGAAAAGGGATTGGAAGGAAAGGCCAGGCAAAGAATTCAGGAATAAAGAAATGGCAGGCAGGCAGGAAGTATATTTAGGAAATAGTATGACCACTGCAGAGTATATAAAAGGAGAGAAGTGGAAAATAAAGGTGGAAATACAAGTTGGAGCAATGCTGTAGTGGGCCTTATCAATTAAGTACATTAAATTAAGACATTTGGGGGACAGAATTCTTCTAAAGTTAAAACAAGTATTTAGAATCAAAAACAAATTACTTATCTATCTTCATTTCTACAGTCATCCGATGCCAAACATGATGATGATCATATAAAATGGATTCAAATATCAATAGGACAGAATCCCTGCCTTCAAAAAATTCATAATCTAGAGGGGAAGAAAACACATAAACAAATAATATGATATACGTCTTAGCAGAGATGTATACAAATCACTATATTGTGGTAGTACAGATCAGATAGCAATTAATTATGTCCGGAAAAGATCAGGAAAGGCATAGAGAAGAGGTGATATTTGAACTGGGTCATATGAGTAAAAATAAGACCTCTAAATATGTGTTCTATAACAGAATATATATATATATATATAAACTTACTTCAATGGTAAATTTACTTTCCTTAGTGTCTAATAGTTGCTTTTTCTCCAAGACATTTCTATATTCTCTAAGTCTCTCAATAATTTTGAGACTAAATGAATTAGGATTCCCAGTAATTTCCACACATTAATAGCTTTTCCGACTTAATACAACCATTGATCCCTACCAAATTATTCAGTCCTCTATTATAGTCATGTCTGCAACATTTCTATACAGTATTAAATTTCTGCTACATTAATCTTTACTTTGTTTATGAGCTACTTATAGCTATTTCATATTTGTACCTGGAGAAAATTCAGTTTAGGATTCATCTATAGAATGACTCTGCCTACTCAAGCCTGTCTAGTAATGTGCATATGATAAATAATAAATAATATTGCATTGTGATAACATATTACCTGTTCTCTCCAGCAGACTCTACACCCTTGGAAAAAAGGAACACCTTTATAATCTTTGTATCCTTAGTATGTTGCCTAGCATAGTAGGCATGCAATACATTTTTGCTAAATCAGTGAATGACTACACAGGAATTAGAAAGAACATGATACTTTAAACAAACACTAGACCTGAGTCCTGGCTCTACTACCTTCTAGCTGTATGACCTTGAGAAGATCACATACTTTTTCTTTTCATCTGTAAAAAAAACCCAAAGAACAAAAGTAACTATACAAAATATTAACTACAATCCTGTCTGCTCCAAAGATGAAAGGTAAAATACTCTACACGTGAGCTGTAACCTCTATCAGGGTAGAGAACAGGTCTTTTACAATCCCCTCACTCTCTTGCATTGTACCTAAAACTGGCAAGAGCACAGAGGGAACACTAAAGAAATGCCCAGAGGTGAGCCAGGACAAGGCATTTTGGGAACTCCTCAATAGCATAATGTGGCCAGAGCATGCTATTAGCCCAACAGAAAGATGTCGAGAGGCAAGCAGAAGTCAGATATCCAGGTCTTTTATTAGCCATGTTAAGAAATGTGGACTTTATCCTAGAGGCAATAGGGAACTATTTCACCGATTAAAATTTCTTCTCTGGCTTAACACTTGACTAACATTTTTACTGTGGCTACTAACATTTGACGTTATTGTCAGATAGCAAATATCACCTCTTCCAATGACAGTGACCAAAACACTTAAAGTTGGACCCAGAAACATTTTTTTAAAAAATTAAATGATAATGACAAGGATATTAGTCATTTTAAAGAATATCCTGGGAATTCCTCTCTATTTGCTAGATGGGATGCTGCCCAATTCATGAATCATTTAATAAAGCCAATTAGATCTTTAAAATTAAAAAGAAAAGAATATTCTTACTTGGCAAAATAAAAAGCTGGCAAACTTGAGTTTGCCATTTCTTTGTTTAAAAAAAAATGTTCTGTATACTTCTAGAAACAACTCTTGTTGAGGCATTCAAACTAGGCTTGAATACCTATTAGAAAGTTCTTCTTTACATCAAGTCAAATTTCCTCCTTCCTTTCTAGTCATTTACTTTGAGATTGTTTAAAATAAACCTAATTGTGACAAACCTTCAAATTCCTGAAGACTTATGTCTCCCTTAAAGCTTCTCTTTTCAAAGCTATAGGCAAAATATTCCCCATTTACTGAAATGGGAAAAATTTTATCTAAAACAGTTAAAATAAAAGGTTTAATGTTAAAGGGATAAACCTTCAACTATTGGTCCCATAGTTGGGACCAATAGTCCCAACTATGAAATTTTATAATGCTTTAATATTTAGTAGGATTAGTTCTTCCCGGTTGTCCTTCTTTTTCAGATCTTTTCCTGGCTTTGCTTTTTGTCTAAGTAGAAACACCTTGTCTGACTGAAAAAAACCGCTGGAATTTTTTTCTAATTTCCCTAGGGTTCCTATAGTGCGTCTAAGTACATGACAGGTAGATAGTACAGAATTTACTAGCTTAATACTAGTAAAATTATGTGACAATATACTAGTAACCAGGTAAAACCACCCTGAAATAGTACTAATTAATTTTCCAATCGTGTACTGCAGAATTTCTATCATCAGCTTGTCTGGTTCAGCTTAAATGAAGGTGATTTTAAGTTGGAAGGCAGACTTAATTACCATAGCTAACAGAACCAACATACAAAAGAATCTCAAGAGAATGGAGCAATGGATCAAATCTAATAACTTTTAACTATGGGGTTCTGTTTTCAGTACAGATAACCAATTCTACAAGTACATTCAGGTTGCAAATTCTACAGAGGCCAGGCCAGTAACATAAATGAGTGAAGCTGGCCAGAAGAGAACTATGGCTGACTATAAGTACAAAGGGGCGGCCACTAGACAGCGTCAGTTAATTGTTGTTTCTAAGTTTTAAAGAGGAGCTGTAAATTCCCTGATTTTTAATGTTGATAACTACTTCATATTCTTTATATAAAATGCTCTTAGATAGAAAACTATGTCCATATTATAAATGAACTTTCAGTATACTATTATAAATATATGAACTCTCCATACACTAATGTCTGAAATTAATGTGGCCTCAGTAAAAATTCCAGCGGTTTTTTTCAGTCAGACAAGGTGTTTCTACTTAGACAAAAAGCAAAGCCAGGAAAAGATCTGAAAAAGAAGGACAACCGGGAAGAACTAATCCTACTAAATATTAAAGCATTATAAAATTTCATTTATCAAAACATGGTGGTATTGACATATGAGAAGCCAAACAGATATAATAGAAAGTAACTTAGTATCTCAAATTGGGGGGAAATGAACTATAAAATAAACAAAACAATTGGATGGCCACCTGAAAAAAAGAGTTAGATCCCTATCTTGTTCTCAAACCAAGATAAATTACAAATGGATCAAAGATATAAATGTCAGAAATGAAAAACCATGAAAATACTAGAAGAAGACATGGACAGGGTCACCTTATTTTCTATTTATGGAACAAAATCTACATGTCATTTAAAGAATCACTAATTAGATTACACAAATAACTTTATGAAAAGATTCATAAATTAGGGAATTCCTTGGTGGTCAAGTGGCTTTCACTGCCAAAGGTGCAGGTTCAATCCCTTGTCAGGAAACTAACATCCAGCAAGCCGTGGCCAAAAAAAAAAAAAAAAAATTCAAAAAAAAAAAATTCATAAACTAGATTACAAAAGAAAAGTAGCAAACTGAGAAATACTGCAACTCATTTACTGATGAAGTGCTCTTTTTTTTTTAAAAGGCCTTGCGATGTGGGTTGCAGGATCTTCCCCAGCCAGGGACTGAAACCCAGCCCCCTGCAGTGGAAGCGCAGCGTCCTAACCACTGGACAGCCAGGGAATTCCCTGACGTCTCATTTTTAAATATATCAAGATTTCCTACAAAATACTAATAGCCTAATAAAAAAATGGGCAAAGGATACCAAGAGTCAGTTCATATTCTCATTCAAAATAAGAGAATGTCAATTAGAACCATACTGATATACCATCTTTCACCTATCAGACTCACAACAATTCCAAAGTCTAATAACACATATTAGTGAAGTTGTTGGAAAAAAATACTCTCATATGACCGCTGTGAAGTCTAAAATGGTGAAATCTCTAAGGAGAGAAATTTGCCAATATCCATAAAGATTTCAAGTGCACATACCCTTTGACTGAACAAATTCCCTTCTAACAATTTATTCCATAAATATGTTCATGTATGACTGAAATGGCAGATACAGCTATTTATTGCAGCATTATTTGCTCCAGCAAAAGACTGAATATAGCCTAGATGTCCATCAACAGGATGCTGGTTAAACAAAATGTTATATTCACTTATGCTGGTCACACCAAATCTGGGTATAATATTCACACCTGAGTGTTTAATTTAAAGACGAATACAGACAAAATGGGACATACTCAGAGGACAGCAAGCAGATTGGTGAAGTTACTTGAAACCATGCTTCTTAAAGTTTCTCTCCTCAGTCCTCGCCTCAGTCTAGATATCCTCCCTGGGTAAGCTCATCCTCTATCATCTACCTGCTGACAACTTAAAAATTTTTATGCCTAGTAGTATCTTTCCAGCTGCCTCCTGGACTTCCCCATAAGTATAAACTCAACAGGTCCCAAACCAATCTTTCTTCTAAAATCTTTCTCCTACATTTTTTATTTGGATAATGGCAGTGTATAAATAAAACCAACCTTTCTGCCCAAAATTATTTCCCCACTGTAATCTATCGTGCACATTGTGACCAGAGTTAAGTTTTGTGAAACAGAGATTTGATGATGTCACTTGTCAAAGGAAACCTATTGTTCCCTAATGCTGACCATGTGCCCTTCAAATTTTTTCTCATCTCCAGTCACCACCCCACCATCTCTCCACATCCTCTACAATCTAATCACACCAATCTACTTGTTATCTTTCTATAATGTCCTATTGTTCATTTTCCACGCTATTACTCATGCTATCTGTAGGACCCCAAATGGCAGATCTAGAATGATAGGTTACCAGAAAACTATAGGGGAAATTATTTTGGCTCAATGTAAGAAAGGAATTTGAAACAGAGCTATCCAAAGACAAAGATAATGAGTTCCTTATTACTAAAGTTACATATTCAAATTTTAAACAGGCTAACTGAGACCTCAAAAGAGATTTTGTAAAGAGGAATCCAGGAGCATATCGGTAACTGACTAGTAAGACTTAAAGTTCCTTCTGATCTTGATATTTTATGAATCCTGGCACTTGAGAACTCTTGGTTTTAATGTAGTACCTCAGAGTTACTTATTAGTGAGTTTCAACAAGGTTTATAGGCATATAGATAATCTATACTACATCATTAATTGATCTAAGAATTTCACAGTAACTACCTCAAATCTGAAGATGCTATGAAACTGCAAAAAATTATGAATTTAAATATACTTCAAAGTAATCCTAATAAACCGGGGGGGGGGGGATCATCCTATTCAAAAAATAGGATGAAATGCAATACTAGAAAGGTTAAATTCGAGTTGATATAAATAAACCTAGGAACTGAAACTGTCACTTCAATTATAGAATGGAAAATTATTCACAAGGTACAAATTAAACACAGAGAAAAAATGGAAATAAATAGCTAACCAGAGTCTAAATATACATCCTCAACACAGCTTTAGGGAAGCAAATATAATAAAGCTATTAAAAAGCATATACTGGGGCTTCCCTTGTGGCGCAGTGGTAGAGTCTGCCTTCCGATGCAGAGGACACGGGCTCATGCCCCGGTCCGGGAGGATCCCACATGCCACAGAGCGGCTGGGCCCGTGAGCCATGGCCGCTGAGCCTGCGGGTCCGGAGCCTGTGCTCCGCAACAGGAGAGGCCACAACAATGAGAAGTCCGCATACCGCAAAAAAAAAAAAAAAAAAAAAAAAAAAAAAAAAAAAGCATATACTACCTTATAACTATAGGAATACACAGTATTATATAATATGTGCCAGAACATACTCCTGCTATATTATTTAGATGGTTACTAGAGCCTTTACTTAAGCAAAATGAGAAAAGTTTTAATAGAAAAAAATGAGCATCATCAAAATTAAAAATTTCTGTACTTCAAAGGATATGAAGAAAGCGAAAAGAAACCCCATGGCAGAATGAGATAAAGGGGGTGACAATGTGAGAAAAATTCTGCAAATCATGTATCCGATAAGGGACTTATATCTAGAATATATTTTAAAAATTCCTACAACTTAATAGTAGACAAATAATCCAATTAAAAAGTGGCCGAGGGATCTGAGTAGACATTCCTCCAAGAAGATATACAAATGGCCAATAAGCACGTGAAAATACAGTAAACATCATTAATCAACAGGGAAATGCATACCAAAATCATGAGATACCACTTCATATACACTAGGATAGGAGGAAAATAACGGAAAATAACAAGTGTTAGTGAGGATGTAAAGAAGCTGGAATTCTCATAAACTGCTGTTAGAAATGTAGTCACTTTGAAAAACAGTCTGGCAACTCCTCAAACAGTATATACCCAAAGAAATTGAAAGGACTCAAACAGATGCTTACACAACAATGTTCACTGAAGCATTATTAATAAAAAGAGGAAACAATCCAATATCCACCAACTGATGAATGGTGAAATAAAATGCAGTATATTGAAATAATGTTATATTATTTGACGGTAAAAAAAAATTAAGTACTGATACACGCTAAAACATGGATGAGCTTTGAAAACATGCCAAATGAAAGAAGCCAGTCACAAAGGACTACATTTATATGAAATGTCAAGAATAGGCAAATATATAGAGACAGAAAGCAGATTAGTGGTTGTCAAGGGGTGGGGCCAGAAGGATTGGTGAGTGTTGGATACAGGTTATGGGGGTTCTTTGGGGGACAATGAAAATGTTATAAAATTACTTTTGGTGATAGATGCATAACTGTGAATATACTAAAAGTCACTGAATTATATACTTTGGGTGAATTATTTAGTATCTGAATTATATCTCAGTAAAGTTATTTTATAAAGAAAAAGTTATATGGGCAAAATTATTTTGAGTCTTCTAATTTTCTGTTATCTCTCTTAAATAAGGATGAAGGTTATAGTGGTCAATTAAAATTTTATTTTCTTCAACCTCATTATCAACTAATTTTACTTGGCAAGTGTTTGCAAGGCAGATTCTTTTTTTCTGAGAAAAAATAAAGCAAGTGAATTTGCTTTGAAAGATTTAGTCAAGTTACAATGGAAGTCTGTTAGTCTTCTCAAATAAGATATTTCAGCTATCCAATGTAATTTTGAAACTATGGCAGTGTTAAACTAAGCAATTAATGGTAAATACAAATTATACTCTTGTAAAATTTTAAAATAAATAAGAACTCTAAAATAAACATAGTTTTAAAATGACTCAAGAAACACAGCTTTTGAAAATAAGCTATTGTGATTTTTTTTTTTTTTTGCAGTACGCAGGCCTCTTACTGCTGTGGCCTCTCCCGTTGCAGAGCACAGGCTCCGGACGCGCACAGGCCCAGCCGCTACGTGGCATGTGGGATCCTCCCGGACCGGGGCATGAACCCGTGTGCCCTGCATCGGCAGGCAGACTCTCAACCACTGTGCCACCAGGGAAGCCCTACTGTGATTATTTTAATCAAAATTTAAAACTTCAATAAACAATGAAACTAAACTGATCCTTTCTGATGCTGTCACAAATGATAAAACCTGTTGCCTACCCAACACACTTATACTTTCCATATAAATGCAACATGTTGTTTTATTATCATTAAAAACAGTAAGTGATGCTAGAAGCGAGGAAGAGTTTGCTTTGGAATGTCACATGACAACTCAGAAAACATCAGCATAATATTAATGAAAATCAGAATTTGAAATTTAATTATCCAGAATTTTTATTTTTTAAAAGGTAGGAAGTCCAGAGACTTTAAGCAACAAATACTAATTGAAAGGATGTAAATAATAAGTTAGTATGGAATCAATGTTGCCCTTCAATTATATAGAGCTGGCCCTTTAAAAGGTAACAAGGACTGCCAAGTTCTGTACCTAATAAGGATGAAAGTAGGGGAGCAACTGTACTCCTCCCATCCAGGTTTTTATATTCATTTCTATATCTACTTTCCTCTCCTCTTCTGAGGACCTTACTGATAGGATACAGATACTCATATACCAGAATAACAATCTCCCACTCACAAGCCAAACTATTTCTGATCAAATTCCCAACCACATCACAAATAAATCTGAAAAATCACAGAAGACATTACTTTTTAATTTCCTCTGCTTTAGATTTTTTTTAACGTAAAAAATGTTTCGTTTTTGTAACAAGCAGTAAAAAGTTAATACTCTCTTTCCTCTGCCTTCCTTCTCTACTCCTACCTGCTGAAGGACACTGTAACAGTCACTCTTACTTCTGTCTCCTGAGTCATCAATTTTTCTCATTCTACTAGATCATTTTCACAGGCATACAAACAAGCTGTTATTATAGCTTAGGAAATAACTAAAATATATACAGAAAAGGGAATCAAAATGGTACACTACAAAAAAATCAATTGAATACAAAAAAGAGCAGGATGAATGGAGGAATCAAGAGCATGTAAGACATAAAAAAGCAAATAGCAAAATGACAGAAATAAGTTTTTCCTTATCAGTAATTACTTAGACTATAAATGAATTAAATTCTCTAGTTAAAAGGAAGATATTGGCAGAATGGATAAAAACAAAATCAAAAACATGATCCATCTGTATGTGATCTACGAAAGACTCACTTTAAATACAAAACCACAAAGAGGTTAAAGATGAAAGGACAGAAAAAGATAACCCATGCAAATAATAATCAAGAGACATGCAACAGCTATATTTTCATCAAACAATGGATTTTAAGTCAAAAAGGTTACAAAAAACAAAGAACATCATTACATATCAATACATGGTTCAATCCATCAAAAATATGTAATAATTATAAACATGTATGTGTCTAACAATAGAGCCACATAATCTATGCAGCAAATATACATAGAATTGAAAGAAGAAACAGACAGTTCTACAGTAACAGTTGGAAACTTCAATATCCTATGTTCAATAGTGGATAGAACAACCACACAAAAAGTCAATAAGAAAATAGAGGATTTGAATACTATAAACCAATTAGACCTAAAATATATATACAAAACACTCCACCTAACAATAGCACAATGTTTATTCTTCTCAAATGCTCCTGAAACTTTCTCCAGGATAGACCACATAGTAGGCCACAAAACTTTTAATACATCTAAAAAGATTGAAAGTATACAAAGTATCTTTCTGATCCCAACAGAACAAATCTGGAAATCAGTAACAGAAGCAAAACTGGAAAACTCACAAATATATGGAAATTAAACAAAACACTTTAAACAACCAATGCATCAAAGAAAAAATAACAAGGGAAACTAGAAAATACTTTCAGATGAATGAAAATGAAAACACAACAATACCAAACCTAATGAGATGCAGTAAAAGCAATGCTCCAATGTAAATTTATTATCTGTAAACAACTACATTAAAAAAGAAAGACATCTGGGCTTCCCTGGTGGCGCAGTGGCTGGGAGTCTGCCTGCCGACGCTGGGGACACGGGTTCATGCCCAGGTCTGGGAGGATCCCACATGCCGTGGAGTGGCTAGGCCCGTGAGCCATGGCCACTGAGCCTGTGTGTCCAGAGCACCGCAACGGGAGAGGCCAAAGCAGTGAGAGGCCCGGGTACCGCAAAAAAAAAAAAAAAAAAAAAAAAAAGAAAGACCTCAGAGCAATAACCTAACTGTACACCTTAATGAAATAAAAAAGAAGAGCAAACAAATCCAAAGATAGCAGAAGGAAAGGAATAATAAAGATTAGAGATAAGTGAAATAGAGAAAAGCAATAGAAAAAAAAAAAAAAAATCAATGAAATCTATCCTTAGTTCTCTGAAAAGATCAACAAAATTGATAAACCTTTAGCCAGACTGGCTAAGAGAAAAGAGAGAACATCAAAATTATTCAAAGCAGAAACACAAGAGAGGACATTAATACAGACTTTACAAAATAAGGACTATAAAAGGATAATGTGAACAACTGTACACCAAATTGGATCACCTAGATGAAATGGACAAACTACCACCAACACTCACACAAAAAGAAACAGAAAATCTAAATAGATCTATAAGAAATAAGGAGATTGAATCTGTAAGCCAAACCCTCCCAATAAAACAACCATACCCCAATAAAATAAAATTTAAAAAAAAACAAACAAAAAAACTCCCAACAAATAAAAGTCTAGGACCAGATTTCTTTAATGGTGAATTCTATCAATTATTTATAGGATTGACACCAATCCTTCTCAAACTCTTCCACAAAAGTGAAAAGGTGGGAACACTTTCTAACTCATTCTGTGAGGTCAACATTACCCTGATACTGAAGCCAAAGGCATTACCAAAAAACAAAAACAAAAAACCCAACCAAAGAATAATAACCCTTATGAATACAGATGAAGAAATCATCAACAAAATACTAGAAAACCAAATCCAGCAGATTATACACATATATATACACACATATACAACATATACATCATGACCTAGTGGGACTTATCCTAGGTATATAAAGGTAATTAACGTATTAAAAAATCAATCAATATCATCTATCTTATTAACAGAATGAAGGAAAAAACACAATATTAACTCAATTGATGAAGAAAAAGTGTTTGACAAAGCCTAACACTCTTTCTGATAAAAACACTCAGTAAAACAGGAATAGAAAGAAACGTCCCCAGTTTGATAAAAGCCATATATGAACAACTTACAGCTAACATCATACTCAATGGTAAAAGAATGAAAACTTTTGCCCCAATATCAAGAACAAGACAAGGATGCCCACTTTCACCACTTCTATTCAACATAGTACTGGAAAATTCAGCTGGACAAAATAGGCAAAAAAAGTAAAATAAAAGGCATCCAAAGTGGAAAAAAAGAAGTACAACTATCTCTATTCACAGACAACATGATCTATAGAAAACTATAAATACACACACACACACACACACACACACACACACACACACACACACAGAGTTAGAGGTAATAAACGAATTTATCAAAATTGCAGGATACAAATCTATGCAGAAAAATCAGTTGTATTTCTGTAAGATAGCAATCACCATTCCAAAAAGGCAATTAAGAAAAAAATTCCATTTACAATAGCATTTAAAAAAATACTTAGGAATAAATTTAACAAAGGCCATGTAAGATATGGGCACTGAAAACTACAAAACATTGCTGAAAGGAATTAAAGTATATCTAAATAAATGGAAAGACATCCTGTGAATAATGAAATCTAAATAAATCAAAGACAAGGGGCTTCCCTGGTGGCACAGTGGTTAAGAATCCACCTGCCAATGCAGGGGACACAGGTTTGAGCCCTGGTCTGGGAAGATCCCACATGCCACGGAGCAACTAAGCCCGTGTGCCACAACTACCGAGCCTGTGCTCTAGAGGCCGCGAGCCACAACTCCTGAAGCCCGTGTGCCTAGAGCCCGTGCTCTGCAAGAAGGGAAGCCATCACAATGAGAAGCCTGGGCACTGCAAATGAAGAGTAGCTGCCGCTCACGGCAACTAGAGAAAGTCCATGCACAGTAATGAAGACCTAAAGCAGCCAAAAATAAATAAATTAAATAAATTTATTAAAGAAAAATAAATCAAAGACATGAATTGGAAGACATAATATTGTTAAGATGACAATACTACCCAAAGTGACCTACAGATTCGATGCAATTCCTATCAAAATTCCAACGATGTTTTTTTGCAGAAATTCATATGGAATTTCAAGGGACCCAGAACAGCCAAAACAATCTTGAAAAAGAACAAAGTTGGAAGACTCACACTTCTCGGTTTCAAAACTTACTACAAAACTACAATTATCAAAACAGCGTGGTACTGGCCTAAGGACAGACATACAGACCAACGGGATGGAACTGAAAGCCCAGGAATAAACCCTCACATCTATGGCCAATTGATGTTTTTTGTTTGTTTGTTTGTTTTGCGGTACGCGGGCCTCTCACTGTTGTGGCCTCTCCCATTGCGGAGCACAGGCTCCGGATGCTCAGGCTCAGCGGCCATGGCTCACGGGCCCAGCCGCTCCGCGGCATGTGGGATCTTCCCAGACTGGGGCACAAACCTGTGTCCCCTGCATCAGCAGGCGGACTCTCAACCACTGTGCCACTAGGGAAGCCCTGGTCAATTGATTTTTGACAAGGGTACCATGACCATTCAATGGGGAAAAACAGTCTCTTCCACAACTGATGCTAGGAAAACTGAAGAGCCACCTGCAAAAGAATGAAGCTGAACCCTTACCTTATACCATATATAAAATTTAACACAAGCAGATCAAAGATCCAAATTTAAAAGCTAAAATTCTAACACTCAGAAGAAAACATGGAGGCAAATCTTCATGACTTTCGTTTTGGCAATGATTTCTTAAATAGAACACTAAATGCATGGGCGAAAATAGAAAAAAATAGATAAATTGGACTTCATAACAACTGAAAACTTGTGCATCAAAAGACAGTATCAAAAGAGTGAAGACAACTCACAAAATGGGAGAAAATATTTGCAAATCATATCTAATAATAGTTTAATACCCAGAATTTATAAAGAATTCCTACAATTAAATACTGTAAAGACAACCCAACTTAAAGGAATGGCCAATAAACACATGAAAAGTTACTCAACAGTCACTAAGGGAATGCAAATCAAAATCACAATGAGATATTTCATACCTACTACAGATGCTATAACATAAGGGAAAATAACAAGCATTGAGGAGAATGTGGAGAAACTGAAACCCTCCTACACTGCTGGTAGGAATGTAAAATGGGACAGCCAATGTGGAAAAGAGTGTGGTGGTTCCTCAAAAAGTTAAACATAGAATTACCATATAACCCAGCAGTTCTATTCCTAGGTATACACTATACACCCAAAAGAATTAATAACAGGGACTCAAACAGATATTTATACAGCAATATTCATAGCAGCATTATTCACAATAGCCAAAAGTTGAAAAACTCTAAGCGCCATCAACTGATAAACAAAATTTGGTATAAACATAAAATAGAATATTATCCAACCACAAAAAGGGGTAAGATTCTGATACATGCTACAACAGGGATGAACCTTATAAACACTGTGCCAAGTATAAAAGGCAGACACAGAAGGGAAAATGCTGTATGATTCCTCTTATACAAAATATCTAGAATAGGTAAATTCATAGAAACAGAAATATTAGAGGTTACCAGGAGCTGGTAAGAGGGGAAGTGGGGATATTTAAGGAGAGTTTCTGTTTGGGGTGATGAAGAAAATTGGAAATAGTGGTGATGGTTACACAACACTGTGAATGGAAATGCCACTGAATTGTATACATAATGTTTAAAATGGCAAATTTTATATATATATATATA
>NW_020173491.1:4513207-4525290 GCF_003031525.2 Neophocaena asiaeorientalis asiaeorientalis | reverse complement strand
TATATATATATATTCACAAACACACACAAAGCCAAGCACGCTCCTACCTCGGGGCCTTTGCACTTGCTGAATACACTCTTCCCTCATTTCCTATAAATTCTTTTCTCAAAAGTAACTTTCTCGGTGAGGTCATTCCTGACCAACCTATTTAAAACGTCATCGTTCTCCTCCAATTATATATATATATATATATATATATATATATATATTCACAAACACACACAAAGCCAAGCACGCTCCTACCTCGGGGCCTTTGCACTTGCTGAATACACTCTTCCCTCATTTCCTATAAATTCTTTTCTCAAAAGTAACTTTCTCGGTGAGGTCATTCCTGACCAACCTATTTAAAACGTCATCGTTCTCCTCCAATACTTCACATCTCTGTCCCCCCACTTTTTGCCTTAGTATTAGCTAACATTCTATATACTTTACATATTTATTTTGTTTAAAGCTTATGTTACCCAGAATATGTAAGTTCTAAGAGGTCAGAAATTTATCCTTATCATATAGTAAGCAGTAAAAAAAATACTTATTCATGTCATATACACACAAAACTTTCTATTTGGGTAGGTGGCAAAGAAGGAATTCTATGTAAGGCAGAAACTGTTTTTGCCCTTTTAAAAAATCTTACGTGAAACTTTCTTTAAAAATGGCATTAGGGGTTATCTGGACATTAAGCTTATGACCCATTTAAAAATATTTTTAGTTTTTTTCTTCCAGTTTTACTGAGATATACTTGACATACAGCACTGTGTAAGTGGAAAGTGTACAGCATAATGATCTAACTTACATACATCATGAAACTGTTATCACAGTAAGTTTAGAGATCATCCATCATTTCATATAGATACAAAATTGAATAGAAAAAAATTTTTTTGTGATGTGAACTGTTAGGATTTACTCTCAACAACTTCCATATATAACATTCAGAAGTGTTAATTCTATCATGTTGTACACTACATCCCTAATACTTGTTTATCTTATACTTTACCTTGTACCTTTTGATGGCCTTCATCCAATTCCCCTCCCCCCAGCCACTACTCCCGCCTCTGGTAATGACAAATCTGACCTGTTTCTATGAGTTTGTTTGTATGTTTGTTTTTGAAGTGTAATTCACCTACATTATGTTAGTTCCTGTTACACAAGAGTCTTTTTCTATACATTTCAAAATGATCACCATGATAAGTCTAATTATGATGTCACCATACAAAGATATTACTTGGTTATTAACTATATTCCCCACACTGTACCTTTCATACCAGTGATTCATTTATTTTTGCAACTGGAAGTTTGTACCTCTCAATCTCCCTCACTTCTTTCTTTCCTCTCCCACCCTCTTTCCTCTGGCAACCACCTGTTTGTTCTCCGTATCTATAATTCTTGTTTCTGTTTTGTTATGACCTTGTTTTGTTTTTCAGATTCCACATGCAAGTAAAATTATACAGTATTTGTCTTTCTCTTATTTCACTTAGCATAATACCCTCTAGGGCCATGCATGTTATTGCAAATGGCAAGACTGCATTCTTTCTTCTATATATACCACATCTTTTTTATCTGTTCATCTAATGATGGGCACTTGGGTTGCTTCCATATCTTGGCTATTATAAATAGTGCTGCAATGAACACAGGCGTGCATATATCTTTTCAAATTAGTGTTTTTGTCCCCAAAGCACAAAATATTTTAAAGTTTTAATTGTGGTAAAATATACATAAAATGTACCATCTTAACCATTTTTAAGTGTACAGTTCAGTAGTTTTAAGCATATTGACTGTTGTGTAACCAATCTGTAGAATTTTTTCATCTTGCAACTTTGAAATCCTGTACCCATTTATTTAAACAACTCCCCATTCTCCTTCCTCCAATCCCAACCCCCGGCAACAACCATTCTGCCGTTTCTAAAGAATGTGACTACATTACATACCTCATCTAAGGGGAATTATACAATGTGTTTGTGTGTGTGTGTGTGTGTGTGTGTGTGTGTGTGTGTAAGTGGCTTATTTCACTTAGCATAATATATTCAAGGTTCATCCATGTTGTAGCATATGTCAGAACTTCCTATCTTTTTAAGGCTGAATAACACTCCATTGTACGTATATTATGGCCCATTAAAATTTTTTCCAGTATTTTTCAAATTCTTTTTGAACAAGAAGCATGATACGCTATAGAATCTACCCTTCAGTAGTATACTTAGCTATTTTATGGGAAGTAGAGTAGAAGATGTCTGGATACCAAATCCCAAACTGCGACCCAATTATCAGACCTAACCCGCTGAGAAAACTTCTAACCAAAATACTATACTATGAAACTTAATTCTTTAATATGAACATCAACTGTGTCTCTCCTTAATTTACCTGATAGTTACGTATAAGCCTAAACAGACATGTTCAAAGTAGACTGAAAGGATCCAAAAGAGAAATTTCCTTATCCAATATTATAGACTAAAACCTATTAGTATTATTTGTTTTCCCCCTACCAGGAGACCAAAATTCTAATCCCTGTAACTAACTGAAAGTGTGACAATATACTTAACCGTCTGGCCCCCCAGTTACCTTGTCAATGACAGGTTTGGACTGAATGCTTGTGAAGGTGTCTTATAACTCAACACTGTCTACTTGGTTTATTTTCTACTCACATATTCACAAAACACCTACCCCAACCAAACTAGAGATATCAGAAAAAAAGATTAAAATCCTCATTAAGGAATAAATGCAAGATAAAAAGTAGTGGGCTCTATATTCTAAAATAAAAGCTTATGAGATTTAACTTTAAAAATACCTTTTAACTTAAAAAAAAACATTATTTTTTCCTCTTGAAGACATCAACCATAATGTTCTATACCTAAAATTCTAAAAACAATAATAATTATTATGTTACGATTGTTCTATCCTTCTACTATTTGTAGGAGTATCACTGTCCTCATTTAAAAAAAATTTTCAGGCTAGTATGACCTTAACATATAACAACATGAACACCAGCAAAAACTAGAACTTAACAGAGAAATAAACTAATTTCTAATAGTTATCCAGAAAAACATCCTTCAAAATTATTCCCAGTAGACAATTTAACATAACTTAGGTTGTTTTATTAATGTACAATACACAAAATCACCACAGAAGTCAAGATAAGAAGCTTTACAAGTCATGTATTCCAATCTCTATTAACATTTGTGTACAGAACTCTATTAAATCCCATCCTTATGTCTGTTCTGTTTTCTTGGTATGTTTCAGATTAATCTAACTGCATAAGGTATCCATCCAGCTGATTAGTTATAAAATAAATTAGATCACTAGTCAATAAGAAAAATATCTGGCAAATACCAATCAGCCATGGCATAGTTGAAGGAGCTCAGGCGTGAGTTCAAATTCTGCCATCTCTAAGCTGTATAACCTTCAGCAGTTCTTTTAAATTTTTTCCTCACCTGACCATCTACACTGCAGAGCTGTTACAGAGTTCAGAAGAATAAAGTCTAAAATATAGTAAGTGCTCAACATATATGTATTTCCCTCTCACTGACCTGTAGAACTAAGAACATATATCAAGATTCTACGTTGGCTTGCAGAAAAATTACTAAGAGCCTGTTATATCTGATTGTACTTAGTTTCCAACTCGTTTAAAAAATATTTATACTAACCAGCAGTATCATCAATATGCCAAAACTCATCTTTGCCCTCCCAATATATATGCTTGCTCATTTTATTCCCTTACTAAAGATATCAATGCCTCTCTACCCATATTTGCTTCGATTCCCCCACAGGTAATCCATGCCTTAACCATATTGAAATGTTGCCTGAATTCATCAAACTTTCTCACATCTCCATTAATACATACAGGAAGTTCTCTTCACCTATAATATCACTTTCCCACCGCCCCTGTTACTCTATTTAGTGCTTCTGATATTAAACTCAAGTTCTACCATCTCTAGGAAGCCAGTACACACACACACACACACACACACACACACACATACACACACACACACACACACACAACCCGGCCCTCTGGAAAGGTTAAGCATTCATTAATTTATTTTTTTATTTTTCAGCCATGCCATGCAGCATGTGGGACCTTAGTTCCCCAAACAGGGGTCGAACCCGTGCCCCCTGCATTGGAAGTGCAGAGTCTTAACCACTGGACCACCAGGGAAGTCCCAAGCATTCATTTTTTGTATTCCACACTGTACACACTATATTATCATTCTTGGTCTACTTGTCTGTCTTCCCTACTAAACAAGAGGGGTGCAGAGAATGGTTCTTATTCATCTTTATCCCTAACGTCTACTAGTATAATTCCTGGCACATAGTAAATACCCAAATGTTTTCAAGAATTCAATGTCATAACGTAAAACAAAACAAAACCTCTCAATCCTTAATAGTTACACCAAAAATTGAGATTCAAAAGCATTCTTTTAAGCAACAATGTACCATTTTTATGACTTGAAGTATGCCTCCACTGAAATGCACTTAAAAATGGTTAAAGCAGTATATTTTAGGCTATATATACACTACACACACACACACACACACACACACACACACACACACACAGAATGTCTCAGTGATCCAACTGAAGCTTATCCCTCAAAGAATTTTGCTTTCATTGATAAGTTATTCTACAAGGGACCCTATAGCATAGTGGTTAAAAGTAAGGGCTCTGAAAAGAGACTGGTAAGCTTTATCACTTGTTAGCTATGTAATCTTAGGCAAGTCAATCATTTTGAAGCTCAGTTTCTTCATCTGCAAAATGGGGATTGTAATAGTACTGATCTCATAGAACTGTAGTAAATAACTCATATAAAGTACTGCGTAAATACTGTTTTCAAACTGTGCTCCCTAGATTGTTGGGTGATCCTTAGCCAAAGAAAGAAAGGGCTTTAGACCACCCCTTCCCCCATTTCTTCCCCTATAAAAGATTCCACCCCATATATTCTTTTACTTTACAGATTGATCTGTCAAGTAGGATTTTTTAAAAACAAAGCATTCCTTGGTTTAAAAGAACTGAAACCACTAATCTAATAGCACTCAACTGATGCTCATATTAACATCTCAGTCTGTAGATCGCCACTTACTAAATTCAATTATTGAAACTTACTTTGTTGGCATTCATACTTAATTTAGCTTTGCTTTGCATCTCACAGAAAGGGAAATCTTTAAAAATACAATCTCATCTCTACTCTCGGTAAAAGCTAACTGGGAATAACTAATTTGGGGCTGATATTGAAGACAGATTATAAGTTTCCTAGTTGCTACTGAGTCAGGTCAAGTTGTTTAACTGAAGTGGTCCTGAACATCAATCATACTCATAATCAAATTAATAGAGTGTGTGTGTATACTATTAACATTAAAAACAAGAAACTGATTTAAGTGAAGAATTTTCCAAAGTTTGAAATACACTAAAAACTGAGACCCAGGTTGATTATCACTAACTTGCAAGGTTGTTGCAGAGTTTAAAAATACAAAGTTCCTAAAATATAGTAAGTGCTTAATAAATGCAGCTTTCCCTCTCATACCTGTCATCTCTTTTCTGACTTCCCAACAACCTATAGTCATTCAAACCTTCCCATGGCTGTTAGGCTTTTCTAGACCTCCTCAGACTCTTTCACTAATTATCTCCAATGCTGTCCTCTCATCACCTTCAAAACCCTTGTGTTCTTTTTCACTCACTCAACCCACCATAGTTTATTAACATCACCACTGTAATTTTACCTCCTTGCCTCAGTCCAATTCAATGTTTCTGAATATCTGTAATATTTATAATATTTACTATTTGCCTGGAACCAAACCTTTACCTTCAATGTGGTCCTTGCTTTTGTTTAATGTTTAAATTCATTTTCCTACGCTTCTAGGCTATCTCTTTGCAGTTATTTGTTTTCTCTCCTCAATTCTTCAATCCTAACTTCCCCATTCTCACCCCAAAACAATTTTGCCTCTTACACTTCTGAGGTTTTCCAGTTGAAAGTCACCAATCATCTTTACAGAAGTCATGTATCTGTCTTTGCATCTATCCCTTTTTTCTTCTATAAATACTATTTTCAGAAGAGGAAGCATGACTCTTCCCCAAAGATAAATCTTTCACCTCTTAATACCTACCATTCCATCTAGCCTTTCAAAGGGACTTACACCCATACATTCCACCTCTCTCAAGGATCTTTAATCACCCGCTGCAATTGCCTGCTTTCCTTCTAACTTTAGGCATCAGATCTCTCCTACCTCAAAAATGTAAATGTACAAATGAAATTATCTTGTTTCTATCCTATTCAAAGACAAATATTGAAAATAAATTATCCACTGCCTCCATTTTCCAAATACCCATTTTCTTGTCCTCCTGTACTTTAGTTTCTGCCCCCATAAAATTACTGCAACTCTTTCAAAGATAACTAAGAAAATATAGAGAGAAATATATTGAATTCAAGTCAGCTAATTCCATGGGAAAAAAAATTTTAATTTACTCAAACTGTAGTAAAGCACAAAATTTTAAGATAAAACAAATTTTATGCAAAATATATGAAACCTAATCATTGTCCTCACCATTTTTTCCCTCTTATAAAAGAATTAACAAGATATATTAGCAGTTATCTTTCAGAAGAATAACCACTGATTTCCAATATTCGTTTTTTTTGTTTTTTTTTTATGTTTTTTTTGGCCACATGGCTTGTGGGATCTTAGTTCCCCAACCAGGGACTGAACCCAGGCCTTTGGCAGTGAAAACATGGAATCCTAACCACTGGACTGCCAGGAATTCCTCTAGGATAAAATTTAATAAGCTTTACAGGGCTGCTGCTTACTCAGGTAAACTAAACTGAAATAACCAATGGCCAAAAAAGATACTTTCTTTCCCCCCAAATTTCAAACCACGTCCGTTTGTAGCAGTAACAGTGTCTAAAATTACTGGTTAAAAAAGTTCTAAAGCATAACCAAAAAAAACACACCAAAAACCCTTAGATATTCATTTAGCTAACTACATTTAATTATGCCAAATTACAACAGAAACATCAATATCTACAGCTATTTGATAAATAATAGCTACTAATGACATAAGCTATAATTTTTACTCATAAGCACCCAAAGCCTCATTTAAAATGATACATTTAATATCAGACTGCCTACAAGCTAATAACTTTCAGATTGTTAATTTCCTGAGAATATCAAAAAAACAAGACTTTTCTATTCCACACCATCACCCAAGTAATACATAAACCCATCTAATACTACGTTCTAGTTCTTTTTTTCTCAAACCTTCATATTTAATATAATCTATATTAAGATATTCACAAATAAACTTTCAAAAACTGAAGTACATTGTTAAAAAGTAAGATCATTTCAGTTACCAATTTTTCTAACATAAATAGGAAGCCCAGTCTTTCGTCTCAAAACGCATTCTATGGGGACTTCCCTGGTGGCACAGTGGTTAAGAATCCGCCTGCCAATGCAGGGGACACAGGCTCGAGCCCTGGTCGGGGAAGATCCCACATGCCGCGGAGCAACCAAACCTGCGCGCCACAACTACCAAGCCTGCACTCTAGAGCCCGTGAGCCACACTACTGAGCCTGTGCTCTAGAATGCGCGAGCCACAACTACTGAAGCCCGCGTGCCTAGAGCCTGTGCTGCGCAACAAGAGAAGCCACCGCAACGAGAAGCCCGGGCACCACAACAAAGAGTAGCCCCCGCTCCCTGCAACTAGAGCAAGCCTGCGCACAGCAACTAAGACCCAAGGCAGCCAAAAATAAATAAATAAATTCTTTTAATAGAAAAAAATGCTAAAAACACATACTATGTCTTAGTGTGCTGTCACACACAGAGCTAAAGCTATCCTGAGAGCCAGCACTCAGATAAAACCAGTCCTCACCTTCTGAAGCACTTGTCTATGGATACTGTTCAAACCTTGATTTCTCACCAATCCTTTTTCTCCCCCTATCTTCTTCTCAGTACATCTCACCATCATCTACCTAATTCCTCAAGCCAGGAACGTGGAGATCATTTTTTGTTTTTAATTTATTTACTTATATTTTATTTTGGCTGTGTGGGGTCTTCGGTAGTTGTGGCACATAGGTTTAGTTGCTCCGCGGCATGTGGGATCTTCCCGGACCAGGGCTCGAACCCGTGTTCCCTGCATTGGCAGGCGGACGGATTCTTAACCACTGCGCCGAAGTCCATGGAGGTCATTCTTGACACCTTTCATTTACACCCAATTCATCATGCAGTTGTCAACTGCGCCACCATTCCCATCTCCTGTCTCTATCAAATCAAATTTTGTATATACATATACACATATATCCTCTTCCATTCCTTCATCTCTACAGCTGCTACCCTAGTTCCAGTTATCATCATGTCTTACCTCAACAACTGTAGTAGCACAATGTCTTTGCTTTTACCCTTGCCCTTCTCCAATCCATTTTCAGCCAAAGTGATGTTTTAAAAATTTAAAGTATATTACTCCTCTGCTTCAAAATCTTCAATGACTGCAATATCCTTAGTAAAACCCAGAAGTCTTTAACATGTCCTTCAAGGCCCTGCATGGCCCTGCATGATCTGCTCTCTGCCTCTCTCATTTCATCTTGCACGGTTTCCCTCCATTATTATCCTCTTGCCACCCTGAACTTCTTTCATTCCTTCCAACATAACCTCTCTCCTGCCTTCATACGTATTTTTTCCATTCTAGGAAACTCTTTTCCTGCCTGGTTTCTTATTCTTTATGTCTTGACTTAAATATCACCACCTGAGAGGCCTTCTCTGACCGTACAAACTAAAGCCCTCACCATTTTTCTCTCATAGCACTCTTTTCCCTTACTGAATTCACCCCAAATTGTAATTTTACATTTATTTGCTTGTTCATTATGTCTTTCCACTATTATGCTGTAGATTCTACAAAGGCAAGGATTACACTACATATAATAAATTAATAAGTAAAAGGATCACTTAATAAATCTGCTTAGTGGATGAATGAATGGATGTGCATCACCTAGAATCCAGGAAACAAATTACAGCTCTAAGTGGCTTCCCCTCCTCTGGGTCTCCCATCGTCACGTGATCAACTTTCCAAAAGAGAGGAGCAAACTGTTACCAAAAGAGAGGAGCAGAAGGTGTTCCTGCAAACTCAAAGGCAATACAATAGGAGGAATGCCAGGAAATTGTACTTGATGTCAAATAGGTGAGACAAATAATGGTATGATTTCATGGGAAGGAGAAATCCTTAAGGGCTACAATGATGAGAGATGATTTTATTCACAAGGTGGAATTTGACCTGAGTATTCAGACTGGTAAAATCTGGAGAGGTAGAATGTATGGGGAGTGAAGCCCATATAAGGAGTTAAGAGACACAAAGTGTTAGAAGACAATTATAGAACTGGAACGTGGCAACTTATATTTACAAAGTAGATAAGTGTAAAAATACTAAATCTCTCATCATGTAAGAAATCTGTATTTTGTTAAAACATGTTAATCACGTTAAGACCACAACATCTACAAAACATTTGAAAGGTTACAATAAAATCATTCTACCTCAGTCTCCATAAATCCCTTCTAATTCTCATCTTTGGCTTTTAAAGTTTTTCAAACGTTTATGACAACACACTCTCATAATTAGTTTTCATAACTCATTTTCACTCTGACCAACTACCTCAAGTTTCCATATTCTTATCACTGTGCTCTTTATTCACTATACTGACACCTGATGAAATTTCCCCAGTAGATCTACTATTTCAATCATATTTATTTTTCCTTTATAGCCTTTGATCTCTCTAGGACTTCATTTTTTTCTTCTGTCGAAGCAGTTGACTTTTTCTTGTTCTACATTTATTTCAATGATATAACTCTTCAGAAAATCTAAAATATTCATATGTACCAACATTTTAATTTTACTATTGGTAGAAGCTTCAAAAGATTTTACTTCTAAATCTGTAATGTTACTTCAGTTCCTGCCTCCTAAATTTACACAAGCCCCTCCTTCAGTTCTATCTTGTTTCCATAGGTAAATTATCAAGGTCTAGTTCAATGCCTTATGGAAGGCATTCAGTTATATTAGATAAGGGGTTTGGAGTTAAAAGTTTCTAGAGATACTTCCAAATTGAAAATTCTATGATTTCATTAATCTTATCTTGTCATGGGCTTTTTCCATTGACAACACTGCTTATCTTTATTCATGCTTGCCTACTTGAGGTTATTCTAAAAATGTTTTCCGGTTAAGGCCAACTTGTACCTGAAATACCAATATACCACTATTTCTTTCAAAACCTCTGCTTTTTCTAACACTTAAATCCAAGCATAATTTTTGCATTTCACAGGAGTATCTCAGGATACTTAGAATCACAGAATTGTCAAACTGGAGCAAACTAAGGTTCACAGAATTTAAGAAACTTGACTACATCTATATAGCTAGTAAAGTGACAAAAGTCCTGATTCTCTCTAATCAGCACTCCTTCCAAGTCAAGAAGGCTTTACTGGTTACTCCAGCACAATGTTTTCTTCCTAATGCTATTTCCTATGTCCTTAGGACATCATCTTCTCCTAGTTAATCAATCACAACGTTTTTGTTTTTTAACTCTCAATTACCCTCACTGTCCTAAAACCGTTCAAGGATGACAGAGATACCAGAAGCAAAACTGGGAGGCAACTACTTTGCTTTTTCTCAGATCATTTTATGTCTATATTATATGATCTGCATTTTATAGGAAATTCCCCAAGGAGTGAGACCTGCCAATACTTTGTAGTACACTACAACGATTTAATGTGAAGTGCTAAGGCAATGGAAGCATAAACAGAAAAGTCTTGGAAGATACATGGTTTTACTTGCTTGGAGCAATAGATATTTTTCATTTAGTAAATATTTATCAAATATCAATCACATGGAAGGCTCTGTGCTACCTATTAGCAAAAAGTCACATTTAAATTCAAATACTGTAAATCAAACAGAAAAGAAACACTATGTTCATCCTTTTGCAAAAACAAAAACACCAAAAACAAACACAGCACAACCCTCCCTCTGTAAAGTGGAATCCCCCCTTAAGTTCACCTTCTGTATATTCAAGTGTTTGTAGACCTAATGGTTCTAAGTACCTGTACAATTATACACAGAGTTTAGACAGAGTAACATTACAAAACAAGCCCTCTTTCCTTTTCAAGATCATAGCTACTTTAGTAAAAGTGGTGAGACTGAAATCGGAGAAAACGAAACGCTGAAAAGTGGAATGCAAAACTGAGAAATTAAACTGCGATAATGACTGCATTAAGGAAAATAAACTTTATTTAACGGGGGGCGGGGACTCTGAGGTACTTATGAGTATTTCACATAAACTGATAAAAAAAGTCACAAAAGCGTCAAATCCCAGTCTTCCAAGAAAGTAACACTGTAAATATCACCATTAAAAAAACAAATTCTTGTCTACTTTGTTCTGAAAAGTTTTATTTTCCTTAAAAACAAAACCAAACAAGAAAAAAGCAAAACAAAACCAAAAAAGGAACAAACAGAAACCACTCTGAGCTGGCGACTGCGACAGGCCAGTCAGACACCCAGGCTTTCTGGGTCGTGCTTGGCTTTGGGATGCATGTCCGCGAAGAGAGCCCTGGAACCACCCATCACGTCCCACACCCAGATCCCAAGAAAGCAGCAGTCGCGGCGGAGGCCCGACACACACAGGGGCTGGTGGGGTCCGGGGTCCGGGCCCTGCTGCAGACATGGAGAGGCCGTCGGGACGGAGGATAACAGAGAGGCAGCGCGGTCGTAACCCGGACGCCTAGGCCAGGAAAAGCGCCGAGGGCGTCCAGGGCTCGAGGGCACCAGCACTCGCGCGGGACGCCTTGTCATGAGTCACGGAGGCGAGAAAGCAGGCGGGCGGGGGAAGAGGCTGCAGAATGGAGGGAAGCCCGACCCTCCGGAGGGAAGCGAGCGGACGGGGAGGCCCCGACCTCACACGGGGCAGGGAAGGGGGGCCCTGCCTACCCACGCCCGGTGCTGACAGAACCCGCCCCCGCCTCTCCCCACCAGTTGAGCAGCGGCCACTGCCCTGCGGCGCCCCCAGGCTTTCTCCCCACGCCTGGGGCGGCGGGTGGCAGCGACGGGCAGCTGCGGCACTTACCGGCGGCGCGGCCAG
>NW_020173491.1:4512619-4512747 GCF_003031525.2 Neophocaena asiaeorientalis asiaeorientalis | reverse complement strand
CGGGCGACCGAGGAGGGAGGATCCTCTCTGCCGCTCCCCTTCCCTCACGGCCCGGCCCGACCTGGGGCGGAGGGCGGCGGGAGGCGGGGTCGCCGCCCGGCTCCAACATGGCCCCGCGCGCCGCCGAC